>NW_028278129.1:0-371059 GCF_059751315.1 Micrasema longulum
TGTTAGTATCGTTTTAATATATACCCTTTACCGACTTTTTATGTTTACCGATTTCAAGACGTGCCCGTCTCTTCGTCAGGACACTCACTGTGCTCACACGCAAATACTAAAATGCAGCTTGCCCACCACATACCACACACCGCATCTGAGGACATGAGTCTCCTTGGCGGTGCCCACATACATGGAAAAGCTGCCCGAAAGAGCTCTATGTAATTCTGGTAGCCTTAGCATCTTTGGGCTGAATGAAAGTTATCCAGAAGTTCATAATATGCACTTCATTGCAAAAAGAGGGAAGTGAATTCTTTACTGATTGGTATTAAATTGATTGGACATGATCAATTCGCTTACTTAATACTAAAATACACTTTCACCTTTACCATCACGGTAGTATACATAGTATTTACAAAAGGATGCAATCAGCACCATGTCCGAACATGCATTAAAAATTCAGTTAATGATATTTAGTGGTATGTTGGAGAATGGCTGGGGGGGGAGGTTGTTAATTTTTTTTTTAATTAATTTTATTTTGAGTGCATGTTTCAACACGGTGGTGATTATATCCCCCTATAAATCACCAGCGAAAGTGTATTTTAGTTTAAGACTTGTCTTTCTTCAGTTTCGCAATTTAACTATCAATTTTTCAATACTTCTTAACAATCAAACCGCAAAAATAACAAAACAGAAACCTTGATAGCTTTTATTGTACCCTTAGCTAGAGTATTATCAATTTGTGATCAGAATCAATTATAAGATACGCTTTAACCTCATGGGTTTTTTCCAGTAATACAAATATAAACTTTCTTCAGAACTTACAAAACTCAATGATACAATTATTAATTGAAAAAAATTGTACTGTCAGCGACACGATATTCCAATATCCTTATTGTATAAATCTAAAAATAGTTTATCCGTTAAAGCTTTATTATGGTCCAAGCTGGTTTCTCAGCATGCGTCTCTATCTGAATATAGAAATAAATTGGAGCATGCATATAATACTCGGTTCACTAGTGTAGATGGACTAGCTCTCCCTTAATTCAATAATAAATACGGGAAAAGAACACTAGAGTACAATATACGTAAAATGTATAATATGCTCCCATTAATTATAAAAAATCAAAAAAACTTATCTGGCTCAAGAGAAAGACGTCTGCTGAGAATCTGTCATTTAGAACGTGTTTTTTTATATCAAAGATTTTTTGTGATTTTCTTTTTTATTTTGACACTTTTTTATTTTTATTTTTCTTTTTTTCCAAAGGAATAAGAGTTTTTTATGTTTATAGAATTAAAGAGATAAGATTATGTATATTTATTAGAACTTAACTATAAGCACCTGCTGACGAACTGCATTTTATGCAGTTCAGTAGGACTTGATAATTTATATGTTAATTTTTGTATGCTTTTGATAAATAAATAAAAATAAAAATAATATAAAAAATCAAATACACATGGTCTGTAAGTACAATCACCTTCTTCAAGTTTCTCTGTATGACAGTGAAAGAATACAGTGTTAGTTCCAAATTGGGACCGTAGCCACACTTCCCGGATCCCGCTCAGAAAAGACGAAGAACGTGGTAATACTAACGAAAAAAACAACTACACAAAAGTCCTATACATCTAGAAAACATTCACAGAAATCGCTCAGTACAACGGCATTCAAACAACGTAAGAAAAACAATTCGCATTCCAAAATTCGCACTGGGCAGAGAATAAGTCTGATCCGGCACGCTTAGAGGTGAAACGTTCATTCGGGTAGGTACTCGTATGTAAATTCGAGTGGGTCGAGATTAGCCAAGCGAGTGAAATACAAACAAGCTGTGTCGCTATTGTACTCTACATTGTTTTAGTAATTTATTTCATTATTATGAGCATAAAACCACGTGAGTCGTGCGTAGTTTCTTATATATTTTTTTAATTACTATTGGCTGCGCGGATGCATTGGTGTTGGTTGTTACTGTCGCAATTTTTTTCAAAATCATGACCCACCTACATGATTTCCCATCCCACATCAACCCTTTGCCAACTACCGCTGAATCTGAACTGGCCCGCTGCTATACTGCTGCTGAAAGGAGAAAGAAGTCATTGAACGCATTCACCACACACACGAATCCGTTTTAAAGACAATATCTTTCTTCAGATTCACTCATACAAGCAAGCATTTTTTTTAAAAATTACGATTTGATTATTTTTCTACTGTTTCTATTTCTCTACTAACCAAATTCAGTGTGGAAAAACGCGAACAAATATTTACATTTACAACTTCAATGTCCTTTTCATTGTCGCCCTAATCCCCGGACCAAAATGCTAACAAAAAGGCGGACTGTAAATGAAAGACGAATTTCATTCAGTTTAAGTTCTTTTTATCAAGTGTATTTATTAAAATTTTAATTATTTTCTATCAGTTGGTTAGCGAATTCAGATAAAATATTATTATTTAGGCATCTTGCTTGTTCTTTTACTCTGATACTTTACTTTAGTTTTTTCAATGTAGATTGAATCGCAATCGTTATTTTTTTACTTGTATATCACATCATTCCCTTTCTGCACTAAATGATGCATAGGGTATTACATCGGTACACCAATAGCAGCGTATTTTGATCATTTTTGTTATTTGAATGTCAGATGGTACCAGTCCAGGTAGTATGAAATATTCTTGTGTGAAAACACCCTTTTAAATAAATATTTCGATAGTCGAACCCAAAATCTTTTGCATGTCAGGCAAACGCTCTGACCATTACACCATTATATATACCAGATTTATTATATTAGGGACTTAATCTTGGTGATTTGTTAACAATGTTCCTTTATTATTAGTTGTGTAGAATGCAGGTCGAATGTTTGATGGTACGGAATTAGATAATCTTTATATATATATAATTCCTCTGTACGTGTGATGTCACCAAACTCCTCCTAAACGGCTTAACCGATTTACGTGCGGTTTTCAGAGAAATATAGATCTTCGTGCTGTGCGTGTTCGTAGATTTTGAAATCTTCAATCCAATATGTAAAAAAGAAGTAAGGAGCATAAATGTTTTATTCATCGATATACCAGGGTTGCATTCGGGGAGAATGCATTTACCAAAAAACGGAAAGATGTTGTTTTTTTGTGTATGAAAAATGTTTGTTTTTGAATGTTTACAAACAGCATTTTTTTTTTGGGGATCTCAATCAGATTATTTCCTTAAATTTCTTATAATTTCTACCCATTCATTTATTTTTACTGGATTTTTAGTAATACTAAAATAATATTAAATTCAATGTATTTTTTTAAATCGTATTCCTATATAAGTACACCCCTCTGTTGGTGAGAAAAAATGTTTTCAAAAAGAATGCCATATTTGAAAAAATATGAATTTTATGTTTTGGAATTCAACTATAAACAAGTACCTAGGTACCTACTTAAATTCAATATTTAAATATGAACAGATTTTTAGTTTTGGAATTTTATCACAAACAAGTACCTACTTATTGTTGTTTGTTCCTTTATCCTTCTTCTTTCCTTCCCGTCCCCTCTCCACTCTTCATAGTATAGTGTTACTTTTTTTTATATTTATATTTATTTTTGTTAATCTTTGCTTTTAATTTTTGTATAAAATTGTAAGATTCAATATCTCCATGTATTTATAATTTTCTCAAACTGAACGGTTTGGGTAGGTAGGAAGAAATTGCCTTTAGGCAATATGCCCGCCCTTATATGTATATTTATTGTATATGTATATAAAGTGTCAAATAAATAAATAAAAATAAATACTTATCATTGAAAAGTATTTTTTCAATGTAATAAATAGCAGGCAAGCATCTGTCGGGTCCGCTAGTTGTTTGTAAAAATTGACATTTATAAAAAGAATCCGGCTTCAATTTTAGGTGGGCTAGGTTAGTTTATTATGGGAGTAGAATACAAATATTTCCCGTAGTACTTTCATACAGACTACTTTTTTTATATCCACAGGCATGAATTCAGGTATGAAAGGGTAACCGGCACGCCAAAATAACAATAACGGTTCATCCCACGCCCAATAACAAGACAACTTCTACATTAAATTACGTTATTCCTTTGCAGTACTAAACCAGCTATGTCCATAAACAAGGTTGTGTTATCTGTATTCGATGGATTACTCTCCAAGGACTAAACCAGATAAAATAATAAATTAAAGCACAGTGTGTCACACGGTAATATAATTTCGCATAATAAACGCAACTGAAAGCTCAATGTTCATGCATCACGCGCGCTGAAATGAAAAAAACAGTGGTCTAAATCCAATATTTCACATTGTAAGGGATAGGTTTTTCTGCACTTTGCAGATCTTTTCATCCTTAATGCACAGTGGAATATAGGAGGATTGACACAGTTTAGTTTGACGTTATGGGTAGGTATACAACAACAACAACAAACCATCACGCCGTTTCCCCGTAGGGGTAGGCAGAGAGGATAGAACGCCATAACACTCTATCTTGGCATACAGACCTCGCTTCCTCTACATTCATACATCTTCTTATGCACGCACGCCGATTATTCCTACTTTTGACATGTCCATCTTCAAGTATTTGATGGACTTGACCATGTCTTTCTTGGTCTTCCTCGTTTTCTGCATCCATCAACATTTGCATCGTAGATCCTTTTAGCCGTTCTTTCGCTGTCCATTCGCTCTACATGTCCAAACCAACGCAGCACCCCTTTCTTAATTCTGTCAATAATGCATGTCTCAGCCTTACACACTTCACGGATCTCGACATTTGTGCACCTATCATGCATCGTTTTACCACACATTCGCCTGAAGGATCGCATTTCGGGTAGGTATCATTATTATTATTATATTTTTTTTTAATTTCATTGATAAACCCTTACAAAATATTTTTACTTTTAAAATTCACATTCTACTGTTAATAATAATATTTTTAACATCTTTTGTAAAGGTTGTCTGAGTCTTTTGTTTAGTTTTGTCTGCTAGTTTATTGTATAATTTCAGTCCATGGTTTATTAGTCTCGATTGTCCTTTTCTCGTTTTAAAAGGTTGAATATGATATTTTTCTGATATTCTCGTATTGTGTTCATGTTTACTACAGTTTTTTTCAAGTTTCAATTCTTCGTCTACAATTACAACAGTGGCTAATTTATGAATATTTTTTTAGGATTCTAGTTTAAAGAGTTCAGTTACATTTAATTGTTTAGTTTGTTTAAAAAGTTCTTTAGTTGCTGTTAGATAGGGAAGGACATATACTTACTTTAGTATTTTATTTTGCGGTCTTTGTAGTTTGTTATGTCATTTTGATTTCCTGTTCCCCATTGTAGTTGCATATAACATATTTTAGTTTTTACATTGGCTTCAAACATTATTTTTTTTTCCTTTATTGGAACAAAGATTTTGATTTTTAAAGAAAGACTCGATAAAGTCACCACTTTGCTAATTAAATTGTTGATATGAATTATCCATGTCAATTGTCTGTCTATTGTTAGTCCTAAGTGTTTAACATGTTCAATTTCAGTTAGTCGTTCATTATTTATGTAAGCATCTACTTTGTGACATTTTTTTCTAGATTCAGAATAGATAATATTGCATTTTTTTTCATTAAGTGTAAGTAAGTTTGTGTTTGTTCATGTAGTCAACATAGTAAGGTCTTCGTTTATGTTTAAGTATGTAACCTGTATCCCTGGCACCTGAAGCGTCATACTAGCCCGTATGCTTCAAAAATCGTCCGACTTACTAATTTATTCACATTTATTTATTTAAACATACATTTCATATTTTACAACATGGCTCAAAAAATACTCTACAAGCTTGTACTAGGAGTAAACTCAGTATATAAAGGGTCGGCAAGCCAGACATATTAGTAGGCCCAATGTTTTAATCGGTTCCTATATGGGTGAATGCCTGTTCTTATATACCGATTAGTTGCGGCAAATATGGTTATTAAATATATTTCCCATTAATAAAAATAATATTGAAGAAAAAAACAGTAATAACCGTTAACATATTTTTTTAAAATTAGTATATTTGAAAACATTTCTCCGCAATATCCATATTGATTCTGAAAATAGTTTCAATGTGGATTTAGTGCATTATCGATCTGCCACGTCATTAGCAAATGAAGCACGTACTGGTAATGTCTCGCAGTATATCCGTTAGCTGTATACTGTACATGAATATCGAACCAGATCCCACCAAGTAGCCATTTGTATGCGTTACCACTTCGTAGAATTTACCGCGCTGAGGAATTTGACAATTATTATTATTGTTCAGTTATCGAAACGTGCCATACATGGTTATTTGTATTAAATAATTATACTTGCCTCTGTTACGTGTTCTTATTACATAATACAAACATACTGTTCTGCCAATTTAAAAGGAAAATATTAATTAACACATGTTGCAATAGGGGTTGCCTCTTTTTTATGTCAAATATCGTTTCTTTTTTTTTTAATTTCCTAAATACGTATTATTGGATGTAAACATAAATTTTGTCTGTTTTTTATGAATAAAGAGAACAGGATAACAAAGCAGTAAAATTACAACAAATCAGTACATAATGTATTCTCCTTCATTATTTAAAACAAATAAGTAGATTAGCTCTTGGACTTATCGAGTTAGGAATACGTTTTGATTATTTTTTTGTAATATACATATATGTGTTTACATGAATAAATAAATAAAAATAAAAATTCGTAATACCTTTACTGTACACTGCGCAAATATCGTGAGAGCCTTTGGTAGTTCCCTCGATTGAAAGCCATCAGAAACGGGTGTCAAAAATGCTCTATTTGGTCTTCTCGATATTTCATTTTTTGGAATATGGCATAATTGGATGGGGATGTGCAAATGACACATTACTCAAACATCTTATCATTGCACAAAAAGCTTTAATAAAAATTATACTACTAATTTTATGACTAAAGCAAATTTAAGCAAAAGTTTTACTAATGTATGCATACAAAAATTATTCAACACTTCCCATGACACCAAACACAATAACTCGAGCTACTGGACATTCCGCCCTGATGCTGCAAAAGCAATCGAAAATTAACTTTTATATTGCAATTCCCTGATGGTACAAATTTGTAGCACTATTTTTTTTTGTATTGAAGATTTTGAAAGAAAACAAGAATAACATTTTTATTTTCAAAAACATCACGCCATTTTAGTGAAACTGTTTTCATGTAAAGAATAATTATTTGGAATTTTTACTTTCCGAAAGTTTTGTAACGAAGTTGCGAGTGTTAAAAAAATATCACACTTTCATAATTATCTGGAGTTTTACTATTAACTTAATTGACCGCACAAAATTAAAAAAACAATAAAATATATTACAATAATACTGAACCTAACCGTGATGCGTGCATTTAATTTACGTTAAATGTCGAAAGTCGTTAACTCTTAAAAGACTGTGGTAAATAATCCCTTTGCGCGCGGTGATGTAACATCGTGTTACCACTAGTAAAAGACGGAATATTCTAAAGTTCAGACATTTGAATAAAATGGAAAACATGGAGACTACTGTTTAATAACTCTTTTTAGATAATTTATAGGAATAAACATATAATTTAACCCTGTTTTAGCAAAATAAATTGAAAACCACAAATACGCCGCTCATGTTACGCGCGTGCGACCCCTATCATTGTCATTAACCGACTGAAGACTAAATCTGTTTTAGATGACACCCACCGCAGAACAGCGTCTCAGTCTTCCTAGTTATGACTTCTATCTTCGTGCTTTGTCTTGAATAAGGTATCTGTATATATGTGTTGCTGAAATAGCGGACATTCATGTTTCGCGTAGCAAGGTTAAATATTTTTTGTATTTACATATAGCATAGTGATACAAATTTTACTTTTCAAATCGGGTGTGAAAACGTCCATTTGAAGATTACAAAAAATACGAATTCATCATTTAAAAACATAAGAGAGATATATCAAATCTTGTGTCCTATGTCGACTAGTGTGACATCACAGCCACACAAGAGTTAACAACGTCAACCGAAATCAGTACCGGGCGAAGAGAATCTGAATTTAGTTTTTCAGTTGCTGGTACGTGTTGCGTTGCTGGGTTGGCAGGCCTAGCATACTAAGTTCAGGGATCAAAGGGTTAACTACTTGACTACAAGCTCTGAATTACAAATCACAACAATCTCGCAACTTATTATTTTGATCCGAAAAATCCAAATTATTGGTTATGTAAGGTAAATTTAACCTCAAATTGGATGCGTGTAGATTGTGTAGCCATGCATTCCTAACAGTAAATTATATACTTTCTTTCTCGGGTGTAGATTTGTTATAATTTTAATTCGCTAGCTATCGATAAATATAACATACGCACGCTCACGTCGTCAATAATATGCGTGTCATATTATTATGAACCTATTTCGTAACGTGTTACCTTACTTAAAAAAGGTTTTGAACAGAAATTCTGGCAGATAAACTTAGATCTAATGATGCATAGAGCACTAAAATTAAAACACGAATTGCATCGGTATCTGCACCTTAGTAATAAATAGTTATAAATGGCTTCATAGAGTTTGGGATACGTAATTATTATATTTTTTGTAATATGTGTGTCTTTGTATGAATATAAATAATATTTTTTTATGTGGAAAGTAGAAACTATAGTTTCATTCATTCATTGGTGATTTTTGTATTAATTTTATGATATAACTACATACCTTTTTGACTATTTTGGATTAGGCAAAAGTCTTCGTTGGTGAATAAATAAAAAAAACCTGAATTAGTCAATTCTTAAATTAACTAATGTATTTATCATCATCATAATTCCCTTTCCGCACCTAATGGTGCTTAGGGCACTGCATAAGTATACCAATCGCAGTGTATCTTGATCATTTTTGTTGCGTGAAGATACGATGATCAGTCTTACGCTTCAGATACCAGTCCACGGACTATGAAATATTCTAGTGTAAATACCCCCTTTTAAATAAATATTTCATATGAACTTTGTCGAGAATCTAACCCAAGATCTCTGGCATGGTAGGCAAACGCGCTGACCATTAAACCATAAGGCCTTTATAATATACTTAATGTTTTCCCGCGGCTTCGCTCGCGTGGCATTAGGGAGAAATTAGATAATCAATTAGTTTTGTAGTTTGAAAAAAATAATTTTCCTCATATAATGATACATTTTTTTGTGATAAAAAGTAGCCTGTATAGACTGCCGGTCCTCCAACTATCGCTATGCAAAAATACGATAGTCCGTTAGTATATGGCGACGTAGAATCGTTATAATTTATTTTACCCCTGTCTCCCGAGGGACTGATATTTTTTTCGGGATAAGAAGTAGCTTATGATACTAAACTTGTCAGCTCTCCAGCTATCTCAGCAAAAAATTACGTTGATAGGTCGCTCCGTTTCTACGTGAAAGAAACACAAATAAACAGACAAATACACATTCATATTTATGTATAATATTAGTTTTGATAGTAATTTTTATTCTGCTTTTGAACATCATCGTGAAAGTAAAAATGTTAATATGCCTAAAAATAAATGAGGGTATTCAAAGCAAACTTAAAAAATCTCCACCAAAAGCGAAAACTTAGTTATAGATGCCAAAATAAATTTTACTTCAAAATCGACCTACCTAAATAATAGCGTAATCCAAACCTGTCTCTAAATCTTGCAAATACATATTTCAATTATACTACTTGACACCGCAAATTCAGCATTCTCCATTGAGTAAGTGAAACATAATTAGAAATCTTACAATTCTTCTTTAACTCCTTCAATAGAGATTTTTATTTTATTTATTAATTTTATTTTATTTTATTCAGAAAACATAGTCATATATAATAAGTATTAAAAACATAAATTTATCAACATAAAAAGACCAATTAAGTTTTCATAAATTATGCAAAAGATATAAACATTAAATTTGTCAAAAAAAAACAAAAAATAAGAATTTTAAATGAGAAAAGAATAATTGTTAACAATTGCATTTTCCATGGAGGTAATAAATAAAAATAAATAAAAATACCGAATGCACACTCCGAACCATCCACGCACACACATGAACGCACATATAAAACATACACAAACATATACATTGGGTAGGTAGGAAGAAATTGCCTTAAGGCAATATGCCCGCCCTTATATGTATATTTATTATATATATAAAGTGTCAAATAAATAAATACATTATACGCGGCAAATATACATGGCATAAACCACTCAAGATGCACATTCAGCAACTATTTCAAATAATCGACCCCGTGAAGAAATTTTTTGTATAAATGCAACGTGCAGTTAAAAATATCTACATCAATACTGAGTCCATTATAATTTCTACAAGTACGTCTAATGAATGAACTCGAGATATAATTGAACGTAGTTATGCAGAAAGCAGCCAGCCATAGAAAAGTGAGACTGAGATAATAATAGCACCTTTGTGAGAAGAGTAAATTATCAAATCTACACAACAGTTGGAATGTTTATGACTTTGACAAATGATTAACAATGAATACATTCGTTTTTTTGGTATTACAAACAAGAATCTTATTATGTGTCAGTCATTATTAAGTATCAGTGTAAATGAATTTTTATGTACCGTTAGATTTTTCCAGTCCTGTGGGTGTTTTCTGCAAATTGAGAAATTCCGTTTTTGAGATCGACACTATTTTCAGAAGGTGATTTTTACAGTTTTTTGTATGAAAGCGGTCCGGCTGTTTTTAGCAGAACATTGAATTGACCTTACTGCACCCGATAACACCAATATCTCTTTTTTTTAAACTGTGGACTAACTGCTTTCTACATTGCTACGTTCAATTGTTTTACAAGTTGGTACATAAAATAGTCTGACGTTTAAGTTTGCTTCTAAAACCCTCAAATACATATTGATATGAACTTGTCCTTAAATACGTTTATCCAAAAACTCTTCAGGAATATTATTTTAAATCATATATTTAATGTTTTCTAATTAAATAAATATATTTTTTTAATAATTGCAGGGCCCATAAAATTGTAAAGAAAGTGTTTCCTTGAAAGGGCATCTTTTTATGATTTCGTTAGAGCCTGCTATAACCTCATATTATTGTTATGAAAAAAAAAAATATATTTATATTAAAATTATCACAAATTTTATTACTTTTATCGCTTATTCAAAGAAAATTGTATTGTGTACATGCAGAAATATAAATTGTGAACCTTGACTTTAATTAAACTGACCTTATTATGTGGGAAGGTAGTGTTTTTATGCACTGAAGTGTATTCATATGGAAACACTTTTCGTGGTATAAAAAAACAGCCAAAATCTTGTAATTAATTCCAAAACAATGGCACGGATATGCTGCAGAGATGGTAGATATACCTTATATGAAGATTTATACCTGGCATAGTTTAATAATAATGAAATTACAGAAATACGTATGATATTTACTCGTCGCGGAATAATAAATATTTTATAAATATTGATCATGAAATAGGACACAGATAAACATATTCTTATGTGTACTTTAATAATAACATTGTCTACATAAATTTATAAGTACGTAACTTTGTTACATCAATGTGCATTATGCATAATATGCTAAATATCTTAACGTATTTACTGTTTTTACTTAAAATCACCATATTAAATTTAATGTTTTTATTCATGTTACGCTATTTTTCATGATTATTTTATTTTGTTATTTTTTTATTAATTAAGAAAAAATTTACAATTTGCAAACATTTTAACATACATGTATCATAAAGGATAATATACAAAAGTCCACGTTTTGCCGTTTTGAAGGTTAAAATGCAGAAATTATAGAAAAAAGCTATTTTATACGTAAATAAAACACCCAAGTCCACTTTCGTAATGTAAATGCTTTTTTAAATTTTAAATAAAAATCTGAAGTCCGCTTTGTAATGAACAAACATAAATAAATTCCGTAATGAAAGAAAACATCAGTTTTCCCAATACGGTATGTAGTTATATACTTTTAATATCAAAATAATCCTTGTTTTAGATTGAAATTTCTTCGTGGATTGAAATCATAAAATTTGGTTCAAAAGTTTTAACGTTTTTTTATTATATTTGCGTTCTTACAATTGACTCAAATATTTCAAATTTTTAGGGCCATTTTCAACGATTTATTAATAACTCACTATTAAAAAATGGGAATCCAGTTGGAGTAGAGTGGGGTTCGAACCTCGGGCCTCTGATCCGTGAGTCCGCGACACTAGCCACGGGATCACAACCCGATTCGTTCAATATGACTCCCATGTTATCCTTTAATGTACAGATATAATTGAGTATTATAATTTTGGATTCAACGTTTTTACCTTCACTATAAATTTGCTATTCTGTTTTATGTTATTACGAATTTCTATTCTATTATCTTTTATGTACTAAGCTTTATTTTTTGGATTGTTATTCTCAATATTTTTCATTGTATGATATTTAATTATTCATTTTAATTTACTACATTTTTCCTCTATGTTAATTATTATGGCTATACACAAGCACAGCCTAAAAACCCATAGTATGTTCGTGAATATGTATGAACAAAGTTTGAAATGAACAAATATAATATGCCGACCGGTTTTCTGACCAAGACTGTAAGTACTCCTATTTATTATTTACACCACTTGAAAAATCATCTGCTTAAAGTGCGGTTGCTTGCTGTCACATTCAATAAAATAGCCTCACCTGAGATAACAAAAAAACATATGTATGTAATTTGATTACTCACCTTCCTAGTTTTCAATCAAATGAGGCAGATAATTACGAACCAATATGATGTTAAAATAACAAACTATGGATGATAAAAAACGCCGATTTATTATATTCTATGCTACAACAATTATGAAATACACGTTTTTTTTTTAAATCAATCATGAACAATAATTATAATATATTTTCACTGAGATATATATGTTCTATCAAAACCTCCAATTAACGAATAAAACCAACATTTATTACTTCTATCTGTCTCAAAATACTCCGCTTGAATAGGTGAAGTAAAATAATTAATTACTCAATGAAAGTGGAAAAGGAAAATACTCAAAGCATTTTGTAGACAATAACAGGCACTTATTAACGCATCATAAACCATTAATAACATTACTACAACCAGGAAAATACTAGAAATCCCATATTCAGATTCTAGAGTCCATTTCACTGTTTCATGCGACTGACTGCAATTTCTTACACTAATTACACTAGGAAAGTTTAATTATTATTAGGTTCTATTCTTAAAAACCCAAACGCTAGAGAGACTCCTTAATAAATGGCACCATCTAGCGGTTAAGATTTGAAAATTTGTAGTTTGTAGTTACAGCACATGCATCAGATCATTTAACATTTGAGATGATATACATGACGCCCATGCGCTGTGAGGTTCAATGGAAACACTTTAAAAGAAATGTTGGCACTTTTTTTATATTCATTTATTACAAAATTGCATAAATATTTTTCATAAAATAGTAACGTATCCCTAACTTTAGGAGACCAAAAGCTCTATATTAAGTTAGGATACAACATAATGGAAAGTGGAAGCAAGTGTAGATTTTACTATTTCAAAACACAAAAATAAGAATCATTACATAAACATCAATTTTATGATCAGGTTAACGAAGTTAGTCGTAAACTTTATAGCAGTTTGCCTTCACTTAAAAGATTACAGAATTTCTTCCCATTAATGTTAAGCAAACATTAGTCCAGAGCTTACTTCTTCCACTCCTTGACTATGCGGATGTATGTTATACAGATGCTAACTCTGAATTACTTGATAAGTTAGAACGATTGCAGAATATTTGTATTCGTTATATCTTTGATCTTCGCAAATATGTCCATGTATTTATAATTTTGGTTTGGGCAGGTAGGAAGAAATTGTCTTAAGACGATATGCCCTTATATGTATATATATTGTATATGTATATAAAGTGTCAAATAAAATAAATAAAAATAATTTTGCATCATCATTTGGACAAACGAAGCACAATATGTGCATCATTTTATAAAAAATAAATAATAAAATTACGCAACGTCTCGCAGCGGTCTTCTGCAATGGGCAAAACTTAGGTCAAAATCTCTTAGATAAAATCCAATTTTGAATATTTCCCCTGAAGATGGCTTTTATTTTGAAGAACTTAAGACATTGAACACTTTTGGAGCCACAAAATAAATCAAATATTTGAACAAAAATCGTAAGTGTTTAGGTATTATGTGATTCAAATCACGTGAAAATCTTGTACGAGCATACTGCTGAGATCTCCTGTAATATCCACATGACTAGAAATATTTTAGTGTCTCTTTTATTAAAAAAATGTGTAATGTCCTGTACCTTCATTAATTGGGACAGTGACTTAGATGAGAAAGTTGAAGGACATCAAAGCGTCACTCCAATTTTATTTTTTTGTGCATTTATTATGGACGCCGCGCAACCTCCCCAACGCACTAAACCAAAGGTAGTCATTGACTAGAATAGAACAAAATGCACATTTCTGAGAGTGCTAATGTCCAAAATGTCCCTAAAAGAGCAGAACACGTCACACAGCTCTCTTAATCTGGAAACCATCATTCACTGGTTGGATTCGATCTTATGACGTCGATATGACAAGTCGGTAGAACATACCGAGGTAGATAGAGATATTAAAGAAGTTAAGTGTACCGTCTCGATATTTACGTATGAAGAAAGCGTTCATAATCGCCCCCCAGGTGCACAAATAAACAATATCATTATGTCACAATCGTATGCTGTCCAGAATAATAAATTAATCTCAACTCCTTTAATGGTGATATTTTTTTACCTTATATAGTTATCAAGTAACATCTATCTATGATTGCATTTATATTTTTCTTGTTTGACATCAATGACGTTTATAAGAGCAATAAATGTTCACCATTGACAGTTCTTTAGTGATGAATTGCTCGTATTTTCCTTCATAATAACAGTGTTTAACTCACTGTCAAGGTAAATCATTCAATTAAAATATTGTTTTACATTTTACCTATTATTTAAACAACTTTTTAATTAATTAATATTTCAATTACGTAATGTGGATTTGACCTGGCAAAGAGCTAAAAATTTGACTCAGTGTGTACAATTTTAAACATTTACGCCAAAAACCGAATCGTTTAATGATTTATTTTATTAATGTATATCTGTTACTTTTAGAAGAGAACAGAACATGATATTTTTCATTCGAGAAGCATTAACTTTGGGATCACACATTTCAATATAATATATATTACATATTATGTTAGTAAATATTTGTGACTTGCTGACTTTTCAATGTCTACCAATTTGGAGACGTGTCCTTCTCTTTGTCGGGACACTAATTACATCAACATGCAAATCCATGTATACGTATCCTTGGATTTGTACTTCGAAACTCAAGATATTTCAATAATACTACCGCGATTCGCACATTGTATGATACACTAGTCCGCAGCATTAGTATGCTATTCTAGTGAATACTATTCCATAATTTGGGACTCTTCTGAATCAAACCTTTTGATAATTGAAATAGGGAAGGCTCAAAACCGTTTTTGCGATACTTGTATCTATCGTCTAGAAGGGATGCTGGATTACAACACCCTCGAAACTCATAGTCAATTTATTTTGCGAAACATTTCTATAAGCTGATTTCTGAAAGTACATTTAATCACAACATAAATTTAACTCACATTGTAACAAGAGCAAAATAAGAGAGTGGCTACTCGATCAAGAGTTTATATATGAATAGTAGCTTAGGTGTAAATATTTTAATTTTTTATATATTTTCTTGTATGTAAAAAATAAATTTATATATTATTATTTGTATAAACATGTTTATTCTGATCTTTCCGGCTGTTAATTTTTATCTGTTATTCATTGTTTTTATAAATGTAAATAATATTATTAAGTTAGTATAAATATAATCTTCACCAACAAGCTACAAAAAGTGGCTTGGTGGAATTTTAGTTTTAGTAAAAATATATCAAGTGAAATTTTTTTTAAACTGTAAAAATGTAAAATTATACTATTAAATAAATAAAAAAATACAAATATACTGAAAGAGATCGGTTTGTATATTCCCAATAATTATACTAGAGCGAGATCTCATGCACTGTTTTACACACCCACAAGCAGTACAAATGCAAGTCAGAATTTGCCCATCAATAGGGCAATTCGCTTGCTGAATATAGCTTCTACGGTTAGTGTGAATCTATTTTTCTGTACATACCGGCAGTTTAGCATTATTACGTCAGATATTGCCATTCTTTCTCATAGTCATGAGTCCATGACCAAATTGCATTTACACGAACAGTCGCAAAAACTGTTTGATTCATTTGTAAATTAAGTTAAAAAATCCGTTTCCTTTAAAGTATTTTATATCAATTCAATAACATCAATTAAGATTAAAAATATGATTTTTTTGGTAAATTACTTAATTCCGAAACCCTTCATACAAGTCATCATCGTTCCATGTTTGTTCCCTAGTTGAAGCATATGGTGTCCACGAAGATCCTCCAAGCGTCTCTGTCGGCTTTCAGCTCCTGTGTATCCTCCCAAGTCATATTCGCATCTCGTAGCTCTGACACGAACTGCTGACGAACAGTCAGCAGTGGACGTCCAGGACGTCAAGAACCCGATGCCTTGGAAAGTGATCAAGCGTAGTAAAGGCTCTCAGAAGGTATTCGCAGTATGTGGCCCAGCCAACTGTATCGCCTCCGCTTGATGACAGTTGTCGCTGGGGTTTGTCCCGTCCGTTCTTTTATTTCCTCATTCCTTACAAAGTCAAAGCACCGCACGTCCAAGATTCTTTCTACAACATCTATTCTCGAAGCTCAAAATTTCGCTGTTTCGGGCCCTAGCGAGGTGCCACGATTCGCATCCGTAGAGGAGAATAGGTGTTAGCAGGCGTTTTATAGGCGGCATTTGGTTATCAATGAGTAAATATCCGATTTCCAGACAGCTTTCATGCTGTTGAATGTGGTGCCTGCTATTCCTAGCAGAACTCCCAGTTTTTTTTTGACAGCTGCCATTTTCCGTAACATATACTCCCAGGTATTAGATCTTCTACTTTCACTAAAGCTAGGGTTTCCTAGGACAGCGGTGCCCGTATCTTAACGGCCGTAGTGAACGGTGATGCGGTAGGCAGCCGTCGTAGTGGTAAATAGAGAGTGGTTTTATTTTTTAACGGTGTTATCAACACCATTTTTATAGGAAACCATTTTCTAGCCACCGTTACGACGGCTGTCAACCGCATCACTGTTCACTACGGCCGTTAAAATACGGGCACCGCTGTCCTAGGAAACCCTAGCTTATGCCTATTTACCGTTTGAGTTCGGCAAATTGTATGCAGGGCCTTTATCGAATGTTATCATTCATCCTCATGGCTATATTGCAAACACGAATGGTCGTAAAAACCATAATAACAAATATCACAATAACCTTTATTTGTAATAGTAATTTAATATATTTCATAACATCAGGTTAAATTATTATTATCTTTATTTTTAAATTTCCTCAGTCACCAAAAGATAAATCCTATAATCATGCATGTAGCCCCGCTTGTGTAAAGGTTATTAACTACATAAATTTTACTATTCTACTTAAAAGAAGAAGCGTTTTAGTAGGAAGGTACTACGTTTGACAATTTTAACACAAAGGATTGGCAACACTACTTCTCTTTGATAGGAAAGGAAGGCACAAAACATTTTACTATACTTATTTGGCCACAAAACATTTTTCTTTTTTGACCAAGCTTAGATAGCAGTGCATAAAATAGATATTATATATGTCAATATTTATCAATTTATAATTACGTAGCCACTTTTTTATTTTCTTTTCGTCTCTTTTTGTAGAACTATTACGAAGATCTGAACTAAAACATCTTTATTTTAATTTTATTTGATAAGCCTTTATTTTATTTAATAGAAACTATGACATATTACAACAAAAATTAAGAACATTTAAGAGGAGGTAATATAGAAGTCTATGCATCTACAGGGCTCATGACCTGTCTTTAGCTGGTTTAAGTGGCCACTTTACATACTGTGTAACATTTACTATTCTGCCCATATTTGAACATCTATATTCCTTCAACTCTTTCATCGGTTGATGTTTGTGAAGTTAAAGAGCTGAAACCTTTATTTATGCGAGTGAGATTCACCTAATTTAATTTATTAAAATTGACTTTTACGACACATCTAGCAGAAAGTCTTTATAAAAATCAGTATCTTTATCTGCAGGTAATATTTGTCATGTACACTTTATACAACAATTAACAATGTAAATGCGGAGTTTTGTGTCAAGACCATCACGTTTCAGCGAATCGTGCAGATCGCAGACTTATTGGTTATTTTCTTACTTAGGAATCCGTTATTTAGTGACATTTTATTTCAATTGAACCGCTTGATTTCATTCGATCACATTCTCACATTCGTAGTTCCCTAAGCAACTAATGTTACATTCGTATACGGTAAATAATTTTAGAGTACTCATCTTAATATTTTGAGTGAAGTGTAAATTTAAATAGATTTCAAGACTGTTGAGATTAAGTTTTGAATATATTAATTAATGCCAATCTGTTAGGGCGTACATAAGATTGTTAATTGTCTTGAAAAATAATTTCAAAAGGTGAAGGTCAAATTACCATGAGTCTTTTTTTACATACAATTTACGTTTGGGGTGCCAGCCTGAGGTAAAAAATAAATAAATATATATATTGAACCTGGAATTGTATGTTCAAAAGATAGGGTTTGTAGTGTAATTTTTATTGCATTTTACGTAGATATAGGTACAATGCAAAAAGGTATAGACTATTGGATACGGATAAGAATAAAAGGTATAACAAATATGGAATGGACGAATGGATTGCCAAATGGAAAAATCTTCAAACCAACTTTTAAAAATAACTGTTTTTTTTTATTCTAAAACGTATATGCTAGTCGTCAAAGGGAAAGAGGAAATAAAAGAAGAAAAAAATACCGAAAATATTTTATTTATTTATTTTATTCAATGCACGAAATACACAATTTTATCATAGCACAATTATATTTTTATGCCCCGACTTGTTAGAAAATTTCGTTTTAAGTCGGGACTCTTCTACATATAAATCGAAAACATTCATTAACACATTAAACAATATTTAAAATAATCAAAAGAATATGCAAAATAATAATAAAAAAGTATAAATAGTAAAAATGTATTCATGTCAAGAAACAGAATGCAGAAAGGTTATATAATAATACATGGCAATATGTTATCAATAATTTATAGTAATTTTATAATTCAATTAGATAATTAATTAATAGTAAAAATAAATACAAAATAAAGTAATTCATTTCATTGATTTATTCAGATATTTAGAACATTACAAAAAAAGACCCAATTCATTCTCAATACAATAATAGATCACAAATTACAGTAGATAGTTATATTATTAAAATAATATAACAAAATGTAAAAAGAAAAATTAAAAGTTAGAAAGTGCTTTCCTAGGTCCACTGTCGTGAAATATGTGGACATCCGAGGCGATGCAATTAAGTAGCAATATTGCTCTACCAACCGGCATAACCATTGGCAGGTTGGTTTTGCATCGTGGTAGGTAAAACAATCGATGCTGTCTTTGTCGAAGATAGTTATCAGGTACGAACAGACCTACATCCATCAGAATTTTTGAGTTATGTATGCGACCACCGATCACCTGGAAAAAGTGAACACCCAAATGAACGTCCCTTTTCCTCCATAATGACTGATAGCCTAGCATCTCCAGTAAAAAGTCGGTTGGGAAGAGCCAAGGATAATATTCACATTCTTTTAGGTACAGATAGCGCAGAAATTTTTTCTGCACTCTCTCCACCATCAAAGAGTATCGAGCCTCATGTGGCGACCAAATAATGGAACTCAACTCCAAACGACTTCTTACCAAGGAAATAATAATAATAATATATCCATATGGTGGAATATGTAATTTAATGAAAATAACAAATAATTTTATGCTTCGATTAGCAATAGTTAAAATAAATATTTATAAATTATTAAGCATCACTATTAAGTTTTTTCAAAGATGATAAACATATTTAAAAATAACTTTTTTTTTAAATAATTAAAAAACATTTTTCGTACTTTTTTTGTTTTTATATTCCTTTTAATGTTTTTTTATTATTTTTATTCCTTATAATGACTTTTTATTTTTTTACACAATATGTAAGCGTATTCATTGAATGAAACCATGGTGATATAATATGTACATATAAACTTTTTATGTTTTTTTTTCCTAATAATGACTTTTTATTTTTTTACACAATATGTAAGCGTATTCACTGAATAAAACCATTGTGATATAATATGTACATGTAAACTTTTATGCTTTTTTTTCCCTCTTTCATCTACGTTATTAAAGCGTTTAATTCTACACAATATATATTTTGTGTAAAGTAAAAGGCACTACGTGCCGTGTATATTGATAAATAAATAAATATATACGTATATGAATAATTATGAAGACTAGAAATATTTCTTTAGAAGTGATTTATTCAGGGATACTAAAGAAATCTATTATCTTCTTGATAGTGGATGGAAGATGATTCAAGTCACGTCGCATGGACAATTCCTACATAAGTGGTCCGTTATAAGTAAAAGTAAATTTATTGCTTTCATTATAAATTAGATTAAAGAATTCAGAACCAAATAAATTTTTATAGATCTAAATGTTTTATCATACACTAGGTTACTAAAGCCTATTTTCATGCGATACTGTCTCACTCAAGCGAATTTCCATTCTCAAAGACCTGGGCCCCGATTACAACAGAAACTTAACAGAGTTATTTTCGACTGTCTGTGAAGTATAATCAAAATTTATGCCTGAAAAAATTTATTTGTACAAAAATTATAAGTATCTTCACCGGTAAACTGTAATTGAACATGTTTAGAAAAAAAATGTATGCAAATCATATTTTTCGTACAGAAAACTTGATTTTGATTTAAAGATAAAATTTAAGATAACTGTTTACGAGTACGTCGTGTTAGAAGCTAAACTAAAATTTCATACTCACATGGACGCGGTTTGTGACAATGCGCGCAAAATTTTGGGATTTGTTCTCCAAACAGATATGGTGTTCTTCAATACTCGTGTTCTGAGGCTTCTTTGTAACGCATTGGTGCGAAACAGACTCGAGTGTGGACCTCTGATCTGGGCGCCCTGCGAGTTGAGTACTCTGTTATGCTGGAGATGGTTCAGAAGAAATTTCTGAGGTATCTTTACTTAAGAGAGTGTGGATTCTATCCGTGTTTGTACCCGTCAGATTTCATACTAGGAATGCTTGGCTACAGTAGTTTAAAGAAAAGAAGAAATGCATATTTGCAATGTCTTTACTCAACCGCATCTCTTCGGATATCGAGATAAAAAATAAGAAATAAAAAAGTTCGGAGAAGATAGCTTCCTTTTACTCTAATATCTGGTTATAGTTATTTATTTATTTATCAACGGCCGTAGCCAAATTGGATACATGGTATAACATAGTTTAAAAGTAATAAAATATAAGATACATATTAAGTTTTAAAATCCCACATACATATTATGATGTACACATAAGCACATTATGTATGTTGTAAACGATATATGAACAGATTATGATTTGGTTCATTGGTTATTGTTGTAATGTAAATAGTATATATTTCCGATTTACAGCTAAATGTAAATGTCGAACCAGTATGGATAGTAAGAACGATTGTTTGTATACTACGTTTCAGCTTGTGTCTCAAACTAATGACATGTATTATTTCATTTAAAAAAATCATTTAAATAATAATAATAAAAATAATCATGTTTGTTCAAATTAAAATGTTATTTTTTATCGTGTTATGTGTGAAATGTTTATTTTGTAGTGTACATAAACATATCCGTAAATTAAAATTATAAATCATATCTAGGCATACCGTAAACATATTATTTTTAATGGTTTATAGTCGAAACACACGCCTCATCAAATTCGAAATCAATACGTATTTTTTTCATTATTTGCTGCCAGACCAATGAAAGTAAAACCCAACCTCGTAAACATGCAAGACTTTCCCCTATATCTTTTTTCAAATAATGCAAATCGATTTAGTATTGACAGCGTACTAAATTACTTATCAGACATGGTTTTTTCACACTGGCTACATTCCAGAAGACCGCTGACTTCGTTTTTTGAGCATATTCCGAGTATAATATCTGCACGTTCCCACAAGCTGACATGCACAGATCACACGAGACATTGTGTTATTTATTGTTTAGGCCATAGAATTAAGAATAGTCCAGAAACCGCATACGAGCATCAAACAGAAGGCGACTAAACTACTCATAAATGAGTCGTTTTACGTTTTGACCCATTAGTTTCTTTGTAGACGTCGCTCAGTACGCAACTCCTGATTTGAATTCAACTATGATGTGTTGTGACCTTTTAAAGTGTAAAAATACTACTAGGATCTTAAAGAAACAGGATGGGATCACATTTCATGGGTAATTAGCAAATGAATGTATAAGTAGCAAATACATTACTAAAAAATTGAATTATTTTTCCATCTGTCAGATTATCAACGAAATCAAAATGGACATTTCATTAGTGTTGCCAGGGTAGTAATTTTTTTCCCCTACTTTGCTTATCTAATGAGAGAACTAATGAAAATTGGACCTATGATTAAACAACTCTGTGGTGTCAATCAATATTTCCGCGTGCACAATAAAATTTTAGAGAAATTAACAGACTGCTTTTTTTACCTTACATTTTTGTTGTGATTATATTTTTTCCCATCGTGCAATATTACGTGGCGACATCACGATTGCGCGCGGAGAAAGTGGGGCATAGTGGGGGTTTTTTGGACACAGTCCAATGTATTCAAATATGATTCTACGCTCGCTCCTTCTGGACTATTCTAAATTTTATGGATTAGGCATTAATTTTTTGGAATAACGTTTCAAATGTAAAATAATTTTTCAAAATATCTATGCATGCAACAGAGAGGGAAAACATTTTTCAGAAGGGATTGTGGAAGTCTAGGCATTTACGGGACTTATGACCATACTTTGGACAAACACAAAACATTGCTGATAAAATTTTATTTTGCGCCACACGCGAGTTTTATAAGAACACAAAAAGTTTCGATACCCATCACTAGAGTCCGTACTCTAATGGGAAGTTAAAATTCATCTTCAATTTTATCTACAAAGTAAAATTATGTTTTCTGTATGACAAATATAATATGTTTACATTTTTTTAAAACATGTTCAATTACAGGTTACCGACGAAGGTATTTTGAATTTGTATACAAATATAGACATCTTGGTGCATAAGTATTAATGTTAGTTTATACCATCTCCATATGTACCGATGTGAAAAGGCCATTAAAAAACGAAGAAGAAGATATGTACCAATGAAGATAGCGTTCATGATGACTGTTAATCTTTTTTACTCCCCTACGCGTTTTGCACGGCAAAATTTCGTTGTATGATGCATCATCTGTATTTAATTATACCTTAGATATTTGCATGGTTTTTCTCTGACGCCATTTTCTTTCGAATCACCTTTTAAGATTTGTACATAGATTGGACAGAAAACTGCATTACCGACATGGCTGTGGGAAATGTCAAAATTTGGCGGTCGATTTCGGTCATTTAACGGTGGCACTTTACGTGATCGCATTATTTAACTGTAACTGTTTTCATTGAGTGCCTACCGCGAATGATACATAAAAGATACCTCTACGTATCACCTACCGCCAGACCAACGCAACTGTATCGAATGCGGAAATATCTTTGAAATTATTTTTCCGCGGTTACGCATTCCCGCCATTTCACTGACACTAATCAAAAGATGGAAGATTTTGATTTGATAAATCTCTCTGAGAGTTATTTTCATTGTATTTTTGTTTTAAGTTATTCTTTTTCTTTGTTATGTTGGTTGAATTGTGACCCTCTTATTTATGCCGAGTTTAATCTTTGAAACATTTCCTCTTTTTATTAAATATGTTTTATGCACCGCGTGCCTCGTTGCCTAGCAGTTTTTGTATTTGATTAAAGATTACGAGATCCTGAGTCCGATTACTGACTGCATAAACATAAATTGTATATATTTTTAATTAACATTCCCCAAAATAATAGTAATGATCTTGTCTATGAACCAATGATTACGATTGAGCTTGACTTACTAGTACAGTAACGTGGCAGCATTGTACCTACGAATGAAGATATCTGATGAAAATATACAAAGTGTTGGAAGACCACAGACAAGATGGGTCGATGACATTGCCTCTATTGCCGGTAAAACGTGGATGATGAAAGCGGGTGATAGGAAGGAATGGAGACGTTTGGAAGAGGTCTTCATCCAGCAGCGGAGGGAATAAGGCTGAAGAATGAAAATATTTTTTTTAAAAAGGGTAGTTTTAATGAATTAATGACAGTAATGTTGTTTATTACAATTTTAATATAATGGGTTTCTACATCTACCATGGCATATGAAAAATTTCGTTTGAATCTTTGTGATGGAGTTGGTTTTTAAAACATATATTTTTACAAATACTGTGTTTTGATATTTTGAATACGTTTTGTTCTTCTTCTTCTTCTTCAGCCTTCTGTCTTTCACTGTTGGATATAGGCCTCTTCTATATCCTTCTATTTCTTTTGTTCGGTTGCTGCTTGCCGCCAATTTTTACCCCCCACAGCGGCTTTGTCGTCGGACCATCTTTTCAAATGTCTTGTACGCCTCTCTTATACTCTCAAGGTCTCCATCTTAAAAAATTTGGGGTCCATTTTGTGGGATCTTGTCTCGCAACACGTCCTGCCCGTTGCCACTTCAGTCCTGCTCCGCGATCCATGATATCCGCTATTCTAGTTCTGTTCCTGATTTCCTTTTTTCTTATTATGTCTCGTAAGCCTACACCAAGCATGAACCTTTCCATAGATCGCGGTGTGCATTTGAGTTTTTCTACATTTTTTTTGTAAGGGCCATGGTTTTTAATGCGTTTGTAGTCACTGGCAGTACACATGATTCATGTCGAAGAATACAGATTACGTATAATGACAGTTTTAGTGACATCGACATACTACATTGTAAATACCATATTTATCAGATCAGTTAAAGACATTTTAAATTTATCTCCTGCTTGACTTTTAACTTTTAATTTGATTTTAAATTTTGTCTTTCAATTTTAACTTTTTAATTTTAATTCTTAATTTTAATTTTTAATTTAAACTTTTAACTCAATTTAAATTTAAACTTTTCATTTTAATTTTAACTTTTACTTTTAATTTTAAACATTTGATTTCAACTCTTAATTTATACTTACCTACATTTACTACCTGCATCGAATAATTTATTGTTGGTTGTGATTTTTTACAATTAAATTGAAATGTTCATGGAAGCAGAGAGAGAGGGAGGAAAGTAGAGTAGCTTTACAATGTCTTCTCCTTTTTATGAACTTTTTATGTAATATTTTTATTTTTACTTTTTTAGAATTAAATTAGTCTTCCCCTCTCCTCCTGCATTCATTAGTGTGAAATCTGTAATTGGTCTTACTTTTTTTAAATTGTTCTTTTGTACCTCGTTTTATATAAAGACTGTATGATTTCATTAATAAATAAATAAATAAATATATTTTCCTTTTCCGACAAATTGGAATCTCTTTTTTTTCTAATATGTGTTAGTTTTCCAAATGCTGTCAAAATATGTTTTGTTGCTATATTAAATTACGTTTAACTCATATTATGGGTAAAATCAATACATTTTTCGATGAACTTTTCCAAATATATTTGTAAATTATATCTTGTATTTATAAAATTAATGAGATATATTTCTGAATATTTAAATAAAAGAATGGAACACTGAATTTACGTTTTATTTGAATATTTTCTACGTCGCGGTTAACAATGCTTTCGGAAGACTACGATCATGGATTCTGGTAGTAGGTGGCGGGCAGCAGAGGTAGAGAGAAGGGCAAACGATCAGTGCGTCGGTACTTTTATAGGCTTACCTACGTCTCTGATCCTCTTGTCAACCTGTCGCGTTCGTAGGCTATGCCCAACGGTTGGCGGTACTTACTTCTAAGGCACCACACTCTCATCAGAAATGTTCTTCATCTCTGTTGTAATTCTTGTTGGTCTTGCATTCTTTTTTTGTTTATTTTTAATTTAGCAATAAGATATCTTGCGTTCATTAAAAATTATTACTCCAACTTGCCATGAAATAAATCGCCGTTTTTCATTGGATGAATTACATCAAATTGATAAATTTACTCCAAAAATTAATCTGTTTCACCTAAATACATATTTTTCAGCTACGATATTCTACAAAGTGATATCTGCTTGTATTATAATTAATGAATAGCTTGTCGATTGGCGAAGTTCGCTCTGTGGAGATGTTCCGCATAAAATAATAAACACCCCGTAATTAAACCACCCATCGATGCTAAACGCCATTTAATTTCGTTGCTATATGGTGCATGATGAAATATAAAAATTAAAATTATTGTAAATCTAGACTCGGGCAAATACACTTATTATTCATAGCCCCAAAACTGTTCAATGCATTTCATATGGACAATATGACAGATATGAATTATTTGAAGTTGTTTCAATTAATTTATTTTTTTAATCTGATTTTGACAGTTTCTTTTTTTAATTAATTGCTTTTATTAAAATTTACTCATTTTTATTGAAAAAAAATGCGTTCTAATTTTAGCAATTTTTCTTTTATCTATCGTATTCTCCCAGTAGCCTTTATTAAAAATTTTAATTAAATACACACAGGCCATGCATTTGTGGAATTATTCTTTGTATTTATGCAATAGTGTATTTTTTGTTTGTAACTAATGCATACCTAGTGTAAAAGAAATAAATATAAAAATACAACCATTTTTTTAAAACATTGACCATGTATATTATAATTATACACGAGTATCTACAGTCCATTCAAATCTTTAATAAACTTTGGTTATGTGTGCGCGCCATAATATTTTCAAATATAATATTCTAGTGTGCCTACCAATACAAACAATTTGTAAATTGAACACTAACACATTAACATAGGGTCATTAAACATTCGACCGCACTGGGCATTGAGATATATTTAGAATGAGTACAAGTTTTCAGAGAAAAGTCATCTTTATCCAGACTTAGGTGTGCATGAGCACTGCAGTTATAATATATTCCATGTCTTGAAAACATACTTCAAAAATTATTATTCTGATAAATAAATTCTCCCACTTGCACAAGACACTTGTTTATTTTCACTGCACTCCGAAGGTAGAATTTGTGGTAAAGTTTGTCAAAGAACAATAACTTTGCTGGTAAATACCACAAAGTTTCCTCTGAATAGCGCCTACTGACGTCACTCTACAAAAAACTTCTAGTTTTTATTGCAGTACCTAGGCTACGGCATAAATTTCCTTACTATCCCGTGTTTTCTTCCCGGTAGAGATAGATTGGCCAATCAGAGATCGCATTTATAACTCAGTTGGCGGATTTTTCTTATGTGCTGCCGAGACACACACGAATGAATTAATAGTACAAACCAATATTTCGCATCCCCAGATGTACACTGTCGTAAGTCTTCATTTGGCTATTTTGAGTTATGAATGCAGTGAAAACATATTTTTCTGTATTAGCAGAACACTCGCGTATCTACGATGTTTTAGAGCGAGGCATATCACAAAATTCCGTATTCTTTAAAATCAATTGAGTAAACTACTTAAATGAACATTGAATTTATTATGATGCAACATTGTGCTTCTCATATTTTAACATTTAAATGAGCAAATATCACAAAAAATACTGGGCATTATAATGTCAATTTACATTAAGTATATTATAAATATACCCGTAAAGTCAACACGACAAGTTATTTTTTGTTATAATTCATTGCCCAAAAAAAAATATGTTTAAAACTCGTTTATTTATAGTAGCAGCTCCAAATTTAATTTACTTTGTCCCCATTTAGATATTTTTAATACAAAATTTTGTGACTTCTAAAAAACTTTTTGAAACACTGTAAAATAAAACATTTGTCAGTGTGTAATAAGTTTATGTTCCTTAAATTATGTTTATTTTATTATTATGTCAAAATTTTGAATTGGTTAACTATATTGTGAAAATCCCTCTCCTCCACTCTATTTCCTCATCCCTTACCTTCTTACGAGCTCTTTTTTTTCTCATGTATTTTATAATATATTATTTTTCTCTTTACTGAGTTTCATGTTCTCTCATTATATTTGTGAAAAACTTTAACTGGATGGATGTACTATTTTTTATATTTTGTATTCTTATATAACAACTGTTGTTTTTCCTTAATAAATAAAAATAAGAATTAAAATAAAAATAAAATTTAAAAAAAATAAAAATAAAAATAAAATAAAAAATTTAAAAAAAAATATAATAAAATAAATAAATAAAAATAAAAATAAAATAAAAATAAAATATTTACATAAAATTCATTTTAAAAAGTTTGTTTTTGCGATAAAGATATGACACTGTACTTCTGGGGATGCGATTTATGGTGGTATTATAAACCTTTTTATTCCCTTCAATTATTTGATTGGTCACTCTATTATATTAATAGTACACTATTATTGTGATTGCACATTCTACTGAAGCTATTTTCACACTTGACATTAAGATAAATCTCACTGTTTTAGTAGTGCCTACCACCATACCAGTTTGCTGACAGTCATCACCTAAGTGGGTGATAGCGTTAACCCTCTGTTGCTGTTAAATATAAATATTAAATAATATATGATTTGAATCAGGTTGTGGTCATATGGCTAGTGTCACGGACTCATAGATCAGAAATCCGAGGTTCGAACCTCAATCTACTCTAATTTGATTCTCACTTTATAATAGCGAGTTATTTACAACTCGTTGAAAATGGACCTCAAAATTTAAATACTTGTATAAATTACAAAAACCTCAAATATTTTTTGGAATATTTTTTTTTCTGCATTTCATAAATAAATCCCTTTATACGCCTTCATTGTAAGTGCACAAATATATAAAACCAATGTGCTGGTTCGACACGAATGAAGGTCTATAGTGGAATTTGCATGTTAGTTAATTTGGTGTCCTGACAAAGAGACGAGCATGTCTCGAAACAGGTATATACAGAAAAGTCGGTTGGTAGCTATACACATATAAATATTTAGTAACATTTAGAAAAATGTTTGACCACAAAGTCAATGCTTTAAATATTTTTTTAATTAGTAAAAATTCTTTGACATATTTTTTTCTTGAAACTGGGGGAATCAAACTCGCGACCCCAATTTCACAGTTGGCTGTTAAACCAACTGTACCGCGGCACCAGCGTTAATTGTAATATCTTATTTGATAAAATTGATTTGTGGACTTTTTGTGAAAAATTGAAATTTATCTTTTTATTTTATTTATTTTATTGATTTGATTTACCTGCATAAAAAAACGTCGGCGTTACGAAGTATTAAAATAATTATAATAATAATCTAATCTGATGTCTTTCTAAACTTATTATATAAATAAACTTTGTCTTCGCTATTTTTTAACAATGTTCTAATATTATTAGTTGCGTAGAATGCAGGTTTAATGTTTGATGGAAGGGAATCAGATAATTGTTCAGAAAAATTGACATATATTTTATTACCATCAATTTCATTGGCAGCATACTGATAAAATAAAATTGGAAAGCATTCATTAGTTAGAGAAGATCGCCGTCTACTATTAGACATGGGGATCCTACATGACATACTAGGTGGACACCTTGATAGTCCGGCTCTTATGTCGGAGTTATCATTAAATGTCCCTGGCTACCGCACCCGTCACACGTCGAGCTCTCTATTTCATGTGCCAGCAGTTCATACGAACTATGCCCAGAACTCTCCACTTATACGGTTAGCTCGTGAATATAATTTGAACTTTCCCCTTATCGATCCGTTTGATTGTTACAAATTAACATTTAAAATGCGCGTATTAAAACTAACTTTTTTGTCTTACACTTAGTTTCTATAATAAAACCTCATTTTATCTCGAATTCTTAATATTAAATACATATTTTTATTTGACACTTGTACAATAATATTTACACACATGTCCACCTTCATTCTATTATAAGGTCCACTCACCTACCTTCTCACACACTTACACTAACACAAACACACTAGCATGTATCGTACGAGTATTTAATATATTTCTGTGGATATCTGTCATTGGTTTTATTATTTGTATATTTAATTTGTTATATTTTTTTACATGTATTACTGTTAATATCCCTAAAAAAATCTTGAGGAAGAAGCTTTTTAGCTTTGAAACCGGTCAGTGGAAAAAAAATTGTAGTTAAAAACAAAGTTGTTTTATTTATTTTATTATATTAAATGACTACAAAGTTAGTGCTTCAAATATAAAATTCATATTTATGTAATTCAATTTATAAACTTACTACAGTGAACATAGGCTATTGTGATACAAGTAAATACAGTTTTCGCCACCATTTGTGTTTGCTATATGGTCATGAGGGGGAATGATGATAGCCGACAAGTGCATTACATATTATTTGCCAAACTCACAGTGAAAGTAGTAGAGTTAAATTCAATTAAAATCGCGATATATGAAATTGAACATTTCAAAAGAGTAACTCGTTTATTGACATAAAAACATTGCTTTTTTGTATGGGTAAAACCGATAAAATGGCCACGTCTTTAAAACGGTTTCGGGTATGCGAAGGAATGTACTTTCGCCGATCAAATTGCGATAACCATTGCATAGATTTGATACTATTTCTATAAAGGGTTAATGCAACTTGTATCAAATTCTTCGTGTATCTAATTACTCGTTTCTATTGTAGAAGAAATAGAACGAGCAAGTGTAGGAGAGTGAGTATGTAATTATTGGGCGGATCTTGAAGGTAATTGATGCCGGTAACCCGTTCTGACATTTTGCATTTTGCAAACAATTTTCTTAGACATCTGTTTAAACTGTTTTACCATGACTTATGAAAAATAGCCCGCCTGTTAGAAAATATCTCATTGAACTGCCCTGCCTTGGGTCGATTTTTAATTTGGTAAAATCAGTAATGTAATAATAAAGATAATTAGCGTAGGATCTAATATTATACCAACTTATTTAGTAATAATGTCACTCAGACTAACCTCAACTAACTTACCTAACAACCTATTCTTTTATTTGTTTTTTTAGTTCTATAATTAACATAGTTTAATACAACAGGAATAGAGAGCATTTTGTCCAGGCATTTACAGGACTTATTACCTGTCATTGGTTGGTTTAAGTGGCCACTTTACACACTGTGTAACATTCACAATTTTGTCTATGTTTGAACACTTTTACTTCTTCAATTCTTCAGTTTGTTGATTTGAGTGCAGTTAAAGAGCTGAAACCTTTATTATTGTAAAAGAGATTTATCTGAAAAGTTGGTTTTATTACAATATTTTGAATTTGTTCAAATGTTTGTAGACAAAAAACAGGGTTCAATCTTACTGATTCCCTAGGTGGTGATCTACAGTATTTTGTTTACAAACTCCAAATACAATTAAATATAAATACAAGTACGTAGTGTTTAAAGTTGTCTTAACATTTTCTCATTTATCTCTGTATAAGTCTTCTTTGTATATTTTCATATGTAAAAAATAAAAGTAGTATAAATACAATAAATGTAGTGGTAATGTAAAAAATAAATCATATATAAATTTACATCTATACTTATTCTCACATTATTAATCACTATTATATACTTACTGATATAATTTATAATATTTAAGCTCTCGTTATATACGAATACACTAACCTATATTTACTTACATATCGTCAGGTTTCTAGCATAAGCTGGTAACCACAAATTTTCAAAATTAAGATGTCTTTATAAATGGCGTCAAACATTTTTTTTTTTAAGTTTAAAAAATATTTTGTATTTTAAAAATAAATAAAAAAATATTTTATAATACTCTACTTGCAGTTTTATTTGAATAGTTGATTTAGGATGAGCTTTTAACTTTAAAAGTGCAATATCTTACAACTAGTAAAATGCAGTTACCATCTTGTGCCAGAAACCCGACGATGTCGTCGCCGTTCAGGCAATAGTGACTAAAGCTCTGGTTTCCTAAGAAAGCGGTGCCAATATCTAGTGGCCGGAATGAACGGTGATGCTGTGGACAGCCGTCTAAATGGTGTGCGGTGTCTAGAGAGTGGTTTCCTAGGAAAACGGTGTCACTTATCTAGCGGCCGTGACAGCTTATCTGTAAAAAATATACCCTGGAATGCGATCATATTTTTCATTAGCAATAAATAGTTTGGCATAGTTTTTTTTAAAACAATTTCGAAGTCATGCGACCCTTTCGTGCACGAAAATTGTATTTAAAAAAGAGTCAACTCTTTTTAAGATTATTAAGACAATGAATTCAAGGAGAAATACTGTTTTTCAAAACAAAACATTTTCATTTTCATTTTATCATTTATTTATTCATATATATGTACATTACAAAATAAAATATCTTAATTCATACATATAGAAATAATTAGGTAAAATTAGGTATATGTAAAAAAAACACATTAGTATACATAATATCCAAAGAATAATGTGTTAAAAAAGTAAGAGAATCTTGTAACGAAAAACTCCCTCAGAGACGTGAAAAATGTCAATGTCCAAAATGATATTGTTCAACATAGAGATAGCCCTTCCTACAGGCATAACCATTGGCAGGTTGGTCCTGTATATTGGAATGTGAAACAGTCTATGTTGACGCTGTCTAAGGTAAATATCAGGAACATAAAAGCTAATGCTCCGCATAATTTCAGGGTTGTCAATAATACCGCGCAACAATCGAAAGAAGTGCGTTGTTAAATACACATTCCTTCTAGTCTTCAAACTGCTGTAACCAAGCATACCCTGGAGAAACTCAGTGGGATAAAGCCATGGATAATATCCGCACTCCCTCATGTAGAGAAACCGAAGAAATTTCTTCTGAACCCTCTCCACCATAAGAGAGTACTTCAACTCACACGGTCCCCAAATCATCGAGCCACTCTCGAGTCTACTTCGCACCAACGAGTTATAAAGAATTCTCAGTACTCGTGTACTACCAAAAACCCTAGCAGTACGCAAGACGAAACATGAGGCGCATTCTAGTAAAACTGGAAAGACACATTGGACAAACACAGACACATTGGAAAAACAATTTGGAAAGACTTAAACGAAATGAGAAAATACCAGTAGAACTCCTGGTCCCAGCTGCTATTCGGTACTGGGATAGTAATGAGGTATGTCATGAATAATAATTTTGGCAATATGTTGGTATTGTTTCTGTCAATTAATTTGACAATTTTAAATACGGAAATGTTTAATGCGTCTGTGGGCCCGTGGTGTAAGTCAGCGCGTTTGCCTACCATGTGAGAGGTCCCGAGTTCGCTTCCCGGCATGGTTGACATTGAATATTTATTTAAAAGGGTGTTTTCACACCAGAATATATGTAAAACCTGTATGTCAAGTCCTATGAATTGGATCTTAGGATTTATATCCTATTTTTTGTATAATTTTTTGAAGACTCTTTTTGCGTTTATGGAATTTCATATATAGGAATAAAAGTTATTTTTAATATCAAAAAAAAAATTGCTTAGTGGTATGAAATAACGCTTATTTGTTTACAAATTTAAAATCACTTTAATTTTCAGTTTTAGGAATCTGCAGTACGTATCGTATATGGCCGAGCCAACCGTGTCGCCTCCGTTTAGTAACTATTATCACCAAAGTTGGCTTCCTTCGTTTAATTTCTTACAAAATTATCATGTTATCAAAACTCAGTAGATACTTTGCTGTTTTGGGCCTTAGTGAGGTGTCAAGATCACATTTGTAGAGAATAGGTATTATGCAGGTGAAATGTGGTGCAATCCTAATATTAAGGTATCTCGTCATTCATCATAATAATGGTGCATAAAGCACTGCATTGGTACACCAACCGCAGCATATTTTGATCGTTTTACGATTCAGGTGCCAGTCCTGAGACAATAAAATATTTTAGTCTAAAAACACCTTTTGTTCAAATTTTTTTAAAATAAATATTTGCGTTATTATGATTAACCCAAATATTTTATTTTAGGGCCATTTACAACGAGTTGTGAATGTGAAAAAAAATATAAAATGTATTAACTATTAGAAAATGATAATCAAGTTGGGGTAGAGTTGAATACAAACCACGGACCTTTGAGCCGTTAGTTCGAGACACTAGCCACGGAACTACAGCCTGATTCTAAAGATAAATATAAATATTTCATGTCAGCCGTATAGGGAATCGAACCTGAGACCTCTTGCATGGTAAGCTAACGCGCTGACCACCACACCACGAGGCCGGTATTACAAAGAAATAAATTAAAATGATTCGTGAAATGCTTTTCTCCCATCCTCTTGTTAGATTATCACTTCTCTTACCGTGCTATAAAGTTCCTCGCGTTGCGGTGTTGTGTAATGACTACACATACAAAAAATGAGAGATTTTAAAATTGGAAAAATGGAATATTCATAAACAATCGCTTAAATTATTTAAGTTGAAGTCAAAATTGATAATATTTTAAATCTAATTGCTAAAAACATGAAAAAAAACATTAGTTCTTTTTTGCAGTCGTAGCGCGAGCGACAGAATCACTCCTAGCAAACTCCAGAGAGCTACTAACTTGTGCCTTAAACTTGTACTAACTGGCCGACTGGCGTCTGTCAGAAGTACTGGCAACTTTGATGTACGCGCGTGTGACGCGGGTCTCTCTCGCTTTGGAATATACATTTAGTATCAAGAGTGAGAAGTAAAGAGTATATGAGACAATTAAGTTGATAAATATCAAATCCAGGAATGTCCACAACGATACACCACAGTTTCCATGTGAACCTACTAGCTTCTGAATTGAAACAGAGTTTTTTGAGAGATTTTTTATTGTAATAATGAGGACATGTTTTAATTTGAACAGTACTGAAATTTTCATATTTTTTCTCTACATTATATCGAACAAATATTTTAAAAATCGGATAAACACACTGGTGTTTTATATTTATCAACTCAATGAAGAACTTCAGCCCTAGGGAAAATTGGATACAAAACTGTTTTCTTGCGCGCGGTAAAAATTTGTGCATTAAATTGTATGACAAAGTTTCTTGCAAATGTACGAAAAAAAAAACAATAAAAATGCACTACTTTGTTTGAGGTCACTGGTTCATATGAACCAACCAATGATGTGAGAGCTGTGAAGGATTCTCGCTCTAACTATAATGCTTTTTTTTCCATCTATTGATACATTTTACACGCCCTTTAATTTATTTAAAAATAAATTAAGACTTATTATTTCTGGCTGCGATACGATCCCATTAACTATTTAATGATGCTCACACTTACACACACCTGAACACTTACTCCCACACTATTACACATAAACACACATCTACACTTACTCTCACACAAATACACATAAACACATCCTTTTGTTGTAACACAATTTAATAATATGTATGATTTTTATTTAGAAACTTTACTGGTCTGTCTTTAAACCGTATTTTTTTTAAAAATGTTATTATTTCATTGTAGACTTTTTGTTTCTTTAAAATAAATAAATATCCGGTCGGCTTACCGTAAACGAACCAATGGGAAGAACTAACAGAGAACAACCTCTGACGTCACACGTGGAGTTATTTCAGAAATACAAAAATCATAGCGCTGATAATACGATATGCAATTTTTTTATTTTTTTTGGCTTAGTTTAATAGTCTATTAACAAAAAAAAAATTAAAAAAGACACTGAACTTCCTCTATAATCTGTACTCTTTTACTTATGCTACGTGTTACACATTGGTAACATACTACGCGATGTACGATGCATCGGTAAACGGGTTGTGAATCGGGCTGTGGACCAGCGGCTAGGTCTCGGACTCACGGCTCAACAGTCCGTGGTTCGAATCCCACTCTACCCCAACTTGGTTCCCATTTTCTAATAGTTAATAAATTTTCTAATTTTTTACTATTAACAACTCGTTGAAAATGGCCCTCAAAATTAAATATTTGTGTAAATCATAAGAACGCAAACATTTCTTTAAAAAAAAAAAAAACTTTGTATTGTATAGGTGATTTATCTCCAATTTGTGATAAAATGCTTTTTCTGTTCCTAATAAATATTAATTATGTAATAGAAATATATTTTAACCGATACGTAAATGCATAACGGAGAAATACCGAAAATCTTAAAACGGAATTCATTCCATTTAGAGAGATATTAAAGTTATTAGATGCAATGTGTACTAGCTACACGTCACCGGAAAGAGAGAGTTACAACAAAATATCCGTATCAAAGTATTTTTAAAAATATTTTTTATTTAGTATCAACGTTATGTACGCGTATTATGATTGACTTGATTCTGCGCTGTTTTTCATAAACATATATAAAACCATTATTTATTCAACAATGCCTTATTACTTTGCATAATAAAGTATGTATGTCAGAGTGTGCTCTGCTAATTATAATGCAAATTATTTTTTGCTAAGATAAGAACATTTACTTTAATTAAATCCACTCAACACTTAGAATATGTTTACTTTCTAAAGTGAATAGTCGTTAATCTTATAAAAAAGTTTTTAAGACCATTATTAACATACATAATTAAAGTTGTACATATGTACGTAAACTTAATAAACTCGAAAATAAATTAATTACATTGTCATTTGATTTCTTTATCTCCACAATTTATAGCCAGATACAATAATTAAATTCTAATTACATACATGTACTGCAAAAATAAATTTAGGTAAATAAATAATGAAATTTGTTGCAAAAGAAAGGGAAAACATTTTTGAGAAGGGGATATGGCAGTCTACGCTTTTACTCAGATTATAATCAATTATTGGCTGGTTTATGTGGACATTTTACGCACTGTGTAACATTCAGCAGTCTGAGTATGTTTAAACGTACACATTTCCTAAACTGATAAACATAAAAAAACTGTAAAAATCTAATAACCTGATAAACGAAGATATAACAATATACATAGATTATGTATTTTGAATCATTAAAATAACAACAATATTTTGAGTTTGTCCAAATTTTTGTAAATTTTAAGTGGTTTAGGTTTTAAAAAAAATAATATTTTCAGGCGTTGCCTAGTATGTAGGTGAAATAATTCAATTAGATGAATCTCACCCGCATAAATAAAGGTTTCAGCTCTTTAACTTAAACATCAACAGATGAGAGAATTGAAGGAATGTAGATGTTCAAATATAGGCAGAATAGTGAATGTTACACAATGTGTAAAGTGGCCACTTAAACCAGCCATTGACAGGTTATCAGCCCTGTAGATGCCTAGACTTCTATATTACCTTCTCTTAAATGTTCTTCATCTCTGTTGTAAAATGTTAATATAAACAGCTTCCCAGGGAGTTGAATCCAGTCTTTGTCTACAAAAATTTGGACAAACTCAAAATATTGTTGATAAATAACCTGGTCAATGAAGAAGTATAGAAATTGAAAAAATAATATTTTCAGGCGTTGCCTAGTCTAGAATGTATGTGAAATAATTCAATTAGATGAATCTCACCCGCATAAATAAAGGTTTCAGCTCTTTAACTTCACAAACATCAACAGATGAAAGAATTGAAGGAATATAGATGTTCAAATATAAGCAGAATGGTGAATGTTACACAGTGTGTAAAGTGGCCACTTAAACCAGCTATTGACAGGTCATAAGCCATGTAGATGCCTAGACTTCTATATTACCTTATCCTTAATGTTCTTCATCTCTGTCATTAAAATAACATTATATAAACTCTTGTATTTACTTATTAACACTTTGTAAAATTGTCATTCAAACGAAAATAATTCATAATTAAATGAATGAAACAACTTTGTTTTTAACCACTTTTTTTTCCTTCTACCGATCGGTTTCAAAGCTATACAAGGTTTTTTATTAAGTTATACTTAACTAATGAATTCCATCCTATTTTATTCTATCAGTATTATGCTACACATATGGAACTAATAATCAAGTCTTTTTGTATTTTATGGATGCGAAGCGTGGTTTGAGATGGATACGCTTAAAACTAGTGAGGAGGGGACTAAAAGAAATATTGTTTATTTGTTTTTTTTTTCTTATTACTCAATATAGCTTTGAAACCACTCGGTAGAAAAAAAAGTGGTTAAAAACAAAGTTGTTTTATTTATTTTATTGTAATGAATAACCACAAAGTTAGTGCTTCAAACATAAAATTTATAGAAAATAATTCAAATCAACGAGAAAGTTTAGTGCTTAAGGAAATTGGGTATAAAAACCGTTTTCTAGCACGCGGTTAAAATTAGAGCATTTAGTTGTACGGCGAAGTTTTTTAAAAGTGTATGAAAAAATTCATAAAAATTAACTACTTTGAACTGTTACAAATTCTTCTGAATAAACCCAACTCACAATCATCAGAACTTTTCGCCGAGAACTTGTAACGTCACGTGCTTAGTAATTTAAAATAAAAACATTAAAAAATCATGGCGCCGATCATACGATACATAAAAATATTTGTCTTAGTTTATAGCCTATTTAAAAAATAAAAAAAAAATTTAACCACTAAACTTCCTTGTTACTATTATCTATCCTTACTGTTTTTGTATAAAAATATTTAAAGACGTCGCGAAAGCGATAAAACCGGTTACTGGTTACAATCAATATCCCCCAAGAATTTTACTTAAAAGTTTTTTCGTAACTAGTATAATTCATATTTAGTTATCTTGTATAAAAGGTACGATTTAAAAAAAAAATTAAGTGGGTTGTGGTCCTGTGGCTAGTGTCTCGGACTCACGGATCAAAGGTCCGTGGTTCGAACACCCCCCTACCCCAACTTGATTCCCATTTTCTAATAGTGAGTTATATACAACTCGTTGAAAATGTTCCTCAAAATTAAAATATTTAAGTATTTACTAAAACTTCTTGACTATAACTTTGTAAGATCGCATTTTTTTTACTTAATTAAAAGAATTTAAACAGGAAGTTCTTTTACTCCGAAGGCAAAAGCTATTTTTTTTCTTTAGGCAATGAGTTAATAAATCTGGCATCTAATCAAATTACAATTTTGGATAATTTTGAAGTCTCGTAATATCCATCCGTTCTCGTATTGTTTAAAAAAGTTTAATATAAAATTTCGTTTTACTTAATTCTAAATCTTAAATATAAGTATTTGTGGTTTTGTTAATATTTCTCAGTTGGCAACGTTTGGTTATATTTTTTTTATTAATAAATTTCATAAAAAGTACATGTTTTTGTAAAATTCTAAACATATCTACTTTTACACATCTAGTAAATGTTATCACTGTAACTCTTAAAAAAAGAGACTAACTCTTGTGCTTGGAGAGTGACTTACACTGTTATAGTTGTTTATTTATAGGAGTTTATATCATTTTAAATACGAGTACATGAAAAAAAAAAGAAACGTAGGATATATTAAGAAAAAACATAAAACAATAATACATTCATACTAATTAAAATTTAATGTTGTTTTTACACGTGTTCAAAAAATTTCTTTAGATTAACTTTAAATTTATTTATTGATATATTATTTTTAATAGTTTTTAGTTCATTGGGAAGATTATTATAATTTTTTACACCTTTGAAGACAAAGCTATTTTGGTATCTGAGTGACTTATTCATCTCAAATTCTTTTATTTTTTCTTCTTTATAAATTTGTATAATGGCATTTATTTTATAAAAAGTGTCAACTGAATGAACCTTAAATGTTTTATATAGACTTTCCGTATTGAATGTTGATGGTTTCTTTAAAATTACTTTAATAATTAATCTTTATACTATTTTAAAAGGCTTTAATATATTAGCTTATGCACCACCCCATCCTACAATACCATATTGTAACAAAAATTGTTAATTGATTGATTGATTTAATTGTTTTATTTTATTTAATGTGTACATTGGCCAAAAATTCATGAAATGTAATTATTTGTGGATTTTTTTGTATTTAATGTGAATTGTATATTAGCGGGCTTATTACCAAATGGCAATTTCTTCCAACAAACCAATAAAATAAAAGTTTTACTTTTATAATTCAAGCAGCAAAATGTATTTAATAAAAAATAAAATACTAAAATCTAAAGAAATACAAAATTTGAAGTAATTGTATTTGCATATAAATAACATAAAATCACTACTTTTACTCAATGTACGCTTAGCAATGCTACGTTTTTAATAATGAAAACGTGGAAACAAAAATTTAGCACTCTTATTGTCTTTTAGATACAGAAAAATAATTACAATGCTTTTATATTTATGCGGAGATGTTATTATTTATACAAAGCGCTTTAATATTTAACCTATTTCGCACGCTATACTGCAGTAAGTAAGTATAGTTCATACAAGTAGCAATTATTATAAATCTTCAAATCAAAGCTATAATATCACCAAAAACATTATTTAATTTAAGAAAAACGTAGTATAGTGTAAAAATGTTTAGAAAACACATGATTTTAAACAATTATATAATATTTCCAAGTAAAAACTCATTTTGGTATAAGCATATCCAAAACATCGCCAAAACTAAACCAATTACATTTTTTTAAAAAGAGTATGAGTTGTAAGAAACAACAAAAATTAACTATTTGTTACTGGTGGGGCAGGGTTTTTTGATACCTAGTAAAAATATTTACTAACTGGTAACTCTGTGTGAAGTTATAATTTAGACAACAAATTTATTGTAATATTTTGAGTTTGTCTAAATGTTTGTAGACAAAAACCCAGTGGTTCAAGAAGAAGTTTAAAAATTACAAAATAATTTTTAAGGCGTTGTCAAGTATGCGAAATAAGTCAATCAGATAAATTTATTCACAATAATTTAGGTTTCAGCTCTTTAATTTTACTAAAACCAACAGATGGTAGAATTTAAGAAAAATGAATGTTCAAACATAGACAAAATGGTGAATGTTTGACAGTGTATAAAGTGGCCACCTTAACCAGCCAATGATGATGGCGGGATATGCTAAGACCACCATAAGTGCTTCAAAAATAGAATTTTGTTTTATGTTTATATGGTAGAATTGGCTTTGCACTATGTAGCCATTTTACTGAAATTAAAAAAAAAAAAATAGTTCATAGGCCCTGTAAATGACTAGACTTCCATATTCCCTTCTCAAAAGTGTTTTTCCTCTCTGTTGTAATAAATTTAGACATACCTACAGACATCTTGCATTTTTATTTTTATTTTTTTGTTCGTGTATGTTATGTCTTTACTGCCAACATCCTTTCAAAGCGAATAAAAACCTGACGCCAGTCTTTTTGTGACGCGATTAGATTGTAATTTAAGCTTTTTCATGCAAATATAAAAGCTTGATATCAATAAACGCGTAATTACTCGGGGGTAAGTAAGAGATTTACTATTTTCATGAAAAGGGTATTCTTAATGGGCAATTAGAACCTCCAATAAGAAGCGTACATCAGTGTAAAGTATAAATGCAAAATAAAAGTGTGTACAATGTATGAATCCAGTGGTTTTCAAACTTACGTTAGAAATGTGACCCGCATTTTTGTCATCCTTTATTGAGACCTTCTACCACAACGTTCATTTGAATGAACTCAACACCTTTTCTATTGCACCGCAAAAAGTCAGGAGGCCAAATTACACAAATAAATTACAGAACAGAATACCCAGGGTATAGAAAAATAACTTTTTTTTGTGTTCTCACTGGGAATCGAACTTAAAACCTTCCTTGTGTGAGTCAAACGTCTTAACCACTACACAACGGAGGCCGCCTTAGACATGATAATATCAGCTGAAAACGAGTTTGCACATATTTACAAATTAAATTTGGTGAGCGTTGCAGATTGGATAGAAAACATTATTTTTTAAGCGCATTTGAAAGTCTTGAAATTTGACGTGAAATATATATTTGAAGAGGTGTTTTTATGAAATAATATTTCTAAATTCTGGACTTGCAAAAAGGAAAAATAATTGATAGTAGAGTTATATTTTATTAAAACACTAGATGAACCCGGCAATACTTTGTTTTTGCTAGATTTGAGTACATACTCGTATATATATTAAATTAACATAACCGAATGTTTGATATCAATTATCGTATTTAGTTCAAATTAGATATGTACATGAGATACTTTAATATTTTTGTGTTTTGAGTTTGATAAATTGTGAGGATATGCGGTGACAGTGAATTTTGATAAATACGTATTTAAAAATTGTTTTTCCTGTCTCTGTCTTGCAGATGCTTTCCTGGTACTGTGCGAGAAAGACAACTTCGTGTTGGTCATTTTATGGGTGACTAAAATAGACGAAAATAGACGTTTCATTGCCCTTTTTTTCGCACTTCAAAACTTTGTTTAGAAAACCGATTTTTTTATGTTTTTTTGACAAAGTATCAGAATGAAATTTCTCTTTTTGTTCTTTTTTGAGTTTTTCAAAAATAGTTATAATATTTGTACACTGTGCGCCCAAAATTTACGATTATTATAACTGTATTGAATATCAGTTAATTTAATTTGTTTATCCAAAAATCCAATAAAAGAAAATAAATGGGTAGAAATTATAAATAATTTAAGTAAATAGTCTGTAAACATTCAAATACAAACTTTTCTTGTGTGCAAGAAAAATACATCCTTACATGTTTTTAGTATAAACATTCTGGTTGAATCTTATCCAACTAGGTCGAGGATAAAACATGTACGCCTTTAGATTTTTTTCTACGGGCCAAATTAAAGATTTTAAGAGCTACAAACATGCCCAGCGCAAAGCTCATCGTTGTGGAAAAAACCGCACATAAATCGGTAAAGTCGTTATACAGTCTATCGGGGACACACATACGAACATTTAATTAAATATATATTTGTTTATGATTTATTAAGTTAGCATTAACATCTTAAGAACTGATATAAAATTTTTACAATATTACAATTTTTTTATCAAAATTTCTCAATAACATATTTTTTCAAATTAATTTTAAACATTTCGATTTTTTCTATTTCCTTTTCAGCTAACTCATTGTACAGCTTCAATCCCTTGTACAATGAGTTTTGAAATTCTGTTTTTCTCTTAATTGGTAATCTTATCTTTAAGGGGTTGTTTCATATGTATGACATAGTTGATTAAATTTTATTACTGTTTTTATTTTATTCATCCCCCTAATTATTTTATGTAAAAAAATTGCTACATTATATTTAATTTGTTTCTTTAATGTATTCAATTCATACATATAGATAAGTGTTCAATATTACATGATTTACAACACCAAAAATCTCTCTTTTATATTGAGTAGTTTGGTTTAAATTCGTCTTCAAATGCACAAAGGTAGAAAAGAGGGATTTTCCAGTGTCCCGCCAGACGCATTCATTCAAATAATAATTACGCGGAACATATTGACTGGTTGGTTTTTTCTTGAAAGCAGTATAGTATAATGTTTCTTTATCTTGTTTTTAAAAAAAAAACTATTGAATAAATTTTGATGACATAGTTACAACTCAAAGTTGGTCATATTCTGGAATCAAATGTCTTTCCAGTCACAATGGAATGCCCCTAGTTATAATGAAAAACATTAAAAAAAACTTTAAAAGTATTATTTGATGTGAAATTTCAAAAAAAATATTTTTGGCAAGAACCTACTTACTTTGAAACCACAATTTAATGATCCATAAATAAGAACCCTTTTGATTACCTATTAATTCAACAAATAACTATTGCCTAGGGAGCTGTTACTATTAATATATTACAACAGATACGAAGAACATTTTAGAGAAGGTAATATATAAATCCAGGCATCTACAGGGCTTATGACCTGTCATTTATTTATTTATAAATATTAATTAACAATTAATTATTAATTATATTAATAAATATTGTAAACAGTAAACTCAAACATTCCTCAAACATTACTCAAATCCCTCCCACTAAGGAAAATCCAGTCCTTAACTCATTTTTTGAAAATAGTTTTCGTCCTTGAGAGCTTAATACGCTCTTCCAAAATATTCAACACTCCTAGTGTGATAAATGAGAGATGTCTCTGAGCAAAAGTCGTACGAGTTTTGGGTATGACATAATTCATGCTCTGGGAAAACCTCGTAGGGACTATTTGCTGAGACCTCTCCTTATTGTTCGACCAGAAGTGTGTAAGTGCTTCTTTTAGGTACAGTTGTCTCATATTCAGCACCTTTATGTATTGAAACAAATGTCATTCGCTGGTTTAAGTGGCCACTTTACACACTGTGTTTACATGTTTTATACTAGAATCAAATGTCATACCAGTCATAACAGAATGCCACATATGAAATAATTAAAGGCAGCATAGGCAGAATGGTTAATGTTACACAGAAACCAGCAAATGATAGGTAAAAATCATATATATTTACTGTTCTAAAATGTTCTCTATCTCTGTACTAATGTGTTTATTAGAACTGTATTGTTCATCCGCCCGGACACGAGTAAATCACTATATTGATATTACTGGGAAACCAATATTGTGCCCTAAGCTCCACAAGGTGTAGATAAGGGTATGGATGATGATGAATAGATAATAATTCCCTTCGATTTGAATGTCTTGAGAGCATCACTAACCTTACTTAACAACCGATCAATAGTCCGTACTTAATAATTTATTTTACTAGATACCATAATAATACTTCTTTTGGACGTAGGTACAAACTCGTAGCGATGCGGATAATGCTTTGATAATCGAATACACGGGTTATTCGAATGGCCGCCTTATATAAATCACCTATAAACGTGTATACCGGTAAAACGTGTTATCGGTGATTTTGCATGAACCCTTATCAATAAATCTTTTGGGTCTTCCCAAAACTGAAAATATTTTGTTCTTTGCAATATTTTTCGTAACCAACTTAGTTTTGTGATAAAATGTAAATTTCAGGTATGCATACTTCAGAAATAATTATAATGAATATATGGTTAAATGATAATTAGATTTTATTTAATATTAGGACATTCATATATATCAATGTTTGTACTATTTTAAGACCAAAACAATAATAATAAAAAGAGTCCACAAAAACATTTTAGCATTATCAATCACGAAGATGGCTACATATTAATACAACGGGCCGTAGGTACTTCAGTCGAGAATTGCAAGCACAAACCGAAATCGCCCATTGCACGTTTGTTGTTTAGCCAAAAACCAAACCGTAAATTTGGAACGCTATTGTTAAATGAAATGGACTAAAAGGGCATATCTATAAGCGGGAGCGAATTATTACTCTGGGGGTAAAATCCTCCAAATGACAAAATTTGAAAAAAAAAGGTTAAATGCAGTCATAGGTCATTCTTCGAGCTTTACCAATCCCCTCTAAATCCTCCGAGGTTCAATTTCAAAGATATCATGTATGAACACGTTTTTATTGTTGAGGAGTGGACGAGGTGGGAAGAAATACCTCGTCCCGAGGAGGATAATTTAGAGAGTGGACTGTATTGTTGGGGTAGGAAGGTTGCGCAACTCTACTAACCTACTGATGGTGAGGCGTGACGTGACGCTAGAACCTGAAGGAGAAGCTGGCGGTCTCGCAACGCTGACACAGTTTGTATGGAAATGGCGGTCTGAGTAGGCGCTGACATATCTCGGTTGTTGAATATTGTTTGCTGGGAGCACTCGACTAATTAGATGTTCATTTGGTAGAGAATTTTTTTTTTACGGCACTCACACACCTGATTATTGTAACGTTAAGTGCGCTTAGAAGTGGAAAGTGGGACGTATATGGATAGGTTAATACAAATTTACTATTGACTGTTTGTCCAAACGCACATTTTTTTTAAAAGGTTTTCCGGTGAAAAATGTTAACTCCATTTAGTTGAATTTTTTTTTTAAATCTCATACATTGAAACAAGATAAACGAACATAAACATTGAAATAATAATTGTGGACACTGAATAATAAATATTTCACGTCGGCCCTACCAGAAATCCAATTTGAAACCTCAAGTACGGTAGGTGAACTCGTCAACCACAACGCAGCGAAGCGGACTTGATCCCCCCCGATTTTTCTTTTCAGGATTTTACTTGCGAGTAGTTATCGAGACGAAAACACTTGTTTAGGATTCTGGTTCGATTTTAAATACATAAATTTGTGAATTCTTTATATTGCCTTGACGCAAATTGGATAATAAAAAACCCTATTCATTTTGGGATGCTTCAGTATCATTCGGAAATACGTCTCCCGTTTGGGATGTTTCGGAATCACTCGGCGCTCGCTATATTCATTATCACTATTCAATTTCGTAACGCCACAAAATCACCCCTGTGTAACGCCTGCTAACGTCTCTCAAAGCCCCGTTAATGCCCAGACTTACACATTTTGCTTCTCTAAAATGATCTTCATATTTTTTGTGATTTTTAAATCTCAATAACTCCTAAGGGGGTGAAATCTAGTATTTTGTCTACAATTATTTGGAGACAACATATTCTTAAAACATTCTCATTTTAGTTGTAACATCTTGGCCAGGTCATAAATGTATTATAAAAGAATTTGGTTTGGATCATCCTGAACGGACAACGTATTTACTAATATACTGCCAGGACACAGTATAAATGAATACGTTATTTTCTTTACCGGCTATGAACCTAATTCTGTTATTTCCACAACCGATTATTTGCCTTACTGGTATGTAGTTTTGAAGGTAGCCTTCATAGTCTGTCTTACGCCTCGAGGGAGCATTCCTTGTGAACCATTAAACTAATTGCGCACCTTTAACAAATTACCCACTTCCATGGGATATATTCCATCACTAGTTAACAGTAGACAGTCTAAGTCTAGAGTCTAGAGTCTAGAGTCTAGAGATGTTGAGATCTTTACAAAATAAATTCAGAGTAATACTGAAATCTATTCTACCCCATATCAACAGCAGTACCTGTTAAAAAAAAATTTACTTTTGTTTATATTTCGTTAAATGTATTTAAAATATTTTATTAATTAATTAGTGAAATTTTATAATAGAAGTTTATTGTGATTTATGTATTTTTTATTGAATGTCGGGTTGACTATAATAAATTGGAATTAAAAATATACAATTAATAATTACAGAAAACCATTATTGACGTAAATTTTAGTGTTAGTATTCCCTATGAAAATGCATAATTAGTACTTATATTTTTATTTATTTAACTTTTTGTACAAAATGTTATTTGTACATTGGCGGACTTATTGCCAAATGGCAATTTCTTCCAACCAACCAATGAAATAAAAGTTTTATTTTTATAATTCGAGTTACAGAACATATTCAATAGAAAAAAAAAACATTAAAAAGTTAAAAATATATAAAATTAGAAATAAACGTATTTGTTTATAAATTACCTTAAATCAAAACTATTACTCAATGAGAAAAAGGAAAAAAGAGGAAAGAGGAAAAAGGGAAGGAGGAGAGATTAAGGAAGAGAAAGGAGATGTTTCTTCAGACGTGATTTAAACAGAGATAATGTAGTAACATCTTTGATGGTGGATGGGAGATGATTCCACAGTCGAGCCGCATGGACACTGTATGAGTTAGAGAAGAAAGAGGAATTGTATATGGGTATTAAGAGAGTGCCTTGAGAATGAGAACGAAGAGGTAAACCATGAACTGATAAGCGTTGAAAATTTTCACACAGGTATATAGGAGCGTTAGGACTATGAAGTACATTGAACAGAAGTGAGAGGGAGTGATAGTCTCTCCGCTGTCTAATTTTGAGACATGAAAAATAGAAAAATGATATTGTACTTTTATTTTATTATCGAAATATTGTAAGAATTCTAAAAAATGCGTTTTTTTAGAATGTCGGTAGTGGACGTCGAGATTTTGATGCCTTGCAAAGTAATAAGAGTGGTAAAGCCTGTTAGGGGGCATCCGCAGTATATGGCCCAGCCAACTATATCACCATTTATTTTTTCATTTATATAATTATACATCTTTACAGTTTAATCATTGCAATTTTCTACTAATACTAAAACCCCACTAAGCCACTTTATGCAGCTTGTTGGTGGCCTTCGCTTGATGATAGTTATTACGTCGTGGGTAGTGTCGCCGACTCCAGATCAGGAGGTCCGAGGTACGAACCCGATTCCACCGCAACTTGTTTCCCATTTTAACACGGTTATTTACGACTAAAAGAAAATGGCCCGAGTAAATCATAAAAAAGAAAATGTTTCTCTTTGATAATAAATATTCAACTTATATAAACAATAATTTTCCTCAAATATATTTAGACTGAACTTCCATATTCCCTTCTTAAAAATGTTTTCCCTCTCTGTTGCAATAAATTTAGATCTTAAAAATTTTCCTCTCAAAGCAACGTTACGATATTATGGTTTTCTTTTCTCTTTAGTTCATAAAAAATGCATTATAAATGTAAACAATTACTTTTAATTGTGTTGTTGTGTTTAAATGTTGACTCGTTAATCATTACCCGTGATTAAAATGCTAATAAATCAATCAACTTTCTGCTTTATAAATATGTACTATTAATAGCTTTTTCCATTAATTTATTTACTTGTTTTTAGTACAGGCTTTGCAAGATTCATGTTTGTTGTGAAAGCTGCCTTTTTTTATAAAAAGTGGGAAGAGTCATACTTTTATATTTCACGGTGAAATCATCATTTCTGTTATTCTTATTCATTTCATTTTATAAGATTCTGCCTCCGGCGGCCTCCGTGGTGTAGTGGTCAAGACGCTTGACTCACGCACGGAAGGTTCCGGGTTCGATTCCCGGTGAGAACACTAAAATTGAAATGTGATTTTTCTCAAGCCAGGGTGCTCTGTGATGTAATTCACCACTGTAATTAGGCCTCCTGGCCTGTTGTGGTGCAAAAAAAATGCAAATGCAAATGCAAGATTAATTCAACAAAGATACATACAATTTGTAGATATTCGTCGATACAATTCCACACGCACTAAATATATAGAATAACATTTGTTTGTTTTTTTGTATAATGATTATAAACTTTATAAAATAAAATTTTAACTAGGACAAAATTATTGATTTATTAAATATTTAACCTTAATTCATTCTTTTAAAACTAATTTAGCGGAAATTTCCTAGTTTTTCAATAAAAATTAAAAGGCTTTAATTTTACCCCTCACTGCTAATTTTAATTCATGAGCAATCAAATACACGGTTAGTACATTCGCCTCATTCTACTTTCTTTGCGAGGCAGTGAAGGAATACCTACAGTGTTTGTTCCGATTTCGGACTAGGACCATATTCCTGGACCCAGCAAACCCCACAATCAAAATAAACAAATACCCACACATCTAGAAAACATTCACATACAATACTGGCAGTCCTAATGAGGAAGTTCAATGTTTTTTTAATTTTTTTTTTTTAATTTATTAATAGACTATTAAACTAATCCAACTTTTTTTAACCCATTGACGGCAAGCAAATCAGAAATCTTCTATAACTCTCTCATCATTAGTTAATTTGAAGTTCGTTTTTTTTTTTTTTAATTTAGTACATTTTCAGGAAACTAGCCAATGACAGGTCATTAGCCCAGTAAATGCCTAGACTTCTATATTACCTTCTCTAAAATGTTCTTCATCTCTATTGTAATATGTTTATATACACAGCTCCCCAGAGAGTTGAATCCCGTCCTTCTCTACAAAAATTTGGACAAACTCAAAATATTGTTCGTAAAATTACTCCTTAACATTCAATATATTTTCAACTCTTGAGTCTTGGACGTTCATGATCGCTCAATAGAAATTGCACAGAAAAATATAGTTAAGATAATGTACAAAAAACATAGACTATTTTCTAGTCATGAAGTATACGTAGAGAGTGGACTCCTTAGTTTAGAAATATATTCACTTAAATGGGGAATTATTTAGTAATAATTTAAATCGTATTAGCAATAGACCCGATAGTGTACTGTCAGTTCCAGGATGCAGAACTAAGTTTGCACAGAGGCACTCCTTACATGTTGGTCCAAGATCCTTTAATCTTCTAACTAAGGAATTACAAAACATCAAACCCCTGGTACAGTTTAAAGTAGGTTTGAGATCTTGGATTAGCATGGACGGAACAGATAGACACTTTTTTTTATAAATTATCAAAATGAAAAATAAAATGCGTACTATCAATAAATTCTGTTCTCGTAATATCAGCATATGTTAATTTTGTTTTTTTTTCATGGTCATATCATACCATATTTATATGCAGTAAACTTATTAATAATTAAAAAAGGAATGGCTTACGCTCAGACGCTGTAGTCTTTGTGGGCATTTTTTTCAATTTATGTTATAGCTTAATTTTAAGATGTATTTTTTTAAAGTGCCAATGAATATGGCTTGTCGGTAAAGATCCTTTACAATTAATCATATGATAGTCCTACATAGTTTTATAATAATAATTACTACTAACTTAGATATAGGGAGCGAAAATGTTTTGTTTTCTGAATCAAAATCTGATCAGTTTCCTCGCCAGTTTTCTGTTTGGTGTAATGCCAAGAGCTTTACGTCTCCCGTAACAAGCGAAGAGACAGAAGACAAAGTGAGGAGTTTGACCACAATATGAAGGGACGCAGTGCGGCATGACGATGTTGCATGAATTCAAATTACGCAAATTGCGAACAGCTCCAAATGACAGAGTAATGATTACGCAGCTACAGCTGCAGCAGACGGTAGCGTAAACGAGAAAACAAAATAACAATAAAAAATTCGCACGCGAGGCGCACTCTAAAAGTAAATATCAAACAAACAGTGAAAGCACTCCGTCAAAACCGTTTAAAAGACAAAGGGTCTTCTATCGGTTTCACTTATACTAAAAAAACATTTTATTTGTCAGTAAAAGAGTTCAACAATGTTTTGAGTATGTTGAAATGCTTGCAGACTGGCTGGATCTTCTCCCTAGGGGGTTTTTCATATTTTAATTTTAATTTTAAATACTAACAACTCCCTAGGGAGAAGATCCAGCCAGTCTGCAAGATTTTGGACATACTCAAAACATTGCTGAATTATCTACCTGGTAAAAAAAGAAGTACAAAAAATTGGAAAATTGTTTTCGGGCGTTGCCTAGTAGGTGAATTGGTTCAGCCGGATGAATCTCACCCGCATGATAAAGGTTTTAGCTCCTCTACTTCACAAAAGTCCACAAATGGAAGAATTGAGGAAGTGTGGATGTTCAAACATAGGCAGAATGGTGAATGTTACACAGTGTGTAAAGTGGCCGCTTAAACTAGCCAATGACAGGTCATAAGCCCTGTAAATGCCTAGACTCCCATATTTTCTTTCAAAAATATTGTCCTCTCTGTTGCAACAAATTTAAATATCTCTTATGATTTAAAATAACGTATTTTTGTAATAAAAAATATGATTCTTTCTTATGACCACATTTAATTTATTTTTTTACAGTACTAATTTGCATTTTTTTAGTCTCAACTCCACGGTACCAAAGTCCTGTGTTGGGTAAGGACGAATTACATGAATGGTAGCAAAAACTGTGTAAATTCACTTGCATTAAATTCAGTTACACAAATTCATTACCAAAATTTAATGACATCAATTTAAATTATTACTATCATAAACTTCGAAGCCTTTTACATAAGTCACCAAAAGATTGATTCCGTAATTATGTCATTAATACGAATGATTTAACGATTATTCACTATTCAAATTTAATTACTAGTGGCTGACCGGAGTTTCTAACTGCGGTTTCGGTTTTGGCCGAAAATTGGCCAAAACTTCAACTCGGCCGAACCCTGTGGTCACGATGTGTCAAATTACGTTTGGCTGTACTCGGGTGAATATTATGGCTCGTGACTATAACTTCTCATGAGTTCTAAGATCTTGCATATTTATGTGTTTTTTTATTCCTTTGTGAAAATTAAGTTAAAGTTCCTATAACGTACATAGAATAACTAACATATAACTTATAAAAACGAACCAAAAAGCGCTTACCATGCCCATATCCGCTCCCCAGTTGGAGCACATGGTGTCCGCGAAGATCCTCCAAGCGTCTCTGTCGGCTTTCAGCTGCTGTGTATTCTCCCAAGTCATATTCACATCCCGTAGTTCTGACACGAACTGCCGACAAACAGTCAGCAGTGGACGTCCAGGACGTCGAAAACCTGATGCCTTGTAAAGTAGACAAACGTAGTTAAGGCTCTCAGAAGGTATCCGCAATATATGGCCCAGCCAACTGTATCGCCTTCGCTTGATGACAGTTTTCGCCGGGGTTTGTCCCGTCCATTTTCTTATTACTTCATTCCTTATAAAGTCAAACCATCGCACGCCCAAGATTCTTCTGAGACACCTATTATCAAAACTCAGAATTTTGCTGTTTTGGGCTATGGTGAGGTGCACTATTCACACCCTTAGAGTAGAATAGGTGTTATGCAGGCGATACAAGCGGGATTTTGTTTTCACTGAGTAAATATCCGATCTCCAGACAGCCTTCATACTGTTGAATGTTAAAAAAAGCGCTTAAACTAAACATTAAATTTATGTTTTTTATTTCACTATGTATTTTATTATAACATTTATTTTAATGAACTCGTAATGTTGAACAACAAAAAAGCCTTATGTTGGGCAGTAAAAAGTGACTTCTAACTCATTTAAATAAGTTTTCGTTTCGATTTCGGCCAAAAAACTGAAGTTGAAATTCAGTTTTGGCTAAATTTTTTGTTTTTGTCAGTCATTATTAGTGACATCACATTGAAAGGATTATTAGTACTATATTTGACAATTAAATAAACCATAGAACGCCATACTACTCCGTCTTTGCATACAGACTTCCCTTCAGTACATAAAATATATAGCGTCTTTTATAACTATAAATTCAGTGTCGTAACTATGGTAATAAGTTGTATACAAGTTTAATATTAACCAAAGAATTATGTATATGTCTTTATCTCACTAACGTTTGTCTGTGTATTGTAATTTGCTGACTGAATTTAAAATTGTTAATGGCAACGCAATATTAATTTGCTTAATATGAATGCAGTTATTGAAATAATAACGCGTGTGTGGTATACGCCAGTGATTTTTTTGTGTTATTTTATAATGTAAAAATGGCTGTTTTATTTGATTGCGCCCCTTACGAAGATCCTTAAGTAATATTTGTTATATGAGTATCCTGCGCATATATCAGGGTCGTCCAAGGAGCCCTGAAGGAACGAGCTGTTCTATTTAATAAAGAGCATTGGCCTAATCAGGTTTTAATATTCAAAGCGCGCTACGTTCTGACGCCGTACTAAATTTCAGGTAAACTCAATACACAGAGCCGTAAGTAGTAATTATTTATCTCAATTAAAAATGTTCAATAAATATTTATAAAAAAATATACCTTTTCTTAGGCCTATTATTTATTCAGAAAATGTATTAGCTTTTAACGGCCGCTAAGATACACAATGAGTTTTTCTAGGTTATTATACCGTGTGTCGTTCGTATTCTTTTACAGCGTTCATCACCAGTTTGATGTTATTTGTATAGATATATGTATGTATATGTTACGTTACGTACCAAGGATTTGTAACTTGTGAATGTATTGTATGAATTCTAATGACATAGTTACAAATCAATGTTGGTCAAATTCTGGAATTAAATGTCCCACCAATCACAATTAAATGGAATATTTATGATTGTCATTAAAAATATTCATTTAAAAAACATAAAAATATTTTAAATCTTCCCTATTTTGGCATCTGAATCACGTGTAACACGTAACAAAAGTTCGAAATCTAATCATCAAACCTCCATGGTGTAATGGCTGAGACACTTGACTCACCCATGGAAGGTTTCGGGTTCAATGATGTCATTGTAGACGAAGAACTAAAACCTGAAAAAAAAAGATTAATTTATATTTTTTTAAGATAAATAATTGAGTTCTTATTTTAGTCGTAAATAGCTTGTGCTGGAAAAAATGGAAATCGAGTTGTGGTCGAATGGGATTTTTTGAGCCTCGGACCTTTGGCTCGTGAGTCCACAATACTACCACGGCAACCCAACCCGGTTCTGAACCTGAAAAACGTGGACACAATACTATGTAATAACTTATATTTACATATTAGTTATTAATTAAAAATCACTTCCACTTATTTGTTTGACTAATTAGCGCTTACGCCTTCTAATGAACATCTTCAGACTGATAAATATTATACAGTTAAAAGATAATTTATATAAAACTAAATATTCCTTTAAGTGTAAGTATGACAGGGTTACGAATGACAGGGTTACGAATGATGAAATCAGGCGAGAGTGTAAATCTGAGACAAGTATAATTGATAAGATTAAGAAAGGGTCTCTGAGATGGTTTGGTCACGTAGAACGAATGGACGACGAGAGAATGGTAAAACAAGTATATATGGCAAAAATGAACGGCAACGTTAGACGAGGACGACCAAGGAAGACGTGGCATGATCAGATAAACCAAAATCTTAAGTCTGGTCATGTCAAAAGCAGACAGAACCGAAGGGCATGTATGACAAGATGTATGAATGTGGAAGAGGCTAGGAGTGTATGCCAGGATAGACGTGTCACGTAGAACGAATGGACGACGAGAGAATGGTAAAACAAGTATATATGGCAAAAATGAACGGCAACGTTAGACGAGGACGACCAAGGAAGACGTGGCATGATCAGATAAACCAAAATCTTAAGTCTGGTCATGTCAAAAGCAGACAGAACCGAAGGGCATGTATGACAAGATGTATGAATGTGGAAGAGGCTAGGAGTGTATGCCAGGATAGACGTGTGTGGCGGTCCATTCTCTCTGCCTACCCCTACGGGGAAATGGCGTGATGGTAGTAGTAGTAGTAGTAGTAAGTGTAAGTACATTTAAAAAAAACTTAATAATAATACTTATCATTACAATGGAGTTCCATCAAGAATTATCAGTAAATATTTTAAATCAAACAATACGAGAATATCAGAACAATATCATATACAACATTCGAAAACCAGACATGGACAGTCGAGACTAATTTTTTTTTTTTTTGCTTAGTGGGTATTGGCTATAATGGTTTACAACTTGTGCTGCAAATATGTGAATCGAGTAATGGTAGAGTGATATTGGTAAACGGGACACGGGACCACAGCCTGATTAATAGGCACAGGTATGTTAATTTTTTGTTCAGTCCCTGTCAGAGCGATTAAAAAATAAATTTTTTCATGTGAAACAGAACCAGAATCCAGGACGAGTGTTTTCGACTCGATGGCTGCTTTAAGGCAAAAATCCTAACAATGAAAGTCAAGTGTGTACAATTGCGCCTCACAGTGTAATGGTTGGCGCATTCGCCTACTTTATGTGAGATTCTGGGTTCGATTCCTGGCAGGGGGATGTGAAATATTGTATTTAAATGTAGTCTTACACTGCAATATTTCATTGTTCCTGGACTGGCACCTGAAGTGTAAGACTGATCACCTTACCTTCCATGAAACCAAAATGATCGAGATGCGCTGAATTGAAGTACCAATCCAATGTCCTTTGTATCGCTGAGTGCGGATAGGAAAATAATAATGGTATTAAAATTTATCAGTATTTGATTTTTGGCAACCCTGTTTTTAACAATTATTTCTCGTATTGGAACTTCGCCAGGGTGACCACCCGTAAGTTAACATTGGCAATCTTCCAGTATTCACTTTGTACATCTTTTACTCCCTGATACTAATTTGAAAACCTGGTTATGCCTAGTTATGTTCAGGGCTGATTAAAAATCCTTTGTAGTCAGAATCTTTATATGCACTGAAGCATTTAAATTAATAAACAGTGCATTCATTTTCTGAAGGACTGTAGTCATATTTTTTGCTTTATTTAAATGAAATATGTGTTCTTTTTATTAGTATGGGAAATTGATTCCAGTTGGTTACAAAAGTACTAAAATACATTTTATTACATACAAAATAACTTTTTGCTGGGCTAGGCCAGTTGTTATTTAACCTTAAATAATAAAAATAATAACGGAAGGAATCAAATGATCTAACGAAAGTCGAACTGTCAAAATATAAATAACATTTTAGATGGGATTATGGATTGCCATCTAGCGGACAAAAAATGACTCCATAGAGAAGATTGCCAGCTATTAGAAAATAAAAATTCGATATTACTTTTTTATTTATTAATGGAAAAATAAAACCGCAAAGTAAATGTTCGTTTGAACATACATGCGGACTCAAACAGTTAAAAATGTCTAGTAAAGTTAATTTCGCAATTAAATTTTAATTAAAAGCGATCTGGATATTTGGCAATCCGGATGACTGGAGTTTGAATAAAAAGAGTTCTACTGTAGTTTCATATTCTAAAGATATAATTATATTTAAATGTGTTCATTACACTTCTATGAACAAAAAAATGGAGCATTTTTGCAAAATATTAAAAATATTCGGACAAAGGGATTAGGAGTATTATGCAATTGAAATCTATAACTTACTTCCACTGTCTATAAGTAGCGAGAAAATGTTCAAAAAGGCTATAAAAAATGGATAGTGGAGGTGAGTAGAACTAAAATGGATTGTCTTATTCTCCCAAACCAATATTAAATCACTCGCTCCACAAACCTATAGTATATGTTGTGTTTTTGTTATTTTATTGTGCGTTTTATAATATAAATAATATAGGTAGGATTACAGAAATTAAATATAAATACGTAGTATTTATAACTGTCTTAACATTTTGTAATTTCTCGCTTTATATTAAGTTTTCTTTGTATATTCTCACATGTAAAAAATAAAGAAGTACAGTGTTAGGTGCCCTCGGCACGGGTAACCCCCAGTAAGGACACTTTTTTTTATGTATGTTTGTTTTTAATGTGAAAAAAATGAATAAATAAATATTCAGTATTAATTAATTTTTGCACTCTTGTTGATACGAGTACTTTATTTGTCAAATTTATATTTAATTGTAAGTTTTTACAAAAACACTGCTTTTCAAATAAACATTTCAAGGTTCTTAATTTATATACAATTGGGAAGAATAGAATGTTCAATTGTATCTGCTTAACATGTGTTTATTTAATATATCTCTTTTCTGTTAAATACGTGCTATCAGATTTTCGGTGGGGTTTTTTTATAGTACCTATTTCAATTTCATTCAAAACGTTGCAATTTTCTTAGTTTGGGCACATGTTTATCAGTACAAATAATATTTTATGTTATTCCTGTACATATATTTTTGTTGTCTATTGTTTGTGTTCATATTGTTCATCCTTTCTGTTTGTGCCGTTTTAATGCTGCTTTTAATGCTAATTTGTAAATCTATATACTCGTAACTTTTTTTAGCCGATGTTATCATGTTTTGATAGAAGGCCCTAATTAAGGTAAAAAAAACAACATTTTCAATAACTTTGCTATTCGTAATTAAATACTAATAAATCAACAATGATTACAATAATTCTTAACCGGTTTCGAGATGAAAATTTATTCCTTAATAAATTGAGTTCGTATTAAAATTAATGATTTTATTAGACCAGCTGTACTAAATCTGCGGCCCATTAAGCTTTTATACGCGGCCCGAAACACATTTATTATCAGGAACGTGACTCCGGCAGTATAGTATATATGTAGATATGACGAAAAAAAATATTGTTTAGGGAAACACGCTGTTGTTAATGTTTGAGCGGGTATTGGCTGGTATGCTGATAAGCAATAAGTATTATTATTAGAAACCGGATTATATGCAATTGCATAAACGCATATACATTTGCATATTTTGGCTATTTTTACAGGTTTTAGTATATTTTACTAAATACCTGCTGATTGATATTTGCCCTATTTTTACAGATCTTAATAGTTGTATTCGACCAAAACAATTATAATTAAAAATAAAGTTTTTTAAAAATAACAAAATAACCCTGGCTTCGAATCTGTATATAAAATTAATAGTTTCATTAATGGCACGGGTGAAATTTTGGGGCAATATTTTTACATGGTACCTAATTTGAAACACTGCTCGGAAGCCTCAATGGACGTAGATTGTTTGTTTTTAATTTATAAAAACTGTTTGGGTGATTGAAAGCACAATCTTAGCACAGATAATATATATGTACCTCAGAGGCAGACGGATGCAAATCCAAACGTTAAATGTTTTACAATAGCCCAAAGAATCTACTTTCTCTAAGTGATTTCTAATAACATTAATTTGTATGATCGGTATCTTAATACCTTAGGTTTTTCATTACAAGACTTACATTTCTTCAAAATTAATGGACATGATTATAAACTGGATACGAAAATCAAATTGTCATTTCATCAAATTCTGGATTTGCATCTGTCTGCCTCTGAGGTACAGATATGTACGTGGCCCAAGGAAAATAAAGGTTGAGCATGATTAGGCCAAGATCGTCATTTCGTAGAATGAAAAAGATTAGTTATTGATGATGGTATTATATGTGTCACAAATTTTGATATTTAAAAAACTTTTGAAAATTAAATTATCACGTTTAGTTCTTTTTTATGTTAATCCGTTAAGCTATTTATTTTAAACATACGTTCTGCAACCTATTTTTCGCATTGCCGTTGTGTTAAATGTTCTTGTTTTAAAAAATATGTTTTTTTTTTTATTTATACTTTCAAATTCTAAACGTAATTTTTTATTACAACTTGCTGTGATGGAAGTTTTTGTCATAGGTTCCTCGAAACTTAAATAAAAAAATCACAATTACTATTTGTCACCTGTAAAAATATTAGCTGAACCTTAAGTTGTTAAAAATAATTTTTGTATATTTTTTCCTTTTTTCAATTGTCCAATTTTTGTAGTTATGTTACTTTTCACATAAGATATTTGCACTTTGATAAACATGCATTATATATAAATAAAAATAAAACGAACACACCTTATGTTAACATTCAGTAATTACAGATTGATAAAATAGTTTAGACCTGTTAGCTTCCTATAAAAAAAATTAAAAAAATAAACAAAGAAATGTATTAATTTATCATATTTTTTGCTAGATGACGGTCAGGTGATCAGTCTTGGGCTTCAGATAATCGTACTAGTGACTATGACATATTTTTAGTGTAATAACACATTTTTAATTGAATATTTTATGAAAACATTTAAGTTTGTAAGTGAAAATTCTTGATGGAAGTTCATTATAATTTATTATATAAACAAAAGACGAGTGATACTTTAATCCACAAATTTGGAACATCCAGTGACCGGTTTATCCTTGGTTTAAACTCATTATTTAACCCAAAAAAATAAATTATAATGATCCTTAAGATAAAAATAACTTTATTTAATTTACTTTCATATAATTTTAAATTATCTATCCTTACCTCTGTTTTGTATAAATACATTGAACTCCTTAATAAAGATACCAATCTCGATGATGTCGCGAAAGCGATGAAACCGGTCACTGTATATTTTAAATTTGTGGATTAAAGTATCAGTCGTCTTTTATTTATATAATAAAAAAAAAATTCAAAAATAATATCTTATGTCTAAAAAATTATCAACATACGCTGCGGTTGGAGTACCAATGACGATAATCATATTAATGATGCTCTCTTAACCTTTCTGAGCCTGATAGAGAAAAAAATCCGTGAGTTCCAAAGGGAAGTTCAGGAATACCCCAGCTAAAATGCTATAAATACGACATAAAAAAATAATTACAAATGTCCATACGATTTTCATGGTAGTGTTTATAAAACTTTGTCGGCCTAATGGTGTGGTGGTCAGCGCGTTTGCCTACCATGCAAGAGGTCTCGGGCTCATGGTTGACATTAAATTTTATTTAAAAACGTGTTTTTACACTGGTATATTTTATAGTACCTGGACTGGTACCTGAAGCGTAAGACTGATCATCTTACCATCATGTAACAAAAATGATCAAATTACACTGCGATTGGTGTACCAATGCCGTGCCCTGTGCACTAATAGGTGCGAAAGGGGAATGATGTTGTTTATTAAACTCTTTCATAATATTTCTAGTTTTCTGCTGAATTCATACTTTTTTTTTCAAATACTATTGCGAGAGGATGCTGTAAGGCATCGCGCTGCTCTCATAGTGACACCTTTAAGAGCACTGGTCTAATGCTGCGTCGCAAGAGTTAGGAAGGGAAATGCATGTAAAATGTAAAGCATGAAATCCAGTTTTTTTATGGTTACGGCTGGAATTTTGCGTCCGAACAGCAAAATGCATTATTAAACCGTAAAACGATTAATTTTTATGTTTGCTGTTTGCACGGGGAGAAAGCAAAGACAAACGTGCATTCATTATGGAGTCTTCATCGTGATAATAATGTGCTGAATACTTAACATTACGGAGTTATCTTCATCAGTGGCGCTACAGCCCGTTGTGGGCCTTGGCCTCCTCCAAAATCTGTTTCCATTCCTCCCTGCACCTTGCGGCTCTTTTCCAGTTTGTCAGGCCAATTGCTCTAATGCCACTTTTCACATTACCCAGCTATCTTAATTTTGGTCTGCTTCTGCTTCGTCTGGCTTCCGGAGTGGTATAAAGTAACATTTTGCTGTGCATATCATTCATTCTGTGCACATGGTCCAATCATTGTAATCTTCTTATTTTGATGACTTGTGCAATTTTGGGTTCGCCATACAGGGTCTCTTATTCACGATTAAACCGTCTCCTCCACACTCCGTTTTGGTTTACAGCACCAAACATCTTCCTTAATATTTTTCTTTTAAATACTCATACCACGTTTTCATCTCTTTTGGTCATAACCCAGCATTCTACCATATGCAACGACCGATCTGAGGAGAGTTTTGTAAATAATGGAGTTAGAGTATTCTAAAAATTAAATCAATGTGATGATTAACAAAAAAGTCATTTAAAAAAAATAATATCTGGGGGACCAGAGATACCCCCTTCAGACCAGGAAGGGTTAAAAGTTAGACTAGCTAAGATATTATATATAAATGATGCAGGCTTGACTCGACATGCTATTATGAGGTATTCTTGTGTGGGAGCATATTATATTTCAATTTATTAACCGATGGTCATAATTTGTAATACATAATTTAATACGAACGGAATCTAGTAATTATATTATTGAAGTTCTATACAGACTCAAGCTAATGGATACTAAACGCTCATAAATAACTCTATTCGGATATATTTAGACTCCGGAATATGAAATAAAATGCCGCTGATTACAGGGATAATCTCATGGCGGTTTAAATACTCGTACATATTTTTTTTAACCAACTTCCTGCCATTTTTTCGTGTTCATAAATTGACTGTGGCTTCATATTATGTTAAAGAATGTTGAATTTATTTTTTTATTAATTTACTTGCCAATTTTAGTCTACATTACTTTACGGGCTGTTTAACCCAACACGTAATGCAAACAGTTAATATACGTTAAAAGTTAATGCATAGAAAGCAGATAGATGCTAAACTGCCGATATATACAGAAAAATTGATACATAGTTGAATTAACTATGTCAAATATTGCCATTCTTTTTATATTATCCACAGAAGCCGTATTCAACAAGCTAATTTCTTTATTAATGGGTGAATTCTGATTTTGTACGGTTTTGCTTTTAATATATTATATTTAAATTGCTTTTACACGCGTCTTTGCTCGCGTGGAGTACCACGTAAAGTACCCAAAAAGGTAAAAGTATTTTTTTTTTTTTTTAATAGCATAATTATACACTTTTACAATTTAAAAAAAAAAACACTTGTTATATTTTTACTAAAACTAAAATCCCACCAAGCCACTTTTTGTAGCTTGTTGGTGAAGATTATATTTATACTGACTTAATAATATTATTTACATTTTTAAAAACAATGAATAACATATAAAAATTAACAGCCGGAAAGATCAGAATAAACATGTTTATACAAATAATAATATATATATATTAATTTTTTAAATACAAGAAAATATATGAAAAAATAAAATATTTAGACCTAAGCTACTATTCATATATAAACTCTTGATCGAGTAGCCACTCTCTTATTTTGCTCTTGTTACAATGTGAGTTAAATTTAAGTTCTTTTGGTAATAAATTAAATTTTAGTTCTATTTCCATATGTATTACATACTTTTGGTACTACCAAGCCATCATTAGACGTGAAGCGTGTATTATGGTTATGTTTGAGAGGAAACTTTAATGTATAACTATTAAATTGTTCCAAAATGATGCAAAGCCACAGTAGTCCTCGAACAGGCAGAGTTTTGATTGTTTTGTACAGGAGATCATTATTACTTCTTTGTTCGTAAATCTCTCCAGGTACAATTCGCTTAGCTATAGAATACTGTAGACCCTGGATCATTTTAATATTAGTTTTAGTTGAATGTCCCCACGACTTTATACCATATATTATTATTGATTCTACTAAAGAAAAATAAATAATTTTAAGAGTGATTTTAGGCAAAATAAAAGATAACTTATAAAAAGTACTAAAAGTAAACGAGTTAGTTTCATCGTTTAACAATAAGAATTTCGGGGATGAAACGATGTATTTTTTCGAGATAGAAAGCAACTTGTATCGATTGCCGGTCCCCCAACTATTTTTAATTTCGGCATGAAAAGTAAGTAACTTATTTTACTTCTTATCACTCCGACTATCTTAATGCAAAAAATCACGTCAGTCGGTCGCTCCATTGCGACGTGAAGATAACATTAACAAACAGACAAACACACTTTCGCATTTAGATTATAAATAGTTTTTTTTAAGGTGTGTAATTTTATTTTTCTTATTATTATTAGTATTTACATTAATGTGTATTTTTTTAAAATTATTAATGGTATGCTTTCTAATTTATATTTATGATTAAATTTTTATAATTATCGGTATTTTTCCTAATTCACTTTTAATTTTGAATATTATTATTTTTGATTTTAATTGTTTAAGCATAATTTAATTTTAAAAAACACATGGTTAAAAGAGGATCCTCCCTAATCATAGGGATTATCTAGCCAGTCAGGACCCGAAACAAATAATTGATGTTCATTTTACAACTGTGAAATAAATAAATTATATAAGTATAGGAGTATAAATAAATTAGTATATCGCTATCCCAAAGCAATAGTAAGAAAAATCCGAAATTAACAATTTTGAGATAAGCATGCAGATAGGTTTATAAATGAATATTTTTAAATAAAAAAAAAATTAAGTTAGATAGTTAACCTATGTGAAAATATAGAATTTATAATCTTATTCAAATAATTTAATTTGGTTAGACCCTTTGAACCCCTCAAAGTCCGACTATCTCAGAATATGTTATTCAGATATATCTCACTGTTGCTTTGGGCTAGCGATATATAATATAGATTACTGAGTTATAATTCAATAGGATTATGCTTCATGCAACGCAAATTTGAAATCATTTTCTAAAAATTATCAACAACATCAAGTAAAAATGACTAACTGTTTGTGACGCTTACTCTGAATTCAAAGCTGTACGTCGCGCCCTTTTTTAATCCATAAAAGGAAAAACACTATTTCCCTCCGAATACAAGATAAGCTCCGGAAATTAAATTGAACGGAACACAAGTCGGGTGCTAAATGACGTGTCTAGTGTATAAATATATATCAATGGTAAATATCTTCCTATTAAATAAATCAAATACTTATGAGCACTGGCAACAAAAAGTGTCAGGCCCTCCAACACACCAAACTAACACGTCACCAACCACTATGAAGTTTATTTATTTCACTGTTTTAGTAATGCGTAGAGACTCAATGTTTTAGGTCCCGGCTGGCTAGGAATTTACTGTGTTTAGGCAGCACCTTGTTTCTTACATGTGTTTTTCCATTAAATAATATTAAATTTACAATGTTTTAAGTGGCGGCCTCCGTGGTGTAGTGGTCAAGACGCTTGACTCACGCACGGAAGGTTCCGGGTTCGATTCCCGGTGAGAACACAAAAATTAAAAATGTGATTTTTCTCAAGCCTGGGTGCTCTGTGATGTAATTCACCACTGTAATTAGGCCTCCTGGCCTGTTGTGTTGCAAAAAAAAAAAAAGAAAGTATAACCGAATATTTGTAGACAGGCTGGATTTCCATTTTGGGTAGTGAGTAAGATCTAAATTTGTTGGAACAGAGAGGGAAAACATTTTAAAGAAGAAAATAAGGAAGTTTACGCATTTACGGGGCTTACAACCTGTCAAACGTTGATTTGAGTAGCCACTTTACTCACCGTGTGACATTCACTGTTCTGACTATGTTTAAACATCCGCATTTCATAAAACCTAATAACAACATTTTTCTCTGCCTTCATAAGTTGTCGGCTTCGTGGTGTAATAGTCAGCGTGTTTGCCCACCATACAAGCGGTCTCAGATTCGATTCCCGACATGGTTGATATGAAATATTTATTTTAAAAAGGTGTTTTTACACTAGAATATTTTATAGTCCCTGGATTGGCACCTGAAGCGTAAGTCTGATCATCTTACTTTCATGAAACAAAAAAATTATAAATTAATCGGGTTGTGGTCCCTTGCCTAGTGTTGCGGACTCACGGGCCAGAGGCCTAAGGTTCAGTAGTATTTTAATACCAGGATTACAGTAGTATTTATTTTTGCACCACAACAGGCCAGGAGGCCCAATTACAGTGGGGAATTACATCACAGAACACCCAGGCTTGAGAAAATACACATTTTAATTTTTGTGTTCTCACCGGGAATCGAACCCGGAACCTTTCGTGTGTGAGTCAAGCGTCTTGACCACTACACCACGGAGGCCGCCGTGGTGTAGTGGTCAAACCCCACTCTACCCCAACTTGATTTCCATTTTCTTATAGTGAGTTATTTACAGCTCGTTAAAAATGGTCACCAAAATTGAAATATTTGGGTAAATTATAAGAACGCTAATTTTTCTTTTTTGATAAAAAATAATCTTTTTTTAAGTAAAAAAGTAACATTTTTATAAATTTACGACATAACGCCATCTTCAAAATTGATGGAAATAAAATTATGTATCATAATGATCATCATTCCCTTTCCGCACCTAATGGTGCATAGGCCACTGCATTGGGTACATTAATCGAAGCGCGTCTTGATAATTTTTTGGAACATGAAGATAAGATGATCAGTCTTACGCTTCAGGTACCAGTCCTGGTACTTTGAAATACTCTGATTTGAAAACACCCTTTTAAATAAATGTTTCATATCAAACATGTCGGGAATTGAACCCGAGACCTCTTGTTTGGTAGGCAAACGCGCTGACTATTACACCACGAGGCCGACAAAAATGTTTAATTTATGTTAATTTTGTGTCAATGTAAATTTTTTCATTGTTATTTGTTATATTCAGGCAGCATTTGTTCGTGCATATAATATGTGGTTTAAAAAAAAAACGTTTATTTTAATACAGATATTCCTTAAAAACAGCCGAAACAGCTAAACAAAAAAAAAATCACTGTTACCGAAGCAAAAAAATTAGTTATGTTTCCCTTTTTTTTAAAAAAAAAGATACGCTTGTATGCACCTTTATTAGACACTTACAAACGACACAACACGGCATAATTGAATTTAAATCGGCAGTTGCGTTCAAAGCAATGTCTACGAAAACTACTCCTTTATGAGTACTTTAGTCGGCTTCAGTTTGATGCGCGTACGCGGTTTCTGGACTATTATAAGTATATGCTAATTGTTGTCTAAAAACAAATAGAATGAGCGCAAAATATCGTCGATAAAAAAAAAAATCTTTAAGTATCATGTATAATAAAAGCCATGTTAGTTATGGTTCTTCGTCTCAGACTTAATCACATTTATCAATTGCTCAGCATACGCCGTGGCTTTAAACATAAAACCACGTATACCCACATTATGTTGTTACAATATTGTTTTACAACACCACAACCGCGCCTAGTTTAACGATATTCGCTTTGTCATATTTCATGGTTTCAGTTAACAAAAGAATCACTGTTTGTTATTACTTTCAAAGCATTAAAAATCCTTCTCCCTCCTCGGATTGGATTCTGGATATCTCAGGGATAGACAAACTTTGGGTTAGATTTTAAAAAAATAAATTTAAAAATTCCCAAAACGTAAGCAAACAAAAATGCTTAACAAATTATAACAGGGATGGAGAATATCTTGAATAAGTTAATATGTTAGTCTAGGCATTTATAGGGCTTGTGACCTGTCATTGGCTGGTTTAAGTAGTGATCCAGTATTTTGTCTACAAACATTTGGACAAACTCAAATATTGTAATACAAATGCATTTAGTTTTCGTTGAACTTGCCAAATAGAGTCAGGCTCTTGTTCTTACCATGCCAATTACAATATTGAACAAATGAATAAATTATGTAATATTTATTTACTTTTATTTATTTAAAAAATCTATTGCATAAATAAGTATACATATTTGATACTAGGGAATCATCTTAAACTAGTGAATAAAAAAATGAATACGGAGCGTCCTCTGGTTAGGACCTTACCTAACCTAACCTAACCTAACCTACTCCATCTAACAACATGGCTGAGCGAATACAATAATAAATAATAAATACAGACATTAGAAGAAAAAAATAAAAATTTTAACCAGCATCATCATCATTCCACTTTTCGTATCTAATGGTGCATAGGGCACTGCATTGTTACAATAATCGTAGCTTATCTTGATTATTTTTGTTACATGAAGATAAGATGATCAGTCTTATGCTTCTAGAGCTAGTCTAGAGACTATGAAATATTCTAAAGTAAAAACACCATTTTGAATGAGTATTTCATATCAACCATGTCGGGTATCCAACCCGAAACCTCTTGCATGGCAGACAAACGCGCTGACCATTACACCACAAGGCCGACCACTGTGAGTATAGCGAGCTTAAAATATGAGAATCAATATTTTAATGTTCTTTGTGTAATCTGTAAACCTAAGCTTTTAATACATGCCATTATTTCTGTGGTAAACAAAGATTTATTGTGGTGGTTATTCTACAGTTACTATAGGAATTGTGTAAAAATGTGTTTTGTACCCTATTACTGCGCACAAACCCGTTGTTTCGTTAAGAAACTAACAATTAGATAATGTTTTGTACTAAAAGAATAGTTATTTACTCAAAATATTTAACAGGATAGGTTTTAATTGATTTTCATAACATGAATCCACGGCAAACCTTCCCGCTGGGAAAAATAATGCCACCGCTTATTTGCGAGAAATAAGAATATTATTTATTCAATCTAATGTTTTTTATGGGCGATTAGAACCCCGCAGAAATTAATCTTCCAGATGTCACTCACTCGCTCTATCAAACTCGACCGCCTCACTGGGAGTGCGAACACGAACAGGCCCGCGATTACAAACACTATCTGCATCGGTACATATCGAGACGGTATAAACTAACATCTATGTGCATATAAGAAAATGTGTACAGTTGTGTGAAAATTCAAAGTTTATTTGTCGATAACTTGTGATGAACATGTTTAAAAAAAAAATTTTAAACATATTCTCATAGAATTAAGAATAGTCCAAAAAAACGGATACGCACATAAAACATAAGGCGACTAAACTACTCATGAATGAGTAGGTTTACGTTTTGACCCATTATTTTATTTGTAGACGTCGCTCGTCCTCAAATATACTAATATCAACGTTCAACACCTTTTAATTACTCCATTATAATTTATTCTTCAATAAATTTGAAATGTTTCCTTTGTTTTTCTACCATAGATGGGACAAGTGACATTTAAATTCATTAAAAAAAATAAAAAAATATTACATTTGGCTCCTAACAACTAAGAACTAGTTGATTTTACAATCTATTTCCACTTATATTTATGACCATTGTAATTGCTTCGAAATTTTCATGAATCTAACGATAGATAAACTAAAATATGCTGAATTGTACACATAAAGTACACGTAAAGTTATCACTTAACCCGAGCGATTAAGATCAAGAGCTCTACAAATACTTAGACTTCCACTTTCTAATTATTATTATTATTATTATCTGGGATTTGTCTACAAATATTCGGATGTACCCAAAACATTTTTTATAAAACACTTATGTTTTTTGAGGGGAGAATAATAAAATTATTTGTTTCGATGATTGTTGTGACGTAAAAGAAATGAAAAATTAATTGATGTGCATGTGATTCAAATTTTTAATAAACCTTTGCTTATGTGTTTCCGAACGTTTATGGCTGAACGTTTCCAAAAGAAATATTCTACTGCGCTTACTAACGCAAACAAAATTCGTATATTTACTTCGTTCACCGACGAAATCTAACACATTAGCATAGCCTTTTCAATCATTCAAACGCACTGTACATACATCCTTTAAACCTAATTAATTTTACCTACTAGGAAATTCCCGAAAATTTTTTCAGTAGTTTTTTAAACCCACTTAAAGTAAAACCCACTATATAATCTTGGAATTAGATCGTTTAATTATTATTAATCAAATAGAGTTTAAAACAAGGGCCATAAAGATAGGTGATTCTGAAGTGTGAATTGATGGGGCGTAAAGATGTGGGCAATGATCAAAGAGATAAGATACGATTTATTACTCAATTGGTGATATAAATACTTTCGCGAAGGAATTATATGAATGGGGTGGGGTGGTTTTAAATGGAATAAGATCCACACTATTTATTTTATAAATTTGAAAAAACCACTTAAACTTTTGAGTTATACGTCGACCGTCGTCGTCTTTTGTTGTAACATAATTTAAAATGTTTAATTTTTATTTTGAAACATCGCTGGTCTGTCTTTAAACCTTATCTTTTTTGTGTCTTTTAATCGTTGTGCGTCGAATATATATTTGTTCTAGTAACGAGAGAACCCTTTAAATACCCGTTCACCGCTGTAATTTTATTTGTCTCCTGTCTCACAGTAGTAGCTGATTGACTATGGAATAATCCACCCACTAATACCAGAGACGTCCCTTCTATATTCATATTCAAATCACGTATGAAATGTCACTTCATGAACATTATTGTTTTTCCTTTCTCCTCCCCCTTCCATTCCCTCTCCATCACCCCCTCTTTTTATAGTATAATGTCAATATTTATAAAAAAAATATTTCTAAAAAATTATATTCTCGTAAAAAAAACATCAGGTTTTGTTTTATAGTAAAAATATTATAATATACCTACAATATTTTCATCCTTCTTATTTATTTTTACTTATTTATTCATACAAAGATATATACATGTTTCAAAAAATTATAACGAATCCCTAACTCCATTAGGTCAAGAGCCATACATCAATGACTTTTTCAACGGTTTTCAACAAGTCATAAGAACTAACTTAATTATCACACACTTACCAACTAACTAACTAACATCACTAACTTAGGATTACTCGCGTTGCTATTTTTATATATATAATTCGTATGTACGTGTGATGTCACCGAACTTCTAAACGGCTCGACCGATTTACGTGCGGTTTTCAGTGAAATGTATATCTTTGCGCTGAGTTTTTGTAGATATTTAAATTTTCAATCGAATCTGTGAAAAAAAGTTAGAGGCATAAATGTTTTTTTCACCGACCTACCAGGGTTGCATTCGGCGAGTGGCCTTCCAACACTTCTTTTATTATTCTGGGTGTCCACCTGCCATCATTTTGTCTCGCCAAGTGTCCTGCCCACTGCCATTTCGATTTCGCTGCACGATCCATGATATTCACAACTCCAGTTCGGCGCCTCATTTCTTTATTTCTTACTCTGTCTCTTAGACATACACCGAGCATCTGTCTTTCCATGGATCATTGCGTGCATTTCAATTTCTTACTACTTTTTTGTTTTACATACATGGTTTCTAATCCGTATATTGTCACCGGCAATATACACGATTCACATGATCGCCTTCTGGGGAACTGGCAACAAGACAGACATAACAAAAATACAAAGACAACAAAATAAAATTCTTAAACTAACATACAACCTACCCTACCTGACCTCTACGACTGAACTGTACAAAAAAACACACCAGTTTGACATAAACTACTTGACTAAAATTGAGACCTTAAAAATTGTGCACAAAATAACACTGGGAAACATACAAGACGACGACATAATATTAGTCAAAAATGCTGACATACACAAATATAACACCAGACAACAACAACACTATCATATTGAAAAAGCAAAGACAAACACAGGACAGTCAAAAATACTACATAATGGACTTAAACACTACAACGACCTACCTTACTACTAGAAAAATTTTAATGGAGACAAATTTAAAATCAATCTGAAAAAGCACATGATGACTGAACTAACTAGACTAGACGAGACATAAAATGACTTTACAATATTAAATTTCTAATGTAACCCTAACGGGTTTTTTTTTAATTGTAAATAAATAAAAATTAAAAAATATATACTTGTCTTTTTAAGCATATAGGGACTTCTTTATTTTCAAAAATATATTTTAGTTAGCCGAAAGCAGCCCAACTTAGCCCTAATCTTCTTGGTCACTCCACTATCTGGTCATCTTAACCAAGTTTGACGTTGTGTCCTAGATATATATATTTATCAACCACTTCGATTTATTTACTGTTAATGAAAATGTCTCGTTCTGTTGGACTCATAATCTTTATTTTATGAATATTCATTTCCAAACCAATACTTTTTAAAGCCTTATGTACAAGTATCTACAATAACATATTTAATTACGTGTACTTGGAATAAGTAAAATAGGACGGTAAGTTTCTATCGGCTCATTAGTATTTTGCGGATGCATTTTGCTGAACTCTATTGTAATCGCAGATTGTAGAAATATACAACTTGTATAATTAACTCTCCCCCGTCGGACGTAGGATAGACCTACTACTGCAAAACTAAACTATTACAAGTTTTCTACAAGATACAGGGTTGTTCTCAAACACTTTGTTTCTTCGTTGTTCTGAATACGTGTTTTTTCAATATTTTGTTTATTTATTTTATTTATTTATTATTCATGAACTTATTAAGGCTTTTCCTTTTTTTTTCTAATATTATTCCGAATCGCATTGTCGTAACTCCTATGAATGTAATTCATATCTGTATGCGAGAGATAAACTACAGTAAGTCAAAAAAACACAAATTTACAGGCGAGACAAATTAGTTATTTTTTATGGTTTAAACATTTGCTATTTTTTTAATAAGTGGAATTAAAGTAAGTTTGTTTTGAATTTTATATGAAATTTAATTTGTTTTTAATATTTTCCTTTTAGTTTTTAGTTTTTTTTTTAAATGGAGATACATTTGTTTAGCCCTAATACCTCTATGGTGCAACATTAAATATCGTGTAAAAAAACAATAGTGAATTTTAAAAAAAAATCCCCCAGGATAGAAAAAACACTATTTTGTAATTAGTAAAAAGTAAGCGTTATTTATTAATCATATAAAGATTTTTTGTAAAGATAATACAGTTTGATGTTTTTGAAGTAAATAAACGTTAAAAGAGTGCCTATATATCAATAATACGTTTAAATTTCATTGTATTGTCGTACAAAATTTCTCATAAAAAAGTACAAAATATATTGACTCTTTTTTCTATGTTAGTTGTAGGACACCCGTGCACACACAAATAAATGTTTACACCGAAGACCATTATTCAAATTATGTTTAATAAAACTGAAAAGATAAAATATATGTTTTTTATTAACATTCCTACAGAGATGAGGTAGAATTTTTTTTTTCAAATTCAGGATTATGGATATTCGAGCGTTTACAGGGCTTATGACCTGTGTCTGGGTTAAGTTAAGTGGCCATTTTACGTATTACAACATTCCACATTCCGCTTATTAGCGAATATCGACACAGGTAACATTTTTTTGATTTTTGTATATATGTTATTAAATGAGAAACCATTCACAAGCGTGTTGGAGCGCCATCTATGTATTGATATTGAAGTTAAGTATTTTTAATTAGCATATTACTTTATTTTATGTATTTAAGACTCTTCCGAGTTAAATTCTATAATAAACCTACTCCCCCTTGGGAGAAATCCAGATTTGTGTATGTACAAAATACACGTACCAAAAATAATGTTGTAAAATATATGTATTTAATTATAATAATTGAGGCAATATGTGCTTTTCTTAATATTTCTATACCTTTTGCCTTAAGTTTACGCTCATTGCCATGAAAAATATCAACCTCGGTAAATCTATTGTTGTATTGCTAGCGTATTCTAGGTATTGTAGATTGTTTTAAATAGTTGAATTGGCGCATTATCTGTGTAAAACAGAAGATTTTGTCTTGTCAGTCTAGGGCACACGGAGTTTTGGTCTTTCAACTCACGGTCTTTCAAGTCTGAATTGGGCTGTGGTCTCGTGGCTAGTGTCGCGTACTTACGGATCAAAGGTTCGTAGTTCGCACCCCGCTTTACCACAACTTAGTTCCCATTTTCTAATAGTTATTTACGACTCGTTGAAATGGCCCCCGAAATAGAAATATTTGGGTTAATCATAAGAACGCTAATTTCTTTTTAAAAAAATAAAATACTTTAGGATTCGATTTTACTGTTTATTAGTTTATTTAAAATAATAACATTATTCTATAGACATGTATATATATATAAGCAAAATAGGAAATAATCAAATTAAAAACGATCATTATAAAAAATATAATAAAATATAACTCAAGGTTACAATATTATTGATAATTTAAGGTTGTGAAGATTGACTCGTTAGCCTATGTTAATTAATATTTAAATTCTAAAAAAGTCCTTTTTATGTAGAGAAAATTCATTTCTTTAAATTAATAACATATTTTCATTTTTGAATCAATTTTATTAATTCAATGTTTTCTATGTAATTTCGTGTAGCCATATTTTTAAACATGATAAATGGATAATAATAATAATATGAATCTTCAACCTACTTCCACTATGTATTAAAACAATTAGTAACGAAAAAATGTTTAAAAGGGCTATAAAAAAAATAATAATGGAGCTAGGTAGAAGTAAAATGGATGGTCTAATTCGCCCAAAACAATATTGAATCAACCGCTTTACAAGTGTATAGCTTATGTTAGGTTTTTGTTATTTTCACTGTGCGTTTTGTAATATAAATAATATAGATGTACATACTCGTATATACCTAGTTTTTGAAACAGTCTGAATATTTTGTTTATTATCTCTGTTTATTAAGTAAGTCTTCTTTGTTTATTCTCAAATGTAAAATCGTTTCAAAAAAGTATATTGTTAAGTCTCTTCGGCACGGGTAACCCCAGTGAGGTCACATTATTTTTGTTATTGTTTATAGTTTGTAAGAGTAAAATATGAAACAAATAAATAAATAATTATTTTCTTTTAACAAACACAGAGGTTTTGAATTTGGAGGCATTTTCAACTATGTAGTTATTAACAATATTTTGAGTTTGTCCAAATTTTTGTAGACAAAGACTGGATTCAACTCCCCGGGGCGCTGTTTATATTAACCTATTACAACAGAGATGAAGAACATTTAAGAGAAGGTAATATAGAAGTCTGGGCATCTACAGGGCTTATAACCTGTCAATGGCTGGTTTTTGTGGCCACTTTAGGAATATAGATGTTCAAATATGGGCATTATGGTGAATGTTACACAGTGTGTAAAGTGGCCACATAAACCAGCCATTGACAGGTCATAAGCCCTGTAGATGCCTAGACTTCCATACTACCTTCTCTTAAATGTTCTTCATCTCTGTTGTAATATGTTAATATATAGTTATTATTTTTAACTGTTTCAAAAAATAGCACAGAATAACTTAAAAACAGAACTGAACTGAACTCTTTTTCTCAATTTATGTGATATGTGACTTTTTATCTAAATGCCTAGACGTCCTTTTTGCCTTTCCTGAAATTGTCTCCATCTCTGTTGCGATATGCAAATATTTACCTAAGTGCCACTGCATTTCTTACTACCCGGTACTTTGAAAAGAGAGTTAGTTACTCCGTATGCACCGTATTCCGGTTTACTCCGATACCCGGTTTTTACGAGAAAAGTAAATCTGATAAAACAGTAAGTTACCGGCGCTGTTTTAAACAAACCTGAAACAACTTTTACCGTTACGGTACTAATTGAATTAGTGAAAATATAATCTTCGCTAATAAGGGCCGCCGGTACCTGCAAATAATCCATAACCGGTAATCCGGTTTGGATTAACTGATTAATTAAACATTTTGTGTAATAAATCGAGCGCATATAAATCATTCTGCCGGTAATTGAAGGGAATGCGCACATTTGAACACATTATGAACATAATTGAGTGTGAAATGAAGGTTACCTGCCTATTTTTCAATTAAAATTAAAGCGGCTTTGGGATGGAATGTTGTCTAGGTAAAGTATCAATGCCTTGTATGAGTTTTTACACTGCTCTTCTTCTTCAAATCAGAAAAGTAACGTAAGTCTGTAAGCAAAATAAAAGAGCTCCTTTATTGATGTATGTTACCAAATATGTGTATAGATAACAAAACAATATTAAAATTAACATACTACAACAGAGATGAAGAACATTTAAGAGAAGGTAATATAGAAGTCTTGGCATCTACAGGGCTTATGACCTGTCAATGGCTGGTTTAAGTGGCCACTTTACACACTGTGTAACATTCACTATTCTGCCTATATTTGAACATCTATATTCCTTCAATTATTTCATCTGTTGATGTTTGTGAAGTTAAAGAGCTGAAACCTTTATTTATGCGGGTGAGATTCATCTAATTGAATTATTTCACCTACATACTAGCCAACGCATGAAAATATTTTTTTTTCAATTTCTATACTTCTTCATGAAGTAAATAAATTACATACATAATAAATATAAAGTTTAAATACAGGCCAGCAAAGTTTCTAAAGAAAAATCATAAATATTATTTTTTGTACATTTTTAAATGTGTGTAAAATAGATGTTAAAAGAACTAGCAACTTGTTTATTTAAATTAATTAATATCAATACTTGTTTAAAAATTGAATTGAAGATTACTCATCGTAAACTATTTTTAAAAATCATTATGATTTTTTGTAAAAACATTTTTTTTAATGAAAAAAATAATAATTGAAAATGGAGACAATCCTTAATGTCACGGACCAGCATCCCTTCCAAAAACTCATAACTCTAAGGTAGGGGACCCAGTTTCTTCCCTAGTCCACATCCAGTGCGTATTGCTTTGTTGGCTGATCACGTTTTTTTTCTCAATTTTTTTTAAGTGCAATTTTCCAAAAAATTCAAAGGGATATTATTTTTAATACATCATAGAAATTATTTCTCTGAAAATTCGCGGTATGGCCCTGAAAACGGTGTATATTAAATGTTTTTATTCAAATTTATTGTTATTTTATCTGCAGTGTTTAATGGGACAATTTAATTATTTATTTGTTTGCTTCAGGCTGCAATATATAACGTACGAGTACACTGCGCGGGGAATTCAATAAACGGGAACCATTACACATCCTTATTTTCCTTGGGAATACCTTGGGCTAATTACTTATTACTTTTATTAGAAACGTGGACCGGGATGTTCGAGCTTTCTATCAGATTAATTAGAAGCCTTCGGGTAGCTTCGGGACATTGCGTTTCCTGCAGCAAGAACACGTGAAATAACTCACGAGGAAATTAGTTCATTAGAAAATACAACCCATTAAAGTATGTTGGTCTCCGAGTGGGTTCTATTATATAGTAAATAATAAAATCACATAATTTGAGCCCACATATAATTATTTCCCTATCCTGACCCGGTGGTTTATAGGGCACTGCACTGTCACTCCGATCGCATCTAGATCATTTTTATTGCACGGAAGATAAGATGATCAGTCGTACGCTCCAGGTACCGGTCAAGGACAGTGAAATATTGCAGTGTTAAAATACCATTTAAACAAATAAAATCATGTTTTTACAATAGATTATTTCGTGGGCATACTGGCAAAAAACGTTAACTCGAAAATATGCGGATTTTTTTTTTAATAAAAAGAAATATTTGCGTTCTTATGGTTTACCCAAGTATTTAATTTTGAGGGCCATTTTCAACGAGTTGTAAATAACTCACTATTAGAAAATGGGAAGTTGGGGTAGAATGGGATTCGAACCACGGACCTCTGAGCCGTGAGTCTGAGACACTAGCCACGGGACCACAACCCGATTTGACTGAGTGATGCAGTTTTGTAATGTTTTTGATGCTCTACAAACTGGGAAAATACACTGAGTCATATTAAATTTTATATATCTGTAGTTTTAAAAATAAATTTAAGGTTAAATCGGATACCCGTATTTTATTCAGGCTAAAAGCTTTAAATAACTTAATATAAAATTGAGAAACGGAAAAATCAAAAACATGTTCTTAAATAAGCACTTAACATCTTACTGTATTTAAATAAGATATAAAAGAGTAAAATTGGAACAAAACTTAAATATGTGATTTCTCAGGGGATTTGAGAGCAGGGCAAGCAGGGATTTGAGAGTTAAAGCTTTTTGCTAGTATGGCTACGATTTTATAGTCCCTGGACTGGTATCTGAAGCGTGAAACTGATCATACTACCTTCATGTTACAATAAAGATCAAGATACGCTGCAATTGGTGTACCAATGCAGCTCCTATGCACCATTAGGTGCGGAAAGGGAATAATGGTGATGAAGTGTAAAATTTCATACCACAAAGTAAAAAATGTTTTTGGTATTAAAAATATCTGTTGTTTACTATAAATATACATGGAGAACTGTTGGTTTCCCAAATAAAATAAAACTAAATAAAGCAAGTAATATTTTCTTTTCTTTTCAGATATTATTGTAATGTAAAAGCAAGATCTTGGGTATAAATTCAGCAAGAAAAAAGTGACTATAAAGTTGATTAAGCGAAGGTAATTAAGCAAATGTTAATAAATAATTGAATTTTTAAATTACGAGTTTTTACTAAAAACATTTAATTTGTTAAAACTTAACGATAGAAGAAAAATTATAGACCTTTTAAATATATTCAAAATTGTAAATTCAATATGGGATTGCCCGGAACTATTATATCTCATCAACTTCAGGGTGCCTGGAAGAATGACTAGACAGGTGCCACCGTTTTGTAGCAACAATTCACAGACAGTGTATACTTGTAATGCCGTATTAAATAGACTTCATGAACTCGGCAATAGTTATTCCCACGTATCTGATATATTTAGTGTAGGGTATTGTTTCTATAGAACAAACCTTTCGAACTTTTTCAAAGATGGTGAATAGTAATTATATGTATTTATTCATGCATTTCATAAAATATACAGTTTTGTGTTCACTTTGCCCAGCTATATGAAACAGTACTTATGATTTTCTTGTTGTGCTATACTGACATACAACGAACATTTAGATAATACAGTAAATAATTCACTGAAATTACTTGGCTCCATTAACAGAATATCCTCTGATTTTACTAATGTCCGTACAATCGAAATTCTTTGTTGCTCAACTGTTCGCCCTCTTCTAGAATATGCCTCCGTGGTCTGGTCTCCATTCTATGTGAATCGCATAAATCACATTGAATCAGTCCAACATCGCACGCTTCGAAAAGTAGCGTGGATGCTTGGACTAGACAATGTAAAATATTTCTAGTCTACAAAAACGTAGAACTAATTTTGATTATGTATCCATATTATATATGTATATATGTTCGGCATACTAAATGGTATAATCGATGTTCCATCATTACTGGGACAAGTAAAATTCAATATTCCGACTCGTAGGTTGAGAAACAATAAATTACTATTCATTGATCAGCATAGAACAAACTATGGCCTCCAATGCCCCGTCTTTTTCGTATTGTTAACTCAAGACAAGATATGGATTTTTTTGGTTTAAGTTTACAGCGATTCAAACCAGCACTAAATAAATAGTCTAGATCTTGTCTTGATCTCTCTTATGTTTGTTTCTTTTCTTTTTTAAAAATGTTTTTATCTATTCTTTTATTGTAATATTTAAACCCTTTAAATTGTATAAATAGGCAATGTCCGTTAATAAATAAGTAAATAAATAAATAATTAGTAATAAAAATACTATCCCCACCAGTCTGGCGATGTCGGTCACGACAAAACCCGGTCACTAGTGAAAATGACGCTGACCCATTTTTCAGACTAGTATGAGGTTTACTCAGTCATTTTACAGAGCTCAAATTTTAATATTCCTGATAATTATCTACGACGGCGTCAGCACAGAACGTTTTACCTCCCGGGTTCCAGAACCAACCTGCCTCTGGTTATGCCAATTGGAGGAGCAGTCAGGCAGCTTAACATTATCATTTTGGAGATCGACATCTTTCACCAGTGAAACGATGTTTAAAATGCAAATACTCTTGCTTTTTGAGAGTATTATACCTAAATAATGTCGAACCACTGCTCAGGGATTTCTGATGTCATTTATTGTCCCAATATAACAGCTAAAATATTTTGTTATTTTTAATGTTATTTTGTTAAAATAAATTCATTTGAATTTTAAAATGACATTATAATTAACATGCAGTTCCACCAAGAAATGTCAGTAGAGAAACTCAATTTAAATAAATTAATAATCTGCAAATTTTAATATTACTCTCAATGAGTCATCATTGAAATATAATTTGAAAAAGGAACCCACGTTTGGCGTACTCATACATGCTCTTCCAATATTACATCAATTTTCTTAACACGTCAGATTCTCTTTTTCTTTTTTTTAATCGATATCAAATTCAATTTCACGAAAAAGAAAGCCGTCTGCTTCCGTTTGATTGGCGACTTGCTAAAATTAATTTGCAGACATGTCTGTTTATTATTTAAAAATGGTTTTATAGGGGAATATTGCTTTTAACTTCCGGTAAAAGCAAATAAACGATACATTTATATGCACGCAAAATAATGTCACCAGAGTACCGTTGTAAAATGTCATTTTAAAACTTCCTGTATAAAAGAAACCGTTTTATTGCGTTAATTGAAAGTCTGTCATCGATGAAATGGATTTCAAATCTGTTTATTCTTTTGTGGGTGAAAATTTTAAATGCGCTAAATGACAAATTGTAAAAGAAACATATCGAATCAGGAAGTGTAAAAAAAATGTATTTTAACTATATTAAATCATCTAAATGCTAAGGTTTTTTTTGATACTACAACAGGCCAGGAAGCTCAATTACAGTGATAAATTAAAGCACATAACACCCATGCTTGAGTAAAATCCCATGTAATGTTTGTTTTCTCACCGAATCGAAGCCAGAACCTTTCGTACGTGAGTCAAGCGTCTTAGTGATTAAAATATATTTAACAATAAATTAATTAATTCTTATTAATATTTCAACTGCTTATCTACCCTGTACCTGCAAGATATATCAGCAAAATGGTTCTTGATGTGTGTTTTACAAAAATAGCGCTATTTTAATCATTCCAATCAATAATTTCTATGCAGAAAACGAGGAAGACCGAGAAAGATATACCATTACCGAATTCAGCAAATATCTAGTATTTAATGGACATATCAAAAGTAACAATAATCGATGTGCCTACATTTGAAGACGAATGAATATAGAGGAAGCGAGTTGTGTATGCAAATATAGAGTACTGGGGCGTTCTATCCTCTCTGCTTACTCCTAGCGGTAAACGATGTAATGGTTTTATATTGAATTTAAAAAAATACTCCAGGGAGTGCAACTCAGCCTTGTCTCTATACATTTGGACATACTTTATCATCATACGCTTTCAGCACCGAATGGTGCATAGGACATTGCATTGGTACTATTACTCATGTAGTTATATCTTTCTACAATACGCTGATGTTTCTGTATAATAATATTAATTAGTAGAATAACACGGAATTTTGGAAAAAGGTAAAACCAGACTCCATTTAAAAAAAAGCTAAATCACAAAATTCAGTTTTCAGCAGTAAAAAAATATTATAAAAGGGGGAAAACATTTATGAAGAAAAAAAAATTCAAACAGCAGGTTAAGAAATATGTGTTAAATAGTCAATAAATTAATAATTAATTAATTAGAGCACATTTAAAAATATGTTTATGTATGCTCTGTTTTAAAATTTAAAAAAATAAATAGTAATATTTAAACAAAACTCGCAACTTTTAAATTTAAATTTTGAACCGGGCTGTGGTTCCGTGTTATCATTATGAATTTTATTTTTACAGCACAAGTTATTGACGACTTTCAGGAAATAGTCTCTTAAAATTTCAATTTTGGTTAAAGAACTCAAATATTTTTTTTTGCATAAAAAAAACTATAAAAACTACAGGTATGACTTTTCCCATCTTCGCGACATGTTGCGAATTATTGGAATAAATTTTGCGAATAATTAAAAGAAAATCGCGAATGCCTTCCATTTTATTGCTGTCTTTTGCCAGTGTCATAAAGACATAGTAATGGTGCTATAAAATTATAATTGCACAATCTTATTTATATTCATAAACATTAAGGTGATGGAATCTTCATATCTCAAAGCGCCATCTTGTGGTACCGCTGAGGTGTTTTCCAAGCATAGGGAATAGGTATATAGAATATGAATCGATTTTACTTAATGCTTCTGGTGATAGACGCTTAGGACATACGTCGTTCATCGATAAAAAAATAATTAGAAAACTTCTTGGATATGTTTTATTTATTTATTTAAGTTCTTGCGCATATGTATTTGAAAAAAAAAATCAAATTATTTTAGTATAATTATACATTTTTACAGTTATAACATTTCTATTTCCATATGTTTACTATAACTAAAATCCCACCAAGCCACTTTTTGTTGTTGGTGGAGATTATATTTATACTAACTTATATAATATTATCTACATTAAAAAAATAATAATTAACAGATGTTATTAACAGCCGGAAAGTTCAGAATATACATGAATATACAAATAATAATAATAATATTTTTCTAATTGTTTTTTAAATACAAGAAAATATATGAAAAATTTAAATATTTACACATAAGCTACTATTCATGTATAAACTTTTGATCGAGTAGCCCCTCTCTTATTTTGCTATTGTTACAATGTGAGTTAAATTTAAGTTCTTTCGGCAATAAATTAAAAATGCTAGGTACTAAATATTTGAGAGTTCTATTACCATACTTGTTACATACTTTTGGTACTACCAAACCATCGTTATACGTGAAGCGTGTATTATGGTTATGTTTGAGAGGAATTTTGAATGTATTACTATTGATTTGTTCTAAAATTATGCAAAGCCACAGTTATCCTCATTGTCGGGCTTATTGCCAAATGGAAAATAATTTATTCCAACCAACTAATAAATCAATTTAGAAGTGTTATTTATATAATTTAATTTTCAAAATGTATGCTACAATAAAAATATAATGATACAAAAACAGAATTAGCAATATGTGTATATAAATTATTTCATATCGATACTAGTCTTCAGTGAGAAAGGGTAATAAAGAAAGATTAAGGCTGTAGTCCAGACTACAGTAAACGAACGCAAAATTATGAAATCACACGATTTTGCCATTTTAAAACGAATGTTTCTTTTTAATTGCGCAAGAATAAAAAAACGTAAATTAGTTGAAAACAATATTTTTTAAAGGTATTTCTGTTAAAAAATATACTTAAAAATTTTGAGTAGCTAAAATATAATTACTTTTATACCGGCAGATTACGCCATTTCGAATTTAGACTAAACTTAGGTATCTAAGATCTCAATAAAGACTAAGTATTGAACAAAAACTTGTTGCAATAATTTGAAGGTAATAAATTAAACATGAAAGTCGTTGAAGTTAAAATTTTATTTTTTTATTTTAAAAAGAAATACAAGCATTTTAAATCAAATACATTTTTGTGGCATTTTCTTTTATTTCTACGAAAAGTTAAGGCTTATTAAGCCGTAAAAATATAGTTTTTATCTAATTTATGTTTTTTTTTTATTATTGCGCGTTTAAAAAAAAAACATTCGTTTTAAAATGGCAAATTCGAATGATTTCATAATTTTGCGTTCGTTTTACCAGACTACAGCCTTAAGAAAAGAGAAGAGATTAAGGAAGATAAAGGAAATGTTTTTCCAGGCGTGATTTAAACAGATATACTATAGAAACATCTTTGGTAGTGGATGGGAGACGATTACACAGTCGAGTCGCATAGACACTATATGAATTAGAGAATAATATTTATCCTCCTAGCTTATACAAGCTAGATTCTGATCTTTAATGCAAGCTGTTCTATGGTTTTTAAAGAGGAATAAAGCGCCGAATCGTTTTTACCGGACCGTTTTGTAAATGTCCTTCGTGTCATTTTAACGTATTATGTCTTTTCATTATATATTGTTGAACCAAATTGTATACCCAACCTAAAAATTTAGATTATCATTTCAATTTCATAACTTTCACTACGAATAAAGTTTTAATCATCGTTGATTGACTTGTAATTACAATTTATATCCGCCAAGTATCTGCCTGCCTGGCCATATTCATCGTGTCATGATCTGAATTATAGATAACGATTATTACCTGCATAGCCAAGGTATTCTGCATGTAAACTGTTATATCCCTAACAACGATATCTCTATTCTATGGGATAGTGGAATAGTACCATAAATTACATATGTATATGCATAATTACACATGTACAGGCAGGTATTGTGTTAGTAATAATATTAGCATGCCAATATTAATGCAACAGTTTTCATGCTCGAAATTCAATTAAAACATTGTCAGTTGGAAGTAATTTTATTAAAAGAAGAAAGATAACAATATTTTTTAATATTTGGTTTGCTGCATAACGTGGAGTTAGTCATGCACATTTTCGTAGTCCTGTGCACCAATTTACTCGGTTACGTCGACCTTAAACATATTAATTTCAATTTATTTCAATTTATTTATTTTAAAAACGTTTATGTACATAACAAAAAAATTCAATGCATACATAAAACGAAAAAATGAACACTAAAATTTAAATATACAAAAATGGTAAAAATAAAAAATACCCAGCAATTATAGAGAAAGAATGCAATCCTCTCTGAACTTTTTTTCACTAATATGAAAGATGTCAATATCCGAAGAGATACGGTTGAGTAAAGACATTGCTCTTCCTACTGGCATTACCATCGGCAGGTTGGTTCTGCAAGCAGGAAGATAAAACAGCTTAAGCTGTCTATGTCTAAGGTAGTCATTAGGAACATAAAGAAAAATACTCTCCGTTATACCTATGTTGATCGTAATACCACGGATCAATCGGAAAAAATACATAAGCAAGTATGCATTTCTTCTTTTCTCCAAACTATTGTAGCCAAGCATTCCCAGTATGAAGTCAGACGGGTACAACCACGGATAATATCCGCACTCCCTTAAGTAAAGATACCTCAGAAATTTCTTCTGAACCATCTCCAGCATAAGAGAGTACTTCAATTCGTGGGGCGCCCAGATCAGAGATCCACACTCAAGTCTGCTTCGCACCAATGAGTTATAAAGAAGCCTTAGAACACGAGTATTCAAGAACACCTTAGCTGTTCGGAGAACAAATCCCAACATTTTGCGCGCATTGTCACAGACAGTGCCTATGTGAGTATGAAATTTCAGTCTAGCATCAAACATAATTCCCAGATCTTTGATAGTGGCAGTTCGCTTAAGTGAACACACTCCCATACAATACCGTATAACAATAGTTTTTAATGCCCTCGTATATGACAGAACATAACATTTAGAAACATTAAATTTTAGTTTGTTCTGTGTTCCCCAATCAAATATATTATTTATATCAGACTGGAGAAGGCGACAATCATTCAAGGTGGATATCTCCAGAAACAATTTTAGATCATCTGCAAACAACAGAACTCGTGAATGCGATACTACGCTAGTGATGTCATTTATAAAAATAGAGAATAAAAGTGGACCTAAATTAGAGCCCTGTGGGACTCCTGAAAATGTAAGAAAGGGTTTAGAAGTAAAAAGTCCATAAGTGACAAATTGACTTCTATTTTTAAAATAATTTGCAAAAAATATTAATAGTTTATTACTAAAACCAATTTTATTTAATTTACTAAGCAACACATCGTGATTCACCCTGTCAAAAGCCTTGGCAAAATCATTATATGAGCAATCAACTTGATGACCTCTATCCAAGGCTCTCGACACGTATTCAGTAAATACCACAAGATTAGATTCGGTTGATCGTCCAGATCTGAATCCATGCTGTTCATCAACCAAAAAAGGGTTCACTTTTGATGAAATGAAGTGATGTAACAATGACTCGAAAACTTTGGCCGGAGCAGAAAGGATAGCAACTGGCCTGTAATTCTCAATAGAAGTCTTGGAGCCACTTTTGAAAATTGGAGTTACCTTAGACTTCTTCCAAACTTCAGGAAAGGTACCCAAATTTAAAGACTGGTTAAAAAGAAAACATAGTGGTCCTTTTAAAAACTCAATACAACCTTTCAGGATGAAAGTAGGTACAAAATCTGGGCCAATTGAATTAGTATTTTTAAGTTTAAGTAAAAAAATTGAAACTTCCTTCTCATCAAAACAATCGATGGATATATTATTGGCTCCTGGCTTGTGTTGCTTAACTGTTCATGGCTTTCAGAGAGCTTATTTTATACTGTTTTTTCAACAGTTTCACTTATTCATTTGACCAATTATTAGCGCTTTCACCTTCTGACGGGCGTCTTCAGAATAGTAAATTAATAGTTATAACTCTATAATATATTATACGATATTTTGCATTCATATATTGTTGTACGATTTCCGACATCTGACGCGATTTCGCATTGAAATAGTGCAATTTACCTAATAGTGTTTTTTCGTTTGTTTCAGATAAAATGGGGAGCAGAAAGCTGGGGGTCATCCTTTTCATCACAATTCTGACATCAACAACAGCAGCACCTTTCTTCGAACGACTTAGAAGATCAATTGAAGATGCATCGCAAAAATTAGCAGAAACAGATAGCCAACAAAACAGAGAAGCGAAATCATTTCAGCTATTCAATCCTACTGACAAAGGAACGGAAGAAGCTGAGGAAACGAGGAAACCAGGAAAAAGAGGAAGACAAAATAAAGCTTTGGCGTATTATGATTATTTACCTCAGTTTTTGTCCGGGGGTTTAGATTACGGCGGAGACGAAGAGTTGGCATTCGGAACCGCCGATGAAGTAGAGGATGACCGATCGAGAGCTTCGCCATCGAGAAGGAAACAAAACCCCTACAAAAACATCGGAAATCCCAACTCTTTATCTTATGACAACAGTCCGATTTACTATATTCGACTGCCTCCGACCCCTTACATGTTCGTTCCGGGCGTCGGCTACATATCTCAGCCTCCGTCTCTAGGTCCCCCGGTTCCTCCTCCAGTCAACCCGTTCATCAACGTGCCAATCGACTTCGTCTCCAATGGAAAACCGACTAACGTTTATCAGTGGAGTGGAGCACCGACTTACCAAGCTCCCGACCCGTATGCCCAGATATACTCCCGCCCCGTCGCCAGGCCGCAGAGACCCGACGACTTCGGCTACCAGAGGCCGACTCAGACTAAAAAGCCATTCGACACGAAAGTAACAAATCTGAAAAAGGGACCTTACTCCTTCAATGGAAAACCGCACGACGTTTTCTTATTAAGAGACTCGTACAACGCGCTGTATTCCGACGCGCTTCAAAACTTCTATCCTTAATAAAATAAATTAGTAATTTAACCGAGTAGATTGTAAGGAATATAAGGCGATACCAGAAGAAGCGACAAAGAATGTTATTTAGTAAAATTATTTGATGGATGATCTGTGCAGTTGAAACGCTATGTATTTTTATAGTTAGAACCAGCATTTAAAAATATTAAAAACTAGCTAATATTTTATTAAATTATCCATATGTCAACATTCGCAATGCGACAATCTACACATTTAAATACTGTTCGTAAGTAATATTCAATATCAACAATGTTTGAGTATGTCCAAATGCTAGCAGACTGGCTTGATTTCCTCCCTATGGAATAACTATTGATATTTAATAACTATTGAATAACTATTCATATTTAAATTTATTGCAACAGAGAGGGATAACATTTTCAAGAAGGGAATATGTACAGGACGTATGACCTGTCAAACATTGTTGAATGAACTACCTGGTAAAAGAAGAAGTATAAAAATTGGAAAATAGTTTTCAGGCGTTGCCTAGTAGGTGATTTGGTTCAGCCGGGTGAATCTCACCCACATGATAAAGGTTTCAGCTCCATTACTTCACAAAAGTCAACAGATGGAAGAGTTGAGGAAATGTGGATGTTTAAATGCAGAATGGTGAATGTTACACAGTGTGTAAAGTGGCCACTTAAACCATCCAATGACAGGTCATAAGCCCTGTAAATGCCTAGACTTCCATATTCCCGTCTCAAAAATGTTTTCCCTCTCTGTTGCAATAAATTTAAATATTCAATATTACTTTATAATAAGTTAATTTCCATGTTTTTGTAGCATAGTAGTGATTGAAATGTGTTCACTATTATTAATCAACTAAATCAAAATCGAATCTTTGCCACCATTGTTGTTAAAAATACACTTTAAAATACTGTTTAATTTTATACTTTTTAAAAATGTCATCGAAGTTTATAGCTTTTACCAGCGCAGATAACATCAATCTATGTAAACACCGGCACCTTAGTTTTAAAATATTTAGTACTGTTACATTAATCACTGATGCTGGCTAGGCTTCAATAACCGAATAAATTATTTCTAGTGTGTATTTTATCATAATGAATGCATTTTTGTGTAGGGTGTAATGTAAAATTTACATTTTATTGCGCGCATTAAATAGTAAACATTATAATTAGTGATTAACTTTGATCGACGCGTTTATTATCTAATCATATAATTTGTGAAATAACACGCTTCGTTGTACAGTAAAAAACAGCATCTCCTTTTTTATAAGAATACATATCGGCAAGTATCAAACGAGTTTCAGTGAAAACTTTAAAAGAAAACTTTAATTAAATTTAAATACATATTTTTTATAATTACCACTTCTTTATCCACAGCCGATGGTGAGTGTGGCGTTGTATCAGTACGTACACTAAATGCAGCGTATCTCGATCACCTGTTACGTGAAGCTAAAAGGATCAGTCGTACGCCTCGGGTGACAGTCGAGGGGCTGTGAAACATTGCTGTGAAAAAACATACTTCAAATTAATATTTCGTGTCAACATTGCCGGAAATCGAATTTGGTACCTTAGACATGGTAGACAAACGCCCTAAATACTACACTACGAGGCTGACAAAACTTCAACTTAACTTTTTAACATTTATGTCAATTGTTTGATAAAAAAAAAATGAAAATCGTACGAAGTTTAAAGTGTAATTAAATGAATAAATTGTCAATATTTTTCATACTAGTTCATGCAGTAAGGACTGAAATTTTATCTGATTTTATTTTGTATTTATTTAAATTGGAGTTGGCTGTTTTTGATTCAGAAACCAGCTTAAAATCTACCATAAACAAACCTATAGCTGTAATAAATCTTTATTTTCTTTTTTCATATTAGAGGGCTTTTTTATGGCAATATTATTACAAACATGCATTCCTAGCATTTTCTGTAGTAATCTTTTATTATAGGATTTCATTTTACCTTTTCATTGAATTAAGTAATAATTATAAACTCGTGAATTAGGAGTAATAATTAATAATATTTTTATGTTTTTATAGGTTTTGTGCAATTTAACGGTATAAACAAACATTCTTCAAGCAATTATTATTTTTTGAGTAAATTAATAATAACGCATTAGAAAAACACGCTTCTAATATTTAATAAAATTTAACAGTTTTAAAATTAATTTATTAAATAATCACTTTCTAATACTCAAAATTGCATGTCAATTTTATTTATTATCTACAATGTACTTAAGTTTTTTTTTAAACAATATTTTGCGAATGTTTTATTTTTTGTAGACGTACTGAAAGTTAGCCCTCTTAGGATGCAATATAAGTTTGCCGATGTCTAACAGAGACGAATAATTAAAGGAATATATCTCAACGGAGATGATTAGAAAATGTGGGAAATTAAACCAGCCAAATTTCCACATTTCTTAATAATTTCTTATCTACGTTAAGATGTATACTAATGATTATTCCTTCAACATTTAAGTTTGTAAGTGAAAATTCTTGATGGAAGTTCATTGTAATTTATTATACAAATAAAACACGAGTGATACTTTAATCCACAAATTTGGAATATCCAGTGACCGGTTTCATCGCTTTCGCGACATCTTCGAGACTGGTATCTTTATTAAAAAGTTAAATGTATTTATACAGAACAGAGGTAAGGATACATAATTCGAAGTTATATGTAAGTAAATTAAATAAAGTTATTTTTATCTTAAGGATCATTATCGACAAATTTTCTATGGGTTAACTAATGAATGGATATAATGTTATTTTAATGAGTTTAAGTATTTTATTTTATTGTTGGTGTCCCATCCTTCGTGAGTGTGGTTTAGTAAATAATGATTTCTGAAAAACAAAGGGTAAAAAGTCATTAGTAAAATTATATTACAATGGGTAAAGTAATGGGGAATGCACATGTGTTATCTGTTCATTAAGTAATTCTACGTCGGGTTTATTTTTTAATCTATTAATTTCGAGAATTTCTAATTTGTCAAGTTTATGGCCTTTGGGTGCAATATGAATTATGTTCTGTATAAATACATTTAACTTTTTAATAAAGATACCAGTCTCGAAGATGTCGCGAAAGCGATGAAACCGGTCACTGGATATTCCAAATTTGTGGATTAAAGTATCACTCGTGTTTTATTTATATAATAGATTATTCCTTCGTTTTTGTTTATATGTCAAGCTTTTATATTTTTGAAATTGTAGCGTTATATTAAGGACACTATCTAAACATAAATATCTTTATTTAAATTGCTTATCACCCAATGTATTCCTGTTTTAACCATTAGATTTATGTGTTATTAAATATCATAGGGAGATATTTTATGGATTAGAATATAAACGCTCCAACCACTAAACCACAAGCGGACTTATCTCTACTGCTCCTCTCAATGAACTTAGGTCGCGGGCCCGAGCAGAATGCTCTGGCAAAAAGCACCTAGTCAGCACCATGCCAAGGAACTTCTGAAGAGCTACTCGCAACAGTTTACTTACAACGTAATGAAACCAAATGCGGTTATCACTAGAGCCCTCACAGAGCACTGTAGATTGAATAAACAAATTGCTAAAATGAATCTCTCCAATATTTCTAGATGTAGATCCTATAGTGCAGACGATGAAACACCTTTACCGGCGTTTTTTTTTTAATTATATATATTTGGACCCCTGTATTTAGTAGCCTAACGTGTCATGTACAAGGCTAAAGTACTCGGAGAAAAATCGTTTTTGTTCATCTTGGAAATAGGAAGTTCGATCACTGATTTTGGTTTATTAACTTTATGAAACCAATCACCATTGTTGCAAAGTCCAAGAACAATAGCGCGTAATAACAACTTTTAACGACAGTGTGGATATCTGTTAAAGATATCCCATCTTTCCTGCATTCTGCTTCAAGATTATGGCGTTGTAAACTGAACAATGGGCTCTGAAATAACAGATGTTCGATACTCTGTGAAGAAATATCATCGCATGGACAATAGTCATTATTCCTTTATTTAAACCTATATAGGTAACTACTCATGGCTCCGTGTCCGGTAAAAATTTGGGTCGTTTCGAAAGTACTTTGGTGATGACGACGGAAGTTTGCTGCATCAGCCAGCATTGGGAAAAACATTTTAGTGATTTTACCTGTAGAAGAAGCGCGATAATGATCCTCCCAACGCTGCTGCGTATTTTGTTTTATACAGCGTTTAGTAAAGCTAAGAGGAAATTCTGAGAAAAAATGTGCCGTTCTTTTACAAGTTGTGGCTCTTGCTAGTTCACCTTTACAGGTGTTAGGTGGATGTGATGATATGATCTTTGGTGGATAATTGGTTGAACCTGAGGGTGTGAGAGCGCTCGCCCTTAACCCAAAAGCCCGATACTTAAGGACTTGGACAAAGAGATTTAGCAATATATTATTTCATTTCATTTATTTATGTTTAGTTACATCTAGAACATTACAAAGGACCCAATCAATTCTCAACACATTACAAAACATACATATAAGATTTATTAAATAGAAAAGAGAAAAAAAAAGTCATGTAAAATTGACATACATATTACAATTTGGAAATTGCCCTCCTAAGAGTAATCCCACTGTCATGAAATATATTGACATCCGAGGCGATACGATTCAATAACACGGTTGCTCTACCTACCGGCATAACCATTGGCAGGTTGGTTCTGCATCGTGGTAGGCAGAACAACCTGTGTTGCCTTTGTCAAAGGGACAAATAGACCGTATTCATTCAGAATTCAATTCAATATCAGAATTATGGATAAGGCCACCAATGAGTTGAAAAAAGTGAACACCCAAATGAATATTCCTTCTCCCCAACAATGATCGGTAGCCGAGCATTCCTAGTAAGAAGTCAGTCGGGAAAAGCCACGGGTTAAAATCCACACTCCCTGAGATACAGATATGCATTCGCCCTCGAGATAAGACCGGCTTCTCGAAGAACTAAGCTCGGAAGGCAAGAATCAATAAACGAGGCCTTGTCACGATAGATCTACGCAGGTCGCAGTGACGTCAGGGGGTTGTTTTGCATTGACTCCCAGATACAAGAATAAGAAATAGAATGTCTCCATTTAATTTCCTTTTTTAGTATTTTTATCTGAGAGTACCTACTCATCGAGTGGTAAACACTCGTCTAGGGTATTGGTTTTATTTCAACTGCATTCTTCGTTCACCCGGACACGAAAAATTTAATGATCACTTTTATAAACTTTACACATCAAATAAAGTTTTATATTTTATACAAAAAAAATAACAGATTGGAAAAAACTTTAATAATTAGGTTTCTGTCTTCTGAGTAAAAAAATACAAATAATTTTCTCACTTTAAAAAAAATACATCAGTTTGTTTCACGAAATGAAATCCTGCGTATTCTTTTTTCAAGGGAAAAATCATATTTGCAATAAAGTATTTTTGGTTTTTTAAATGACCGCTTCACGCAAAATGAACGACTGCTATAAAACGCCACTTTATCGACTAAAAATTGAAAATATAGCGTTTCGAAATTATTATATATATTTATAAATACAATCTAGATACTTAATAATTTATATTAAATTGAGTCAATTACATAAATAAAATTTATTTATTTTAATCTAATATAATTACATACTATAAAACAATTACTTTAAAATTACTCGTAGGTCAGCGTAATTTTAACTATTTTATAAGTAGGTAGTTTTTGAAATTTTGAAATGTGTTATTTATCATTGAGATGACAATCTCAATATCTTATACATTTAAAAATGTATTTTAAAGTCTTATGTCGAAAACATCCATGACCACGTTTAAGACCCGCAATTGTGATTAAAAAAATATGTAATCATATGTTTTACTTGTTATTCACTAGTTATTTTATAGTTTTTTTAATTTTTTTAATTTTCTTTTATGTTAAAAAAATGTGTACCACTTATATGCATCATTATAGCTATACCAATAAAACCAACATTTATTCAATTAACTAAAAGTGTTTTTATTTTTCAATTATTTTCCTATTTTTTAATATGTTAACCTCGTACCAACATAATGCCTTTATTTATTAGTGTATACACGGCACAAATGCCTTTTATAAACATTAACACAAATACAATTAACATACAGTGTTCTATTACAAAATTATGAAATACAATATATCTATACATATTACATAGTTGTTTTATAAATGTTCTATATAATAACAATGGGATTTTAATACTTAACGTACTTAGGTAGGAAAATAATAAAAATAAAAATAACGCGGTATATTCGAAATAGCAAAAATCATAAATCATTGATTTGTTGGTATTGTTGCAATGTATATTGAATGCCCTAGGAATAATACTGTCTCCTGATAAGAGCTCAGGGGTTCTCAACCGTTTTAAAAATAAAATATAAAAAGAAACAAAATATTAAACCTTTTGAAAAATTTCATATTACTTTTTTTTTTTTAAATATATAAAGTTTAAATTTTAAAAACTAAAAAAAAACAAATATTTAGTCGTACGTTTGTAAATATATTTGACATGTATTTATTTATACATTTTTTTTTTTTTTTTTATAAATGAACATAAATACTTAACATCAGTCAAAATCCTAAACTATTTCTTTAATAGCAAGTTTAAACTTCATTTGGCTAATGTGAAAAATGTCAATACAACTGATCTGGTTCCTTAGACTGTGCAATCTTGAAATAGGTGAATTCATAGCATTATTAGTGGCAGCAATATCTATATGAAATGGGACATTCGGGCACTGAAATAAATATAATTTTGTAAAACTAAGGAGTCCACTCTCTACGTATAATTTATTACTAGGAAATAGTCTATGTTTTTTGTAAATTATTTTAATTATTTTTTTCTGTGCAATTTCTATTGAGCGACTATGCGCGTTTAAGACTCCTCCCCACCCTATTATACCACATGTTATCGAAGACTGGATTAAAGCGTAATATACTATTTCAACAGCAATGGAGAACCTTCTTGTGAGGATAGGCTGTATGAGATAAATTTGATGAATAAGTATTTGACCATAGTTTTTCTGTCACTCTATCGTAGATGCTTCTCTGATACAGGGCGAAAAAGACAACTGCACGTCTCAAAATGAAAATTCCTGTATATGTGTGTTTTCCGTTTTCCTAAACAATTTATGATATTTGTATACCGAACGTCCAAAGATGGTAGATACAACTGGGCAATTTTTTGAGTTTTTGAATAGTCCTAGGTCCGATAGGAAACAATTTATCAAAAAAGCAAAACAGCAGAGGCACGCTAATTAGAAATATCTATAGCGTGTTAATCATTAAATTAAATCATCATTCTAGTGCCATAATCCAATGAGAAAATACGAAAATAGGTTTGTATGGAGAAAAATTAGACCACCTTTCCTCTTAACCTTCTGGGTGCGACGGTTTTGTAATTTCTTATCAAACCATTCCCGCGGCTGCTTTTGATTGAATATTTATTTTTATGATTGTATAATGTGCCTTATTAGGCACTTAAAAATTAATCACCAAACTTGAGAAGACCTAAACTGTTCAAAGAACATTTTAGGGTACCAAAATAAACATTACAGTCCCTTGATTTATGAAGATAACGCGAACAAAGAAGATTCATAGTAAATCACTTACCACTTGTAACCGTACCACCGCTCACCATCTTGAATGTCATATGATACCTCAGAGCAGTAATATTGGAATACTGCGCCACTTAGCAAAATATATTTTTCATCTGTACTAGGACACTTTAAGTCTAGAATGTGTGGTTAGGCATTTACGGGGTTTCTGATCTGTCGATTGGCTGGCCTGTGATCACTTTACACACTTTGCCTATATTTAAACATCCACATTTCTTAAATTCTTCCGTCTGTTGATTTTTGTGAAGAGAAAGAGCTGAAACGCAGCCCCTGTGTAGTATGAGCCGAGACGCTTGCCTCGCGCGCGGAGGATTCCTTCCCTGTGAGATCACAAAAAACACAAGAATGTATGCTATAATATAATTGATTTAAAACAAACCTTTCAACGAATGTAAAATCCCTAATTATTTTACCTAGATAGGTGGGTGCTCGGAAAAGCCTGAAAATAATTTTCAATGTGCTTTTTTTACCAGTTTTAGACGGTTTTTTTTTTATTCATATTTTATTTTCACAAATACTTATTTCAATTTCGAGTCTATTTTTCAAACATCGTAAAAATAACTTGTGGGAAAAAAGTGGAACTAACTTTAGTTATGGCAGTACCTTACCGTAACGTATATTCAATAAATCCATAGGGAGTTATTTGAACATTACGCGCTAAAAATATTAAGTAACCTCAAAACCCGTCGAATATTTTATGATACAAATAAACGAATTTCGGCCTCGTGATGTAATGGTCAGCGCATTTGTCTACCATGCAAGAGGTCTCGGGTTCGATTCCCGAGATGGTTCATGTGAAATATTATTTAAAAGGGTGTTCTTATGACTAGAATATTTCATAATCCCTGGACTGTTACCTTCATGGAACAAAAATGACCGAGATATGATGCGATTGGTGTACCAATTCAGTGCACTGTGCACCATTAAGTGCGGAAAGAGAATGATGATGAAATTAAGAAATAAATTTAAAGCAAATAATTTTGGAGAAATGATTTAAATCGGGTGTATAGAGACATCTATGAACAAATAGCAATGTTAAAAACTGTTCGACATCTATAGCTATACAATTGTACTAAAAACTGCTACTCATTTGTAGATGTATCTGACATTATTGTAAACGCCATTCATTTGTAGATGTCTCTAATTACATTATAACTCCTACTGATCCATAGATGTCTATAACCACGTGATTTTGAATAATTTAACAATCGGTTTATTTTGTTTTCTTGTCTAATATATTATTCAGTATTGTTCATTTACAATTGTACCATTGAGACCTAAAAATCACACCCGTAAGATCAATCACATGTAATATTTTATTTTTATAAATCCCAAAATAATTGTTTAAATAATAATACATTTTGCATCCAAAGATAAAATAAAACAAGTTTTTTATTTGATTATTTACATTTATTTACTAAATGTATTCTTATCTTCGAAGTATGAAATTATATTTTAATAAATAATCCTTTTAAATACTAAGAAATCTCTGGAAAAAATCTGAAACAATTTTACAATTATACTTACCCGAGGTTATTTCTAAATAAATCCAAAAACGATATTTTATTTTTTAATCTGAATTTTTTGTTTCATTTGCTAATGGATTACAAAACTAAATAAATTTATTTTGATGTCGTTTTTTTGGTCGAAATGTCACAACTTATACAACTTATTTATAAACGATTAGATTGCAAACTAATATACTGGATTTTTGTGGATTCGCCCATCTATTAGATGAATAAAATATATATGACCTTTTATCCATAAAAAAATAATAGCTTTTCAAAAGTAAGCACTCTGAAAAATAAATTAAATAGAAAAAGAAGACATCTGTCAAAGTGACCGTGTATCGTATTTTATCTATGGAGGCCGCGTGTCATGTTTGGATCTGATGTCAATTTACTAGAGTACATTTTTGAGGCCATATAAATAACTAAAACACAATGGTTCGTATTCAAACACTTTTAAAATTGAACAAAAACCGACACATTCTATTGAAAGTATTTGGTAAAGACCCATTTATCTTTTAGTTTACAGTTTATCCTTAATTACATTCCCCATTGTGACGTTTATGAATGACTCCGGGGCGTACGATTATTTCCGATATAATTCATGTATTTTGTACTTTTCAAACCTAATTTTGATTAATTTATTTTATACTAGAGTATTTTCTCAGGGTAGTAAGGATAACTTATTGTAATTTTAATGTTTACTTGTGCATAATTTCCATAGATTTCATCAGCGATTTTGATACATACGTGTATGAAATCTAAATTTCATGGCCGGCGTTAAGTGTCCCTGGTTACGGCAAATCATGGCCCGTAGTTTGAAACAAATTAATATTATTTGTGATTTTGTCGTTTTAATTACATTTATTTTTAATGCAGCCTCTTAGGTTGGACATTAAGAGGAAGCTCACAGCTCGCTCCGACAGGGTAAAGTGTGTGGATCAACATCCAACTGAGCCGTGGCTTCTGTGCTCCCTCTACAGCGGAGATGTCAATATATGGAATTATGAGACTCAGTTGCAAGTCAAAAGATTCGAGGTAAGTTGAATTCAAATTTAAATCCACAACACATAATTTGAGTTTGTCCAAATTTTTGTAGACCGGCTAGAATTCTCTTCCTGGGGAGCTATTAAGATCTTAATTTACTGCAACAGAGAGAGAAAACATTTTTGAGAAGAAACATCCATGTTTCCAGACTTCCAAGTCTAGGCATTTACATGGCTTATGATCCGCCATTGGCTGTTTCAAGTACCCACTTGACACACTGTGTAACATTCCCCATTCTGCCTATGTTTTAACATCCACATTTCCTCAACTCTTCCATCCAGGCGTTGCCTATTTGGTGAAATAATTCAGCCAGGTGAATCTCACCCACGTCAATAAAGGCTTCAGCTCTTTTACTTCTTAAAAGTCCACAAATGGAATAATTGAGAAAGTGTGAATGTTTAAACATAGGTAGAATGGTGGATGTTACACAAAATATAATGTGGCCACTTAAACCAGCTAATGACCGATCATAAGCCCTGTAAGGCCTAGACTTCCATATTCCCTTCTCAAAAATATTTTCCCTCTCTGTAATAATACAATTTGATTGTTTTAGCAATATTTTTTGCTGACTAGGCTGGCTTTAAGTTCAGAAACAAAACACCGCTGTAACATTGTTAGTTGAGTGTGAGATGCATTACAAGTGCAGTATGAAACCTTATTCCTTCATTGGAAAAAAATATTTTTTATAAATTACCCTTTGAACAAATCTTACAAATCTAAATATGGAGAGTTCAACTACTTTACAAGTTTTTGAAAAACTGCTATTTTTTTTTTTAACTATTCATACCAATTTTTGTTTAGTTTGCACTATAAACCACAAAGATCCAAATATTGTCTAAAAACAGCAAATGTCACCCTAATATTTTATTTAATATTTAAATATGTTTACAATATTTGTCTATGCAGTGCACTTAAAGTATATCTATGATTTTATTTAATTGAAAGACATTAAAACAATAGTAAAACCGTGGTATTCAGTTTAAACACTCTCCTGAAAAATGGTTGGTTTGTAACATTTGAGGTTTTTAAAACAAGGTCTTCAATTTGTATGTACATTTACTGTACAAAAAATTACTGATTTCATAGCAAAATAATGTGCTAGTGTTGCAATTTCTCCAATAAGTACCTTACACTTAATTTTTGATAAAGTTGACTTGTAAATATGTTGATTTAACAATTAAATACTTAATACTTATGAAGTTGCTAAAACTAAATTATTGTCTTTAATACCCACTGACGCAAATATTCACAGCAAACACATTAAACCGTACAGTTCTCGTGTACATTTACCTGCCCGGAGTCACTATAAAACAATTATGTTATATTTATTTTGATATTGTAGGTATGCAACCTCCCCGTGCGAGCCGCACAGTTTGTCCCGAGGAAGAATTGGATCGTGACCGGCTCCGATGACATGCAGATTCGGATCTTCAACTACAATACCTTAGAAAGAGTGCATTCCTTCGAAGCTCACTCTGACTATGTTCGGTGCATCGCTGTTCACCCGACACAACCGTATATTCTAACCAGCAGTGGTAAGCATAATTATGCAACTATTCACAATAATATTAACTTTCAAATTGCAACACTGTTGCTGATCATCGGCTCGGGGCTGATTATCCTTATCCGGGGCTATTACCTCAAAGTTTTAATGATGAACATAATATTATATTCACCATGACTTCGATGGTGAACACATTTGCGGACACTTTTCTGACATCGGATGAACTCATGGATACATACTTTCTTATTTTTTGATATTTCACTTCCAATTCGGACTGTAGTTGATGGTTTGAAGTAAATCTTATTTGACTAACATACTGGAACACTTTTGTTGTTGACTATTTTTTATAGAGACACAATATCTCCTGACATATATTTACTACGGTTTCACGTAGGATATAGCCATCTTTTCACTTCTAGCATCTTTTGAACTGATGGCTATAATACCTGCCATTTTCTAAATGGGAGACACGATTTTGACGGCATACCCGTCAACGTGTTGACAGCCAAATTACCTGTTGGTATTTAACCATCAACCAAAATTAATTGAACTTTTCTAGATGATATGCTCATCAAATTATGGAACTGGGAGCGGGCGTGGGCATGTCAGCAAGTCTTCGAAGGACATACACATTATGTAATGAAAATCGTCATCAATCCAAAGGACAATAACACATTTGCCAGTGCTAGCTTGGACAGAACTGTAAAGGTAAACACACACAGTATAAAATCCATTATTTATTTCATATCGACGGTGGAAAGACAAAAGTTCCTAAGTCACATGTAGCAGCTTTACAAAAGAGTCAATTTAAAATCACAAAAAAAACACACTCGAGACAAATTTAAAATCAACTTGAAAAAGCACATGATAACTACACTAACAAGACAAGACATAACATGACTAGACCTAATAATATTTCTTATATAACCCGAACGGGTTTTTTAAGATAGTTAAAAAATAAAATAAATATTTATGAGATTTTTTAATAATTAAAAAAAATAAATAATTGGCTCTTCTGTAAAGTTGGGTATATGTTGCTTAGGAACTTTTGTCCTTCCACCATTGATATGCATGGTACAGTATGATAAGAATGCTAAAAAATGTGGACAAAATCAGCTCACTCTCAATCAACTCGATCACTAATATAATAGTTTTACATGTGTTTTTTTAATTTATTCTTTACAAATCTTATAGATTCACCATTCATCTAAATATAACTGAATGGGTCGCTCATATATGTTGTTGTAAATTTTCTTACAGAGATAAAATAATTTTCTTGTATGTAATTGTAATGTTTTTTAGAGCTATCTTTTATTGGTGATATATTTATTTTCTTTAGGTTTGGCAATTAGGTTCTTCCACAGCCAACTTTACTCTGGAAGGCCATGAAAAAGGGGTCAACTGTGTTGATTATTATCACGGTGGAGATAAACCTTACCTGATTAGCGGAGCGGATGACAGAACTGTCAGGATTTGGGACTATCAAAACAAAACATGTGTACAGGTCTTGGATGGTTCGTATAATTCCTCCATATATTTTAATAGTTTGTGTATGTAAAGTAAAGATTTAATCTGTAGCGTCCCTGGGTGCATAACACATATGTAGACTTCTAGTTTTCAAATTTTTTTTAACACTGTAAACTGGCAATTTTAAACAAGTCTCTGGTTTATTGTTTCTGTCTAAAATCCTCGAGTGCAAATTACTCAAACTGGCATCCAGTTATGCAACTCTTTCGCGTTTACGTATGAGTTTTATTCAAAGAAATTACATTATTAGAACGTATTTAAGTAGACAAACCTGCAAAATACAAATGATTAATCAATTGTCTTAATATAAATTATAATTTTTCAAAAAAGAAAATATTTCTTTAATAAATTTAATAATTATTTATTCAATTAAATAAAAATTTATTAATTTTGTAAGTAATAAAAAAATAATTTTTGATCATTTTGGTTTATATTTACTTCCCTTACCATTTATAAAGAAAAAAATAGTTTTTCTGGTGGCCAGGTTTATCTCAGCTCTCAAGAGATTAAATTACCCTAGATTGAAACAAACCATGTCTTACTTTGCCTGTAAAAAATATTGTTAATGTTAACTGAAAATATAGTTTTATGACTGTTGAAGGGATAATTTTTAACGACTATTGGGCATAATACTTATTCATTATATACATTTTTATATGCAGGTTATTCTCATTATATATGTTTTTTTATGCAGGTCATACACAGAATGTGTCTGCAGTATCATTCCATCCAGAACTTCCAATCCTGTTAACAGGGTCAGAAGATGGGACTGTTAAAATCTGGCATGCGGGAACATACAGGTACCCAAATTACTTCAAAATTCTAATTTAAAATTTGAACCTAACCAAACATTGGAATGAAAACCAGTTTATTTTTTTTACGTCAGAGGTGTAAAATTAACAAGTAAAATATTTTTGTTATAGTAAAATGTTAAAACCATGTAATTTCTGTCGAAATTTCTTCAATGCTTTTTATTTGCTAATAGAAATGAATCATATATTACCTACCTTTTTTCATAGGAAGAACAAAAATTCATACTAAAAGCAATTGGTTATTTTAAACCTCAAATATTTATTTAAAAAAAAAAAGTTTTTTATAAAATCATAATTTTAATTGTGTTTAATTATTATCACATGCATGAGTTAATATAATCCGATTTTAGTCATTACTGTGCTGAAAAAACTTAATGTGAAATGATTAAATGTTTTTCCATTATTTTATTTTATTTATGTTATTTTTAATACGTAATCTTTTTTTTGTATTACAGATTGGAGTCTTCACTAAATTATGGTTTTGAAAGAGTTTGGACTATTTCATGTATGCATGGTTCTAATAATGTGGCGCTTGGGTAAGTCAAAGTTTGTTATTTTGTGTGCTTTAATTATTATATACTATCCTCTTTATAAGCCATTTTGGTTTGTTGTCCTATTTTAATAAAATATTAAAAACACGCTTTTTACTTTTATAAAAAGTTTTTCAGTACATGCTACTAATTTAGTTCCGCGAAATTCTTAAAAATATATTCTTTAATTTTGCAAAAGTATGCCTTAAAATATTTATTTATATTCCTTTTATTTTCGGACCTTACATCTTAATATGCACTAGTTTTACATGACATTAAAATAATTATGAATCATAAAAATACACATACATTTATAATTTTTTCTTACTTGATAATATTGTCAACACATTATGGTATCTCGTTATTGTATGTACTACTATAAAGTTTAAACTTTAAATTTATTTGCTTTTGTAAAAATCTAATAGATAAACATTTATGGATTTTTTTGCAGATATGATCAGGGGTCAATAATGGTAAAAGTAGGACGTGAGGAGCCCGCCATGTCCATGGATGTTAATGGAGGGAAAATCATATGGGCTAAACATTCCGAAATACAACAAGCTAATCTGAAAGCACTTCCTGAAGGTATGGCAATTTAAAATATTCAAATCAATTTGTAAACTGGGATTATTATTATTAGGTTAATAGCAAATTTTATTTTTTAGAAAAAAATAAAAATATAAGATGCCTTCAAACTGTTTGAAGGCATCTCATATTTATTTGATTCTAATATTAAATCCGTAAGAAGTTTTACCAATTTAAAAGGATGAATATACAATCTTATTTATACTTTTACTGCGCATCTGCCCGAGCGATCGTGTTTGACAGCATTAAGCGTACTTTCATTATTTGTCTTTCAACTCCTTCCATACATTATAGCTAGTAATAGAAGTTGTCGATCAATCTCAACTCAACAATTTGTTAGGACTGATTTTTGCTCCATTAACTCTGTTTCTGACACTTTCCTCTCTTTCTTTATCAATTTCTGTAATCCCACGCCCGGTAAAGTACTATCAACATTCCGTTTCAGCAAGAATAAGCAGAAATGATAAAATGCAATATGCGTCTATCTTGACGTACACTCTTAGTTTCTTCTACTTTCATACGTGTCCTTTAATTACCTACTTTTGACATGACAAGACTTGAGTTTTCAGTTTATCATGTCAAGTCTATCTTGACTGCCCTCGTCTTACATTACCATTCGTCCTTACCATATAATATGTATATTTGTTCTATCATTCTTTTTATTTTCTTAATTCTTCTCTATTATATTTAATGCTCGCTTCCCTGTATTTTATATAATTTTTATTTTAGATACCGAGATAAAAGATGGCGAGCGTCTCCCCGTCGTCGTTAAGGACATGGGATCCTGTGAAATATTCCCTCAGACTATCGCCCACAATCCCAATGGCAGATTCGTAGTCGTCAGTGGAGATGGTGAATACATCATCTATACCGCAATGGCCCTCAGGAACAAGGCGTTTGGTACAGCGCAAGAGTTTGTATGGGCCAGCGACAGCTCGGAGTATGCGACCCTGGAGTCTCCCAGCACTATCAAAGTATTCAAGAACTTTAAGGAGAGAAAGAGCTTTAAACCGGACTATGGAGCCGAAGGTAACACTTTTAAAATTTAGATTCTCTTCATTATTTTCTCAGTCGTGTAATATTTACTGAAAAATGTCTGAAATATGTCTGCAAAAATTTGGACAAACTCAAAATATTGTTAATATTTACTGAATTTGGCTATCATGCACGAGGTCTAAGGTTTGATTCCTTAGTTCACTTGTATTAATTTTCATCTAAAGATGTTTTTCTATTGCAATATTTCATGGTCCTTGTCTGGACTAGCACCTGAAGTGTTAGCCATGTTTTGAAAAATTCTTTCTTATTATTTATCTATGCATTTCAATTTTGAGAATACATTCTTTTGGTTGTAAATTAAACAACATCACCACCCATCTCAATATTATTCTCTTAAGTAAATAACTCTTTTTTCTGTTTTTTATCTCCATCTTTGTGTTTTATATTTTGTTATCTGCACCTAATAATGCATTTGCATAGCGCTGCAATTTTTCTCAACTCAATTTTTTTTCAAACTCGGGCACCCTGAAAAATCTGCAATAGCGGAACACTATAGACACGGGACATTTTGCCTTCGAACCAAAGATTTTGCATAAACCTAGAAATTACAGCGCACAAATAATAAAAGAGACAATTAAAATGATTAAAATAACATTTACTAGCACGATGAGCTAAAATTCAACTCAATATGGTTTCAAGCACTACACACTGCAAAAATGTTACGGAATGTGCCTACTGCCGACTGCGACATGGTACAATTTCCTAGGATTTAAGCAAATATTTTTTCTATGAAACACCCTGCAATTGCCAAAAGGTCGGGGCGAATCCAACTCACACGGGATCACCCTAAAAAGATACTTATTAATAAACATTGTCTTAATTTTATTTATAGGAATATTCGGAGGATATATGCTCGGCATTAAATCAGTCAGTGGCATGGCTTTTACATTCTACGATTGGGAATCTCTAGAACTCATTAGAAGGTAAGAATTTGTAATCCTTTATACTATTATTTGATCTGTATATTTTTGCTTGAATACAATTATCTTTTCTATTTCATCATTAGCACCATTCGTGATTGCCCTCTTACTAAACCACGAATCTTTTGTTTTATGGCCTCATTTCAGGATTGAAATTCAACCGAAACATGTTTACTGGACGGAGAACGGTACATTAGTGTGTTTAGCCACCGAAGACTCCTACTTTATACTGAAATATGATGCCGCAGTTGTTGCGCAGGCTAAGGAAAATAATACACAAATAACGGATGATGGAATTGAAGATGCTTTTGAGGTATTCATTAATATTTTTATCTAACTTATTTCACATTGTAATTAATAACTGTTTTATTTATTAATGTTATTGATTGATTACTCTTAGAATTAATAATAGTCAATTAATAATTTCGGTCACAAACCAAGATATTAGAGATTCACTTTTGCAGTTAACTTATTTATTGATTTATTGTTAGCTTTTATTATGTAGAACTCCATGTTAAAATCTTAATATTAATCAAAAACTGATTTGTGCATACTAATTTTAATAATTTTTCAAAGAAATCGGATATACGTTTTGCCATATTAAGGCATTTTTAAACTAATGTAGTTAACGTTCATTTGAAAATTCCTTAACAAGTATAAACAGTTGTTTGATTTTTGAAATACCAAATAAAATTATCAGTTGACCCAAATCAGCGTTTGATTTAACATTGAGATCCTTATTATTTTTTCCGATTTTTATAATATTAACAATATAAAATAAAACTCTTGTACTGAATAACATTGTCACTATAACCTTATCCGCATCCAATGGTGTATTGGTACTCCAAATGCAGCGTATCTTGATCATTTAGATGATCACTTAGATGATCAGTCTTAGCTCCAGATCCAGTCCTAGAACTATGAAAATTACAGACAAAAACACATTTTTCAATCAATATTTATATCTTACTTAACCGGAATCAAACCAGGACCTCAAGCATTGCGGGTGAATACACCAATAACTACACGCATTGGTTATAATATGTAATAATAAAAATAAGGTGGCCGGATTTGTACATATTTCAAGAGCTTATAAATGCCATACAATAAGAAGATACCATGGAACCATTATTTTAAAAGATCGCCATATTCAGATACTCCTGGCTATTTATAAAAATAATCTCTTATATGCATTTTTTGTTTAGTGGGACAAGTGTCACAAAACTCACTATTTCACGTCTTCCTTCTTTTTATGATCTTTTTGAGAACGCCATACAATCCTTTGTGCCTTTTCTTGGTTAGCTTAGCTAGACCATAAAAAATAATTAAAAACAGTGGCCGGGTTCTAGATGCTTAAAAGTTTCATGTGTAATTATTATTAATTTAAATGGAGTAAAATACACGACCAAAACCAGTTATCTTTTTTGAATAAAAATAATAAAAAATACACCTCATGTTTTGACACTGCACGGCACCAGTAGGATTATTAGAAAGTTTATCAAATTTTAAAAGGTTAAAACATCATTAAAAATATGCATTTTTTAATTATTTTTAGGTACTGGGTGAGGTGAATGAAAGTGTCAAGACTGGATTGTGGGTCGGTGATTGTTTTATCTACACTAATTCTGTTAACCGCATCAATTATTACGTTGGTGGAGAAACTGTCACTATAGCTCACCTGGATCACACAATGTACCTCCTGGGATATGTTCCTAAAGAGAATAGGTATGTCTCATATAAAATTAACATTTTAAGCGGTATATGCATACAAGGAACAGTAATCTCCCGAAACCGGTTGGCATTTTAACTTCAATTCATGATTTCATACAAAACAAATTATACATGTCCATTAGGTGTACAACTTTGCTTCCGCCGTTTTTTTTCCGAAATTCGAGGTCTTATTTTAAAAAACTGTTTATAAATTTAGTAACCAAAGTATTGACCATCGCTGGTCACTTCTTTCTCCCATCTTTCGGACAGTGTACGAATCCCGCGTTGAAAAAACTAGTCATCTTTTTAAGCGATCCAAAAATCGATCAACATTTAGTTGTTAATCGATCAATGATTAACTAAAAGCCTACCAGGTCATTTTTTTTTGGCTTGTTGGTAGAGATTTTTACTGATAAGAGCTTAAAAATAATGTGACCTAAATTTAAAAACAGTGAATTAAAAAATATAACTAACATTAATTGAGTCACCCATTTCCAAAGTTTATCTCGCTTTGTTTTGAGATTGTATTCACAAAAAATGCGTATAGACTGTGTTTAACTCTTGTGTGGCTGTGATGTCACACTAGTCGACATAGGACACAAGACTTGATATATCTCTTTTATTTTTTTAAATGATGAACTCATATTTTTTGTAATCTTCAAATGGACATTTTCACACCAGATTTAAAAAGTGAAATTTGTATAACTATGCTGGGTGTTAATACAAAAAATATTGATCCTTACGCGAAGAAAGATTGTCCGCTAATTCAGCAAAACATCTGTATAAGAAAAAGCACGAAGATAGAACTCATTACAAGAAAGACAGAGATGCTGTTCTGTGGCGGGTATTAATGTGAAAGAGACAAAAAAAGTAAGTAAAGTAAAGTGTAAAACAGATTCAGTCTTCAGTCGGTTGATGACTGCGATAAGGGACGCACACGCGTAATATGAGCGGCGTATTTATGATTTTTTTGTTGTTGCTATAACAAGGCTAAATTACATGTTTCTTTGCATAAATAATGGAAAAGGAATTATTAAATAGTATATTTCTATGGTTTTTTTTCAAATTTCTGAAGAATATTTCGTCTTTTAATAGTGGTAACACGATGTTACATCACCGCGCGTAAAGGGATTATTTACCACAGTCTTTTAAGAGTTAAAAAAAACTAATTAAATATAGCGTTAATGAAAATCACAATATTTATAACATATTATAGATATATTTTTCATTATTTGAAGATGTATCATTGACTTTTGTTACCATTCTATGGACATAATGACTCTTGTAACAGTTTTATGGCACTTTGGAAATGTTTTAAAGGGACAAGATGAATTGGACGTAGTTATGCAGAAAGCGTCCAACCCTCAAAATGAGTTTAATGCCGATTTTGATAACACACTACAATATCTTGATGTGCTGAAAACGTCCAAGCTCCAAGTGCTATAGTTTTTTTCCAATTAAAGAAATTAAAAAAAAAAAAAAAGAGCTGCAGAAAACAGTTAAACCACTTCGACGTTTTTAAAGTGAATATAACAGTGATAGCCGTGATGTGGGTTAGAAATTTCTTTAATTGGCAAAAAAGTATAACACTTGGAGCTTGGATGTTTTCAGCACATAAAGATATCGTAGTATGCCATCGAAACCGCCATTACTCATTTTTAGCATTTTGAGGGTTGGACGCTTTCTGCATAACTACGTTAAATTACGTTCATATTTTCAAATGTAGTTTGAAGGGGAGAAAATATAACTATTATTTTATTAATTATTATAACAAAGAATAAGGTTAAAAGTAAACAAAATATGTAACCTAAAAATGGGTGAGCTATAAACTGGCATACTCAGTTTTTTTTTTTATAAAACTGAACAAAATAAATTTTGAAAATAGGCAACATTATACAATATTATTTTTAGGATTCTTATCCGAGAAAATAAAAATAAAAATGTGCTTTTACAGTCTGCTGTGTGTAGCTTCTCAATTCATTTAATTCTTGGTTCTTTTTATTCTCCATTAAAAATTAGGCTTATTCTATATATTTTGGCCGGTAAAATAGCGGTGATACTCAAGAATGAATATTATTTTTCAGTAAACTATTTATTTTGGCAGTTTCAAAAGTTGTTTGATTATTCCATATTTGATATTTCTAGGCTATATGTCGGTGACAAGGAGCTAAATGTGGCTTCATATTCCCTGTTGCTATCAGTATTAGAGTACCAAACTGCCGTGATGAGAGGAGACTTTGAAACGGCCGACAGAGTACTCCCAACCGTTCCTAAAGAACACCGTACTAGAGTGGCCCACTTCCTTGAAAAACAGGTATTCATCATATTTATTATTATGTACATATTTGTATTGTAACATATATTGTTTTACACTTTACTTCTGTGTTGTGATCATTATTGGTATTCATTATTATGCAAACAGCTATCCCATAAGATTGATAATTTTCTATCTTCTTCTTATGGTGACACTCCACGGCGGAGGCTATCATCATGGTAATTTTCATTTTGTCCACAGCCGCTCCAAATTAGGATTTGTGAAACCACTCTCTTAAGTTTTTAAGTCAGAAGATATGTCGTCTTCTACACTGTTTTCTTTAAACTTTTCCTTATAATATGATACAGAGTATTTTATACTTCTCTCCTCGCATTTAATGTCTGCTAAAGTACTCTGGCTTTCTTTTTTCATGCATCTAACTTCTTTGTCACGAATTCTGTCTTTCTGGTATGGTTTAAAAATAGTGTGGATTTGTAAATTAAAATGATGCTTTACTATAAGTTTTACGGGCTTAGTTTAGAGAATGAATATAAAACTAAGCTAATGAAATATTTATTTAGTTTAGTTATCGAGTATTTTGCTGTTACAAACGTGTTTATAATGAGTATGTTATCATTACATTATTTTTTTTATTCTAGGGCTTCAAACACCAAGCATTAGCAGTTTCCACAGACCCTGAGCACCGATTCGAGCTGGCTCTTCAGTTGGGAGATTCGGAACAAGCCAAACTCCTGGCTGATAGCCCACAGCGATGGCTCCGACTAGCAGACCTGGCCATGCAGCAGTCGGACCTTCAGCTCGCTGACCACTGCTTCCGACAGGCCAATGATGACACGGGACTCCTAACTCTGGCAACTAGCTCAGGTAAATTATTATTTTTTGTTTAGTACATTCATCGGTATTAGGGCCAACTTTGAAAGGTAATGTAGACCTAATTTTTAATTATAATTTGCCATGGTAAACGACATATTCTTTATCTTTAAATTTAAACACTATGTATACATATACAGTTTATATACACATAGGGGCGGGCATATTGCCTTAATGCAATTTCTTCCTACCTACCCAAAACATTCGATTTGAAAAATAAATATTAGGTCTGAACATAAGTGTTGTGTCCGTTTTTATTAAACTTTTAAAATGAGCACCAAAAGTTTAAATAAATTATATTGCTTTATTTGAGAAACACTGACTCTCACGTACTCCATGTTTTTATTTTCTTTGTTTGATTAATTCGGCAACGAGCGCCCGGGATGCGAGCACGTCAGGGCAGGTCGATAGGTGCATTAAGGTCCCAAAAGACCTCATTTGGATCATTTAAAATTTATGGAGCTTCAGTATGGGAAAGGCTAAAAATACCTAGCCATTTGTATTATTTTACATAGTTTATTTGTAATTTTTAGGTAATGAAGCCCTACTCCAAGACATGTCAAGCAATACTAAAGAGGGTAATGCAAATATGAAGTTCCTATTGAAATTTTTACTCGGAGACTTGGACGGATGTCTGGACCTTCTAGTTCAAGGGGATAGTTTACCACTGGCCGCTTTCTTTGCCAGGTAATATTAAAATATAATATGTACCAGATTTAAGTAGGAATCAATCATTCTGTTTTCATAAATCAACATCAACCCAGATGACACTGTAACATAGTCTGAAACGTCGGAAAAGAGTGCCATTCACACTCTCAGTATTGAAATGTGTAATTGTAAAAATCTATGAAGTTCAATTATTTTCGTGTTTTCTGTTTTATAAAAGTTCAGTAGTACACATTTTAAATATAATATTAGTTGGATTATTACTATTCATTTATGTAGGGCCATTTTCCGCCCCTCAAAGGCACTTTACAGAAGTGATTCTATGCAATATTTCATTTGATGTAATCCCGTATCAAGCCAAACTCCGCATCAGTGGCCTGAGCTTAGCTCCTCATTATACCGCAGCTCAATTTCCAAATTCTAGCAGTTTTTTTCATACCATTTGAAAATGGCTCATAAATGAAAATATTTTGAGTGGTATTTTTTGTGATTTTAAATTATTATTTATTTAATTTTAAATTTACAGATCATACTTACCTTCCCGCATATCTGAAGTAGTACAAAAATGGCGAGAGCAGGCGTCAGTCACTAATGAGAAGACTGGACAGTCACTAGCAGATCCTGCGACATATGACAATCTCTTCCCGGAATATAAGGTGCATTTCATAAATTATTTTATAATTAGTTTAGTAATGTGTATAAAATTCTACTTATCCCCTGTCAATAAAAGAAATCTAATAATATTGATACTCTCAACTTAATATTATTATAAATATTTAATTTTATGTACAAATATATCGGCCGTGGTTTCATTCCACCAGCAATAAATACCCCTATTTGAACTCAATTAACTGTCATATAGGTACCCAGCTTAAGAGAATGGCCGAAATAATAGAGAACACCAACCCTCCTCATTTTTTTCCACTCTTTCTTGACAGATTACAATGGACCAATACTTATTAGAAATGAATACAGCAATAAAAACATAGAATATTTTTTTAAAATATATCAGGAAAAATATACTGCCGTGCCATTTAACTTGATAATCAATAAGTAAATCTGTTTTTTTTTCTTTCTTTTTAGAAATCACTTTTGCTCGAGGATTACCAGAAAAATTGTGGCATAGCATTACAAAAGCAACTACAGCACGACTTGGCTTCAGAACAGTTATCCAATGTAGAGCGGGACTTGGAACTCGAAATGGAAGCTGCACAGCAAAATGGAAGATGGACCAAGGCAGAAGAGACTGAAAAATCTCCAGAAGAGAATGACAAGTAAGTCAAAAGTAATTTTGTTTATAAGTTAGCTTGAAAACATTGTGAATTTTTGGATTCAGAAGGTTTGTTTTTTATTTTCTCTATGTATAGCGTTTACTAAAGCCACACAAAATAAATTTCATGAGCTTCGGCATGTAGAGATGCCATTTAACTAACGTTAGTGTGAGCTATTGTCACCCCCCAAACTCAGGAAAATGGTAAATGAATTCAATCAGGCACTCACCCTGACATTTTAACGCTTCTATAAAAATAAATACTTTATCTTTAGATATCAAAGTGTATGTAAAATTCATCTGGATCTTTAGTTATTTCTTTTTAGATGAAATCTGCATTCAAATTTCCTAATAGTTTTGTTTGAAACTTTTTTCAGTTTAACAATTCATAAATAAAATATATTGTACTTTAAATAAACATTTAAAAATGCATTTTATATTTTGACGTAGCTTTATTATTGACAGCTTATCCATAGTCTTTATAATTTCATGGTTTAAATGGTAACAGTAGTATTTAAATCACTAATTAGGCTATAAAAATCGAGTCTTGTGTTGCCATTTTTTATATTTTTAAAAGTAATTATTTATTGATTAATTATTTTTTTCTCTGTTAGAGAGAGGCGACCATCAACTGCAAGAACGACGGCATCTGTAGAGGAAATGCTCGATAAAGAATCTGAAGAAGATTTGGAAGCGTCCCTGGCTGAATTTAACCTCGATGACAACATTGAAGGATTAGCAGTAAGCAACATTCACTATTATTTTGAAAAAAAAAAGTTTCTATATTTCCCAAAATTTCTACATTCATTTGCTAGGTTTTTTTTTCACTATCGGAAAAAAAGATATAATCTCGTTTACATTTTTTTCAGGATGAAGGGCTACTTGATGAAGATTTAGATCAGATGGAGTAATTACTTTATTAAAATAAATATATTATGTGCAAATATTAAAAAAATATATTACTAATTGTTTTATTTTCACAACAAGTCTTACATTGGATTCAATATTGTTTTTATTCCAGTAATTTTCTAACAATAAATCCACGTTGTGCAATTTTCCAATACTTTTATTTCCTATTGTATTTTATGTGGCCCATAAACTGCTTTTGTTTTTTTTTATGACATACCTAATGGGACCATTTATTTTTTCCTCATTAGGTAATAAATATGTCAATAATATTTTGACTATGTCCAAATATTTGTAGACAAGGCTGGATTTCACTTTAGGGAGTTATTAAGATTTAAATTTATTTCAACAGAGAGAAAACACAACTCTTATTTTATTTATTTATTTGTTTACAAAACAGTTCACAAAAAAAACAAGATGGGGAACTATACATAAATACTAATAAAGAGCTTATGCATATGTTATATCTATATGTTGTTTTTTTTTTTTACTATATTATTACCAGCCTAACTAGGGTCACTACCCCGTCCTAAGACCGGCAAGAGTTTTTTTTACTTTACAAAACTCAACCAATGGAAGAGCTGAGGAAATGACAGATTATAAACCCTGTAAACTATTCTCAAAAATATTTTCCCTCTTTGTTTCAATAAATTTAGCTATTCAAGAAAACACATATTTATTTATAATTTTTGTTTATTCCGGCTTATATACACATCTGTGCTCTTATTCTGAACGCTCTCGCGGCCATAGAAAACACTTTTAAAGCGCGTATTTGCATACTAAAAATGTTCTCTACGGGCGCGAGAGCTTTTAGAATAACAGCCCTGGTTGAGAGATAATACCTAGTCATTATTTAAATCACCTCATCTTAGTACATACCAGTTTTTCTAAATAAATATTTGCCTGGAGAAATTGCCAGTGCGATAGAAAATGCAACTCTGGACTCCCTATTATTTTAGTGATCCCGGCCATTGCCAGAAAATCCGCCGTCCTTTAAATCCCGTTAGACACAAAATTATTTTATTTTGATGGCACTTTAATCCGCTAGATGCTCGTATCTGCCATCACTGCACTGCGATGTGCTACCGTCTGATGACTTTTTTTGCAATTTTATTTTAAATTTGAACCGTGACCATGTTTTTTTAAGTTGCCTGTGTCAAACTCTCGTGAATCATAAATATAATAAATAAGTTCACTCTATAGTTGCAGAAAATCAAAACAAACTGCATGTTTTTTCAAAAATAATTTTTACCAATTACAATCACAAAAATACAAAAAAAAAGTTGTTTTTTTTTAACTGCAATTATTGTAATTTGGTGAAAAGTTCATTTAACCTTAAATAAATCATTTTTTTTATGGCAATCAACACACCACTTTTAGAACATTATGGCTGACTTTTTGTACCCATTTTAATAATGTTTATAACAGAAAACCACATCTAATTTAGCGTAAATAACTCATAACTAGATATGTACTTGATAGGGTTAATCTTTTTCTGAAAGCAGGACATTTCAGCATACCAAAACTGTGCTTGGGGAAAACAGGACAGACTACCTAAAAATGGGACGCTCCCATTCAAAACGGTTACATACTCAGCTAAATTTCAAAATAAATGTCTATCGGTCTTACTACAGAATAAAAAGAAATAACATAAAAATCAGAAGGGTGAATGCTGAACTCTCAAAATATATCATAAAAGACAATACAGGATAAACAATATATGGCTTCTTAGTCAGTGACAAACTGGAAATAATTTATTCTAATTTATTTTATAATTTTAGTAGAAAATAGCAATTTAATGTTAAAAATAATATACAGTTGACTTTCTAAATTTGGTGTACATAAAAATATTATTTATCAAGTGGTTTAAAGATGAACTCAATTTAATTCAGAAAATCTGAGTCTTGAATTGAATTTACCAGTTTGATTATTTAATGATTAAGTGTATGTAAGTGATAATTAATTTGACTTGTATTATAACTTCTTAAAAAATCTTGTTCTTCAGTTAACTGAAGAACATAAGATTTTCATATTAACAAACTACAACAGGGATGGCAAACATTTTAGAGAAGGGAATATGGAAGTCTAGGCATGTGCAGGGCTTATGACCTATAATTGGCTGGTTTAAGTGGCCACTTTACATACTGTGTAATATTCACCATTTTGCCTATATTTGAACATCCATATTTCTTCCATCTGTTGATTTTAGTGAAGTTAAAGAGCTGAAACTTTTAACATGATGACTCCCTAGGGGGTCAAATTCATTATTTTGTCTACAAACCTTTGAACATATTCAAAATATTGAGATGTTCATATTGTTCATGGTTATTTCTGAACCTGCGAAGGGGACTTAGAGAAATTTGACAAAAAATTACAGTAAATATATTTTTAATGCATTTCAGAGAAACTTCGCCGCACAATTAAATGCTCTAATTTTTACCGAATTCAAAAACATTTTTTATATCCAATTTCCCGTCGCACTAAACTTATTCAGAAAAAAAAGAATGAAAGTAGGCTGAGTGTTGAAGAAATGCGATCTCTCGGGTGTATGGTAAAACTAAATGTGCGATAGATGCACAAGTGTCGAGATTCATGCATTATGTATTATATTATCAACTAAATCAAGAAGGAGATTTGCATTAGTTTGAACACGTAGAGTGAATGGATGTCGAAATAATTACTAAAAAGGTTTACAATGTAAATTTTGATGGCTATACAAAATGAGGTAGACAGAATTATTAATAATCGAGGCATGTGCGTGAGAAGGTGTATGAATGCAGAGGAAGCAAAGTCTGTATGCCAATAGAAAAAGAGAGAGAAAACGGAGCAATGTGGCGTTCTATCCTCTCTCCTTAACTCTACGGGAAACGGGATGATGATTTGATTATTTTATATAAATTATTATACACCATAGCAAATTCCAAAGGACTTTGGTTGCTTTGGTCGAGTTGAGTTTAAGCCAAGGATAGACATCTTTTCCAACTGAAGCCAAATGTAACAGAAAAGCCTTGGTTTTCCAAAGTAATTCTGAACAATTTTGAGACATCCTCCATACGCAGAATGCGCATTGGGTACTGCTGCAATGGTTCTCACCTGTTTAAAATCCATGTCTGGGACTCTGTCATTTGCGAATGCCAGCTTGATGAGGAAGATTTAAACCATGTTTTTTTGTATGCCCCATAAACGATTGTAATCCTGATTTCCTATCCGACCTTTCTGATATTAATATCTCATTCCCTATTCATATTGTAACTCTCCTGTCCCCTCTCAATAAAAATGTATTTAAAATTTTATGTAAATATCTAGTTCTAAATGGTGTTAAGCTGTAAATATGTTATTTTATTATATGTATATATTATATTAAATACTAACATACTAATTTTTATATATTATATTACTAACACATGTGAGAAAAAAACCAAAAAATCTACACTGGCCAGAACACCCGAGTTGAGAGGTGAAAAGGCCAAAAAAAAGAAGAAGATTTGAGTTTAGACAAAATTATAAGTGTATGTCGCACTTTTGGAACCTACTTACATGTTTTTTGTGTTTCCTCTCTATGGATATGATCCCGTCTTCTTCACTCGTCTATGGTCGGCAAGAGACAATCGCGTCGTTGACTTGAATGTCAAAAATATCTTCACTTGTTGAAATTATTATCTATTTGAAATTAAATTTCTTAATCCCATCAATAAATCTCTGCGTAATGTATCTAAATTTACCCGATAAAAAAAAATTGTCGAATCTCACGCCACATTTTTTTGTAGTTCACTTTTCATTGCCACGTGACAGTTGAAATGTCAATTGTGTAAATAAATTATCTGCATATGTGTCAAAAAATGCATAAAATCGTAAGACGATGGTCACGAATTTGATAGTTGAACGTTATCTGTCGTTTTGTTAAATACAATGTAAAGTCAAGAAGGTAATGTCGATCGTATATGTTTAAAAGTCATGCTATTGCTAGACGACGAAGGAGATCCAATGAGGAATTCGTTGAGAGATTGGCGCTCGGCGCTGAGGACGCCGACTGCATACAGAGTCGGTAACAGAACAGTCAGAATCCAAACACAATTCATATCTCTAGTCAGTACTGTAGGTGTAGTAATTCTATTTGTGTTTTATTACTATAGTAAAAAGGAATCACCTTCCTTCACTCACCAATGGGCTTTCCAACCCAGACAATATAATTACACCTATCCTTTGACCCCCCCTATCAAGTCGGGGGGGATGATTTCATTTAGGATAGCCATTGTGGCAGATTTAGACACCAATTCAGTAGCGGAGGATAAGAAGCACACATGGCACAGTTTCTTACAAAAAGGCTACCTAAGTTATAGTCCTATTCACAGTTCTGTTGTTGTGACTTGGGACACCAAGCCACCTTTAATATTGAGTTCAAGCTACGCTCTGAAGGGAAGAGGAATGGAGTTATCTGAACTTGTGGTATTCGATGGAAGACTTCTTACATTCGACGATAGATCAGGAATGGTAAGTAATTATATGCATAACTCACTTAATGCGTGGTTTCTTATTTAAAATTGATTAAAGTTATTTTTCAAAGTGGCCTAAGTTAAAAACAGTTATTTGTGTTTTATCAGATCAAGTGTTTCTTTTATATGACTTATCAAAGTAATTTTAGACTCAAGCTATGCAATTAGATCACTTAACCCTTATCTTGGCAGAACGTTAAAATATTTTTTTACACATTTATTTATTTATTAAAACTTCAAGTACAAAGAATAAGTACTTTAGCGGACTTATTGCTAAAAGCGACATCTTCCAGCCAGCCAATAAACAGACAGGTCAAAAGAAGAGATTGGTCAAAATTTTGTACTAAAAAACCATAAATATATATGAAAAGATACATAAATATGTTATAATAAATAAACCTAATTAATTAAAAATAACAGCTGTTTTTTAATTGGGAGATAAGGCTTGCTCATATTAACATTAATATTTTTTTTAAAGAAATTAATTAATTTAAAAAAATTAAAGTACATTATGTTATACGTGTTAAATGATGAGAATATGTGGGATCAGATAATGAGTTTGGAAGGAGAGAGAAAAGTTTGTCAAACATTTGATGGTTGAAAAGGCTTCAGAATCCCATAATATTTCATTTTTTTGTTTTAATCAAAGTTTATTATGAACTGAGATAATGCAGTTTAAAGTGAAAAATATGGTAAAGCAGTTTTAATTGAGTGCTGTTTTACTCGTTTTTTAGTTCACGAGAAAAAATGAGATCATAGTATGTATCCTATAGGATACATTGCTAAGAAAAGGGTTAAATAGACTTTGGTAATATGCCAATCATCAACATTCTTATTAAAATAAGAATATTTGAGGGTATGTTGAGGAAATATGTAAAATTTTAAAGCCTTATAGTATTAGATTTAGTGACCGTTACTGAACAAATTCTTGCTGGTTATGCAGCTTTTAATTGTGATTACAATGGCATTCTTACTTTCAAATTAATAAATTTTGACATAGGATTCTTCGAAAAATCACTCTTTAATTACAGAAATAGACCACACATACATAAATAAATGGGGTGTCTGGAAATTTAACCTTTTGAAAGGGGTTATGCTAGAAGTCATATGCAATAAATTGATCACTATCCACCAGGGTTTGAAAATTAGTGCTGACCGAGTTATCGGAGCCTAAAGATTTTTTTAGAAATTTTTCAACTTGTTACTAAAAAGTAATAATCTAACTAAATCGCAATGAGCTAATTTTAGTCAGTCGTCATTTAATTTTACACCCAATATTTACTCACTCGTGCATTTAGGTAAAAAAATAAACAATTTACTCTGCAATGATGTAATAACTTGTATTTACATCATTACAATGGAATTCCATCAAGAATTGTCAATAAATAATTTAAATGAAATTTACTCTGCGTTTCCTGCTATTTTTTGTAATAATATTTATGCTTATTCCAGCATTGTTAAGCAATATTCTTATTTAATACATTTATTTTGGTGTCAAATAAGTTTAAATGAGTATTAGAAAAATTTGAATGCAATAATCGGTTTTTAACATTAAATTAAATTGATTAAATAAAATATTTTCCTTCAATTGCATTTTTTAACTTAATTGTCAGCGTACTGCTTTTTGTGTATATTCATATTTTTCTTTCCACATCTAATGGTGCATAGGGCACTGCATTGATACAATAACTTTAGTGTATCTTAATTATTTTCGTTACATGAAGGTAAGATGATCAGTCTTCTGCTTTAGGTGCCAGTCCAAAGACATTTTCCAATTAATATTTAAACACTATTGTGTATACTTTCTAAAAACATAGTTATTTCTGTGCCATCTACTCTGTAAGCTTCTTCGAATTATATACATATATCCAGTATAGTATTTTAATTTTTATTCTAGGTTTATGAAATAGTAGATAATAATGTAATACCTTGGGTAGTTTTGGTGGACGGCGATGGACGATCGAGTAAGGGTTTCAAGGCAGAGTGGGCCACAGTACGCGGGGAAATAATGTATGTTGGATCCATGGGAAAAGAATGGACAACACCTGGGGGGCAATTCGAAAGTGTGGACCCCATGTGGATAAAACTCATCAATAATCACGGAGAGGTATTTCTTTATTTTCTTTAATAACATAATACATACATTTATTGAGTACAGTGACACAACTAGGAACCACCCGTACTTGTGAACTTGCCCCAACTCATTAGAAAATTCTTGTTGACTATTTTACATATTATATCTGCTATAATATATTTTTGATCCAATCAATTCAATTTAAAAAAAATTCTATTGAATATGTTCTGTAACTTGAATTATAAAAATAAAACTTTTATTTTATTGGTTGGTTAGAAGAAATTTCCATTTGGCAATAAGCCCGCCAATGTACAAATAACATTATGTACAAAAAGTTAAATAAATAAAAAGATGGATTATGGACCTATCAGGAGCAGTTAGTGAAAAATTCCATTTATAATATACTGTATTGAATATCCACCGACTCAACTGAAAAAAAAAAGTGATTCCTGCCTCAATACAGGGCTACTTAGTGAGGCAGGTAATTAGAAAATAAAATATTTTGAATAAATAAAATGGATAATAAATTATTTTCTAAGTATGGATACATATATTATTTTTAAGCCTTGACAAAGGAGCAGTCTTATTCTAAAACCGGTCGGCATATTAAGTTTATTTGAATTATTTTACACAAAATGAATATGTAGTTGAATTATTAGAATTCACGTTTTAATTTTTTAAATTTAATCTTTAGTGGTACAGAATTGTGTTATAATAATATCTATCTACTTTTTTGTAGGTTCGGCACGAGAACTGGGTAGTACCATATAAAGCAATAAGACGGGCCATTGGAATAGATTGGCCGGGTTACATGATCCACGAGTCTGGATCCTGGTCATCTTACAAAAATCAATGGTTCTTCCTACCACGAAGGTGCTCATTTGAACCGTACAACGAAACAAAGGATGAATCTAAAGGATGTAATGTCCTAATCACATCTGATCCTAATTTTTCCGATATTAATGTTGTCAAAGTAAGTTTACATTTTGAAAAAATTAGCTGGATAAACATTGATTCAAATAAAAATAATAAATCATTTTTAAAACATGATTATTCTAAATCTTATCCTATGTGAGAACTAGTTTTTGTATATTATTTTTTCTTGTTCAAGATAGAATTTGTCACCTTAATATTCCTCCACCAAAATCAAGTACTGTAGCCCGGTGATTTGACATTATGACAGAAAAGTGAATACACTATAAAAGATTGTCAATTATTAATTTTATCTGCCAATAAAAAAACATTACTACATATCCTCAGAATCCTGACCTCCCTGAATTTTTACTGTTTATTTTAAATAATTTTTTTTATCCCCTTTTCTTTACTTGGTTCCTCTTTCTCTCTCCTTCCAAACTCATTATCTAACTATTGTATAATAACCTTGTATATTATAAGCAAGGTAAATAATAAAGCAACTCCCATATAAAAAAAAACTCATTATCTGATTCCACATTTCCTCATCATCTGATTCTACATTTCCTCATCATTTAATATGTGTGTAATGTACTTTAAAAAAAAATATTAATGTTTATATGTGCAAGCCTTATCTCCCAATTAAAAAACAGCTGTTATTTTTAATTAATAAGGTTTTTTTATTTTAACATATGTATGTATCTTTTGATACATATTTATGGTTTTTTAGTACAAAAGTTTGACCAATCTCTTCTTTTGACCTGTCTTGTTTTTGGCTGGCTGGAAGATATCGCTTTTAGCAATAAGTCCGCCAAAGTACTTAATCTTTGTACTTGAAGTTTTAAATAAAAAAAGTAAAATAATTACGGTATCAATGAATGAAGAATGTGAAACTGTTAAGAGTTTATTTCTGAAAACTCGAAACCTATATCTCTATATTGTTACTAAACAAATTATGGCATAGAAATTACTATGATAATACTGTATATCCCCCTTCTTCCTTTATGTATATTATAAGATAAAATGTTTAATGATTCTAAGATTAATATTATGAAAATTTAGATTGAATATTATCTTTATTCTGAACTATCGTTAAATATTGTATCATTAACTTAACATTATTTGTTACAGGTTGGTAGTCCATCTCCAACGCATGGATATTCATCCTTCAAGTTTATTCCGGGAAGTAATGACGAAGCAATAGTAGCACTTAGGACAATGGAGTACCAGGGTACGACAGCCTCGTTTATCATGGCATTCAGGACCAATGGCGAAATCTTAATGGAGGAAACCAAAATATCCAACATGAAATTCGAAGGACTAGAGTTCATATGAACTTAGTGCAATAAGCATTGCAAAATTGTCTGTGTTAAATCAATTTGTATATGATGTACAGTATTCAATTCAAATAATTATATTAAATTTACAAATATAGTTGGAGTTTCCTTTTTAGTGTATCACATTTGTCATTATCGATAATGTTGAGAAGAGCTGCTTGTTGTATGCTGATAATGCAGTTCTGTTAGCAAGCAGCAAAAAGGATTTGCAAAAAATAGTCACTAGAATGTATGGAGAGCGAATTGGCGATGAACGAAAGTAAGTCAAAAGTGATGGTATTTGAAAGGGGAAGTGAGGTTACTGACTGCATAATAAATGTAAACAACGAATGTCTTGAACAAGTAAAAGAAATTGTGTATCTGGGAAGTATGTTTTTAAGAGATGGAAGAGTAGAAAAAGATGTCGAAAGGAGTGAATGCGGACAAAAAAATTAACGGCGTACTAAGTACAGTAATTCCTAATAAAAATATGTCAATCAAAGCTAAACTGGCTGTGCACAATGAAGTATTAGTCCCAACACTTATGTATGGAAGTGAAACATGGAACTGGCAGAGGAAGGATGAAAGCCGAGTGAATGCGGTTGAAATGCGATCTCTCAGACAAATGTGTAGGAAATCAATGTATGACAGGGTTACAAATGATGAAATCAGGCGAAAGTGTAAATCTGAGTCAAGTATAACTGATAAGATTAAGAAAGGGTCTCTGAGATGGTTTGGTCATTTTATTTTATTGAAATAAACGGCACTTAGTTCCTTTTATATATAAGTTGCATGTACAATAAAATACATACATGTAAGTAGAATAAGTAAAATATAGTATTTAAAACAAATTATTACTAAACGTATAACGAATGGTAAAACAAGTATATATGGCGAAAATAAACAGTAATGTGAGACAAGGACTACCAAGGAAGACGTGGCATGATCAGATAAACCAAAATCTTAAGTCTGGTCATGTCAAAAGCAGACAGAACCAAAGGGCATGTATGACAAGATGTATAAATGGGGAAGAAGCTGGGAATATACGCCAGGATAGACGTATGTGGCAGGCCATTCTCTTTGCCTACCCCTACAGGGAAATAGCATGATAGTAGTAGTAATAGTTGAGAAAAGCCAAAATGATTTGTTAAATATCTCAACTCCGTTTTTATGTAATTTTTTATTTAACAAAAATATTTATTCAGATAAAGATACATATTACAAAAAAATAATAACGCATCCCTAACTCTATGAGGCCATGAGCCCTGTGTTTACTAGACTGGAGAATTTCCACCATAAAAATCATTACAAAAGGAATTTGTTGTAAGATTTAATTTAGACAAGAATTTAATTAGTCAGCATTTACATAAAAAGCAGAGTTTTCTTCCAAAGTATCCTGGTTGTCCTAGGAACTTATGTTTTTATTGAATCATAAATCCTCCAATTTGCTCCTATTCTTTTCCAAGAATATGAGCAATGATAATGCGTAATTTACATAACAAAATTAATTTAAGGAGTCCTTGATGTTTTTTAAACCAAGGGTCGCTGGGTTGACATGGGAGGAGGCGAGATTGCAGGCTGGCGATAGGGTCTCCTGGAGGCAACTGGTGATGTCCACATGCTCCACTTGAAGCGAATGTGGGAAAGAGAGAAACAGATATTTTTATTTGAAAAACCATATTAAAAACTTTTCTTTTTTAGCTTTATCTTTTGATAGCCATTTTTAACTAAAACAAAAAACAGATGCCCTATGGATTCTCGCAATTTTTTTCATGTAAATATAGAACTAGACAAAACAAAAGCTCTTTTTGCTCAAAGGATGAAATAACAGTGGCTATTTTTGGTTCAGATTTTATTCATTTATATTAATAGTAGAAACTGTAAACAAAATTAGGGAGAAATATGAATGTTTTATTCTGGGTTATTCGTTTCAACATTTTCAAAAATTTTCTGCAGTTCGGCAAGTTTTTCTGTTTTTAGAATTTCAAGCATTGAAGCAAATTCAACCGACAATATGGCAGCTTTAGCTGAAATAATTCGTAAAAAAATCGTTAAAACTGATTTACAATGTAAATTTCATTATATGTGCATAATTTATTTCCTTACTTTCAACAAATATAATTTTATCCTTTTTGTCTTTGAGGGACGCTACTAGCGAGTCCAAATTTCTGTTAAGATTATCACAGAAATCAGAATCATTTATATCGACGGAATCCATGTTAATTTAAAATTATTATCTTAAATCAATGTAGATTCAACACAGTCTCCGATGTATACACAAAAAACCAGAACTGTTTGCCGCCTTAAAATCAAATGGATAGGACCAGAGATTATACGACAGGACACTAAACAGCCATGAAAATGCTTGCATAGAATATTATTTTCGGTTAATAAACCATAGACATTTTGTATAATCATAGACATTAAGCTGCCTTAAGCTATGGTTTCCTAAGAAAGCGGAGCCGTAATCTAGCGGCCACGATGTAGCGGTGTAAATTGCAATCTTTGAGTGTAATTGTAAATTGGAACATTGCCGTCGCTCTCGCGTCGGTGAGTATGAGTACCTTTATTTTGGCCTTGGTGCGGCGTTACCTTGATCCTTTCTAATTGTAATATTATTTAACGTTACAATATTAATTTGGTTGCTAATTATACATAAAATAGTATTTTAAAAAAAACTGTGAATAAAAATAAATTTTATTTATTTCTAAACTTCATATACAAAGAAAAACTATTTTGGCGGACTTATTGTTAAAGCAACATCTTCTTCAAAAGAAAATTGGAAAATATTTATGTACCCGTAATAAACATTGCCGGTTAAAATTATAACAAAGGGTTTATTATATTTGTGTATGAAAAACAGTCACTTATGTGTACTTCCTGTACCCAATAACTCAAGTTCTGCTTTCGTGGCTAGTATTCTGGACGACTTACAAATCAGACGTCTGTGGTTTGAATTTTACTCTACCCCAACGTCATTCTCATTTTCCAATAATGATTTATTTCAAACTCGTTGAAAATGGTGCCAAAATTGAAATATTTTGGCAAATAATAAGAACGCCAATACTATAAAAAAACAATAAACAAAAATAAATAACACAAAATATTATTCAGAACATTTCATACAATAAACAGAATTAAAATTTAGTGTTTTCTTTCGTAAATGGTTTTTTTTATTTCCATAACTTATAAAATCAATAGGTACGCGTTGAAAATACTTTTTTTCACTGTCATATATTTTTTCACGCACACCCTTTTGGAAACTACATTATATATATACTACTACTACTACCATCACGCCATTTCCCCGTAGGCAAAGGCAGAGAGAATGGACCGCCACACACGTCTATCCTGGTATACATTCCTAGCTTCTTCCACATTCATACATCTTGTCATACATGCCCTTCGGTTCTGTCTGCTCTTGACATGACCAGACTTAAAATTTTGGTTAATTTAATCATGCCACGTTTTTCTTGGTCGTCCTCATCTCAAGTTACCGTTCTTTTTCGCCATATATACTTGTTTTACCATTCTTTCATCGTCCATTCGTTCTACGTGACCAAACCATCTCAGAGACCCTTTCTTAATCTTATCAATTATACTTGACTCAAATTTACACTCTCGCCTGATTTCATCATTCGTAAGTTTTTTGAAGAATAAGAAATATTTGCATTCTTATGATTAGCCCAAATATTTAACTTTGAGGGCCATTTTCAACGAGTTGTAAATAACTCATTATTAGAAAATGGGAAACAAGTTGCGGTAGAGTTAAATTCGAACCACAAACCTTTGAGCCGTGAGTCCGAGACACTAGCCACGGGACCACAACCCGATATAAATTTTCACACTTCATCAGTTTATGTTTTTTGAGAATATACCAAAATACATTTTATTATGAACACCAAAATATTTGGAATTCTATGTAGGTACCAGTAAATATATATATTTTTAACATCCTTTACCTTTTTTTTCTTCAATAATGTTATATCTATTTTAGTTTTCTATGGTTGAATTATTTTGTGAAATCGGACGCAAGTGTTTTTTTAACGCTCTTTTAAACTATTTAGTTAAATTCGCACATTGTATCTGTTAGTGAAGAAATTTATCTTTCATATATTTTGTCGTTTCACATGAGTACTAAACAAAATCATTGACGCCAGAGTATGTGTATATCTATTTCCAATTCGTCTGATTCGCGAATAGACTTTCCCTGCATCGAAAGTCATGGCGGCTTGACAGCGTTGTATCAAGTGAGTTACTTCCCGTTGCGTGTTATTCTAATATTTTTTCTTCTCTTTTGAAACGCTTAAGTGAAAACTTGTTTAATTCTCCGATGAATTTAATCGAGTGTTGTAACGTTCCAAAAAGTTATTTTCAAACGATGAATCTTATCGTTTATCCAACGCTTAGATTTTTATTTGCCGTGAATAATTATTAATAAGAAACTAATTGACTATGTCATAGTTTACTCAAATCCAGAATCAATGTATGTATAATTAAAAAATGCTTTTTTGACAAGATTATTTGGATTGTTACAGAGACCTCCCGAAAATTAATTGTTTGGGGTTATGTTCAAAGATAACGTACGTACATACAACATATATGTGTTTGCTTATTTAATGCTTCGTTTTTGATCTTCATAATAGAAGTTCACATAACGAAAACAAACCCATCCATCATTATTACATGCAATAGTTTGATTAACCAAAACCACCCTGTTCTTCAATTTTCAAACACCTGACTTTCAGCCAATTTAATGATTGTAGTTAAAATCTATGTACCTGCAATAAAACATGTTTTCACGATTCCGTCATTTTAAGTTTTACTTTGTTTAAGATTATGTTAAATTATTCTCGTATGAAAAATGAAAAACACTGCTAGTAATCTATATTATTTTAGCACAAAAATTTGCCGAGGTTAAAGTGATTAGATTCTCACAGTTTTCTAAATTGTTAATATATGTAAAAATATTTACACAAGGAAGATTTTACTGTTAGTAAAAACTTTTTTTTTACGATGTTGGGTTGTGGTCCTGTAGATTTAGGGATCAGAGGTCCGAGGTTCAAACCCTACTCTACTCAAACTTGATAACCATTTTCCAATAGTGAGTTATTTACAACTTGTAAATGGCCCCCTAAATTGAAATATTTGGGTAAATTATAAAAATGAAAATATTCCCTTCAAATAAAAAATATTTTACATCAAGGCCATGATTTGCGGGGGTAAGCGTAGATAACAAATTGCCGTATGTTATACAATCATACTTAATTCCTTTTATTAGGTCTTGCATGTCCAAACCTTGGCCGGCGGGCCACATGTGGCCCAATTGAAGGGTTTGAGTGGCCTTTCCGTGGCTTTAAAATTTCTATACATTTTTTTATTGGTGAAATGAACAAATAATACACCAATATCGACCGTCGATCAATGTGAACATCCCCGTAACATTGCTATCTATGATCGACATTCTGAATGTTCAACGCCGTGACAACACTTAGCCAGTTAGAATTGGTTCAGCCGGATGAATCTCACCCACATGATAAAGGTTTCGGCTCTTTTACTTCACAAAAGTCAACATTGAAAGCCCCACCCACTTACCCGGATCGGTTTTAAAGGTCTTGTGGCCTGTTTTCAGATCCCCACATTGCAAAAACAATGATTTTTTTTAGCTGTCATATGGTAAATTTATTTTTTTCAAAAACATCTTTGTTTACAAAAGATTCGCATTTTTTTTTTTGATTCGCGTAATTAATAAATCAATTACGATGCGCAATGTCTAAATTAAAGGTTGACATAAAAATTAAAATAAATTGAAAATAATAAAATATCTATTTTAATTTTAAGTTTTTTTTATTAATAAATTTCATAAATGGTACATGTTAGTAAATGTTATCACTGTAACTCTCCAAAAAAGAGACTAGCTCTTGTGCTTGGAGAGTGACTTACACTGCTGTAGTTGTTTATTTATAAGAGTTTACATAATTTTAAATATGAGTACATGAGAAAAAAAAAATCATAGGATATATAAAGAAAAAACATAAAACAATAATAAGTTGTTTGTTTATTTTCTATTTAAGAAAATATTATGTTAATTATAAAGTTAAGAAATATTTATGTGTGACCCATCAAAGAAGTGCATTATTTTATTTGACCCACCAACTGATTTTAGTTGGGCATTCCTGATTTAGTTGGTGATTTTTTTCTTTTTGCAGCTCGTAGTGACTAGCAGTATGATGAATTAAAGCAGGCACAATGTCTGTGCATTACAAGTTCAAGAGTTCGCTGGAGTATGATACGGTCACATTCGACGGTTTGCACATATCTGTGGCTGACCTTAAAGCCGCAATATTTCAACAGAAGAGGATAGGGAAGACCTCAGATTTTGACCTGCAGGTCACAAATGCCCAGACAAAGGAAGGTAAGACTATCTATCTTTCACCTCGTGGTCTAGTTCATCAGCGCGTTTGCCTACCATGTAAGTGGTCTCGGGTTCGATTCCCTATATTGTTGTCATGAAATGTTTCAATTTTTTTTTTAATAATTGTTTTTTTGTTTTTAGTATATTCGGACAATACGGCTCTAATCCCTAAAAACACTTCCCTCCTTGTGGCCCGGGTTCCCCTGGCCCAGCAGCCTAAAAAGAGCTGGGATGGTCCGCCCAATCGAGGGCCGGCACTGCCCGGGAGTGCCCGGAACGCCGATGGCACCAGCACCGCTAAGGGATCGTCCGACCTCTCCCGGATGGAGGGGAGCGAGGATGATAAGATCAACGCCATGATGTCGCAGTCTACCCTCGATTATGATCCCAGCAAGTAAGTAGGATATTGACGTTAAAAGCAACCGAAGGTAAAATAAAATAAAAATTACAAAATTTTGACTCTTTTAGAATAAAGGCTTCAAAACACAATTTTGCCCACTAGTTGTTTGATTAGTTATTATGTTATTCTAACCAAATGGGTAGGTCCCATACACAAGATCAAGAGGATTTAAGCCAATAGGTGTATGTGGTTCAAATATTTTTGCTAGAATGTGTATAAGACTTAAACTGCTTGTTCCAGTATTGTAGTTTGAAGCCTTTGTCCTAAACACAGTTGATTTGATAAAATAAATAAAACAACTTTGTTTTTAACCACTAACTTTTATTTTTCTCCGACCGGTTTCAAAGCAAACAAGCTTCTTTGTCAAGGTTTACGTAACTAATGAATTGATTCCTTTTTATTTTATTTCTATCATGTTCACTAAATACTACACGTGGACCCAATAAATTAAATGTTTTTTTTCTTACACTGGTGGTAATCTGATATAAAAAAAAAAACACTTGATTTATTGGGTCCACGTGTAGTATTTAGTGAACATGATAGAAATAAAATAAAAAGGAATCAATTCATTAGTTACGTAAACCTTGACAAAGAAGCTTGTTTGCTTTGAAACCGGTCGGTGAAAAATAAAAATTAGTGGTTAAAAACAAAGTTCTTTTATTTATTTTATTATAATGAATAACCACAAAGTGAGTGCTTCAAATATAAACTTTACAGTTGATTTGATCTAAAAAAATTGCATTAAATGTAATTCTTCAATACACGTAACCCCCGTTGATTGCTGCGGATACGTTCTGGACATGGCTACATAAGCGAAATTTTGCAATAAACGGATTAGAAAAATATTTTTAAAATTCTAAAAAACTCTTTATAAAATAAACATTACATAAAAATTCGAATGTACCAGGCATCTGTCTCACTCACGCTTGTGACACGTGCATGTACATGTGTATTATGTGAGTGAGCGGAAAAGAAAGATAGCTCGCACGTGCAACTACTCATGATGATTCATGGAATGTGTCGAAGCCGGACAAGTGTTGAGAAAAACATTATTTGTCAAGTATCACAAGTTTTGGTTTTGTTTCATAAAGCTATGAGAAGATTCGAGGTGCTAATCAGCAAGGTGCTGTGCCCGCTAACTACAGGTGCTATAAGTGCTCCATGCCGGGACATTGGATTAGGAACTGCCCCTTATCAACATCTGCCGTAAGTACATTCACTTTATTATTATTTTCCAATCATTCAAACTTAACCCTATGTGTACAAAATAATGCTTTTGGGGATAAGAAGTACTTTATGCTAAAATCTCTTAAATTATTTTCTTTCTCGATGTTTATGTTCTGAATGTGATGGTATTTTGTTTTGAATTGTTTTAGGAGCCGATAGACATCAAAAGAAGTACGGGAATTCCTTGTAGTTTCATGGTTCCCGTTGAAGGTCCTACTGCTCCGGGTGCTATGATGACTCCAAACGGAGTATTTGCAGTCCCAGTTGTTGATCAGTAAGCCTTTTTACTTTACTGTTTTCCACGTCCGCTCCCTAGACATACATGCGTGCTTTAAGGATTGTGCGTCCTTCTAAATCAGGTCTGCAGTTTGTAGTTCATACATAAATTGCCTGAATACAATGAATGCGCCCACCCCTCTCCTGAAACTGTTCATAAATACTAATGTATTTCTCCAGTTTTTCATGTTTACTATCAATTTTTTTAAAGTAATTTTCTGAAAATTTGATATTTTCAATCCAACCGGAAAAATAACAAGACATAGAAACTTTAAAAGCTTTGATTGTACCCCTCATCGCAGTATTGCTAATTGCCTGGATATACTGAATAGCATAAAATATGGCCTCGAATATCCTAAAACGTTTAAAAAGCAAAACTGTGGCTATGTGTGAGGGAGGACTTACCCCGTATGACGTTTGTTTTAGTTTTTAATGTATCATCATTGCGCCTGCAATATCTGTTAAGTGGCATTTAAAAATAAATTAAGAATATAATTTAAACAATGTACATTTCGATGGTGGTTTCTTTTTTTATATATTTTTCATTGATAACAAAAAGAAAAATATGCAATTTTTACAATGCGCAAATATTTCAGTTTATTTTGTCAAAATAACGTTTTGTTATCTTAATGAGAAATTAAAAATACCTTTAAAAAAGAAAAACCACTTAATGGATTTGTATTTTTTAAATGTGCTTTCTGTATTGAATATTTAAATAAAAATTAACTACATGCATCCCCAATAAAAAAATCTCATTCTCAAAATCTTTTTTAATTTTAAAATTATTATTTAAAACATTTGTCAAATTAAACTTACTTTTTCTTCTCAAATATTGATAGTGTTTAATATAAATTCCTAATTAGTTGATGCACATTCTCAGTCAATTTTTGAATTTCAGAAAATTCCTGGTGTAAATTGTTTTGATTGTGCATGGTCGTAATTAAAAGCTTTCAACTGAAATTGATAAATAATTTTTGCTAATTTTTTCAGTGAGGCTTATCAGGCTTCCGATTCTGGAGTGGAACCGGTAACTGGAGCTAATGATGCTCCTCGTCAGGAAATACCCGAAGATCTTCTGTGTTCACTCTGTCATGACCTTCTTACTGACGCAGTCATGATTCCGTGCTGTGGGAACTCATTTTGTGACGAGTGTAAGTACAAACTGTTTTGTAAATATTTTTTTTTTATTAAGTTTTTTACACCCTGCTTTAAGAAGATTGATAAAATAATGTCTTATTAAAATTTTTATTAATTTATAGTTTAATATTAGTCAAACTTCTAAAGATAATAATTTCTTCCACACTTTAGCAAATCATAATAAGAGTTAATTTTTATAAAAGATGAGCTTGTGTATGGGAATTACCAACATACATGTATTTTTTCTGTAAAAATTTTATACCTTATTTTTGTGAAAATTACCTCAAGGGTGCTGACCTACAATATATACAAATACTTTATTAATGTATTATGTTCAATTTTACAATTAATACACACATAATTATTGTATGTAAGTGCTTGTGTTCATTAAAATATTAATAAAAAAAAAAACATTCATTAAGTTTACAAAACAAAATGTAGGCAAAATGGTGACAGTGTGTAAAGTGGCCACTTAAACCAGCCAATGACAGGTCATGAGTTCTGTAAATGCCTAGACTTTTATATTCCTTCTCTAAAAGGTTCCCCATCTCTGTTATTCGTTTATCTCGGCAGGCGCCGTGGCGCAGTTGGTTAGACGGCCAACTGTGAAACTGGCGTCGCGGGTTCGATTCCCGCTAGTTGCGAGGAAAAATCTAGCAAAGATTTTTTTCTCAATTGGTCTGGGTGTTGTGGTGTATTAATCATAACTTCATTCCATATCCTTTCTTCCCTACCTGGTGATAAGCCTCTACAATAGAGCCTTAGCAGGTTATTCCTTTAAACAGTAAATAATAGAATACTCTTTTTAGGTTTGGTTATAAATTCTCCAATATTTTAATAGAAACAGTCGAACTTGGTTATAATATGTTCACAGAAATAGCGAGATCTCGGATGTGATGAGGAAACATTTGTTGACATTTTAGTCAATGGTTTTTACCATACATTTATAACGAGCTATTTTTCGGACATACCTAATAAAAATATTGTCAAAAACTCTTTTATTGTTTAAAAACATAATTTTTAAAATAAGAACCTAAGTAAAAAATCCGAATGTGTGGCTAACTCGGGACCGATGCCACTGGGCACCGGGATCAGATGACATTTATGACACTATAATTGGTGTTTTCGCCGATAACATTGGAAAATTTTATTTATGTTTTTTTTGGACCACAATAGGCCAAAAGGCCCAATTACAGTGGTGAATTACAGCACAGGACACCCAGGCTTGAGAAAAATCACATTAAATTTTTGTGTTCTCACCGGGAATCAAACCCAGAACCTTCCGATTGTAAGTCAAGCGTCTTGACCACTACACCACGGCGGCCGCCATAAGTGTGAAAAATCCAAGCTTTGTGAACTCGGTACGTACCGGCTCGGCACTGCATTACAATTTACAACTTCTTTTGTAGTTTATGGACGACATCCTTATTTCAAAGGTTTTTTACGTTTTTTAAAATTATATTCTTTTAATGTTCTATTGTCAATGAATAATAAACACTACGAGTGGGTGATGTTAGATCAGTTATAAACTAACCCTTGAATTATAAACATGTCTACTAACAAGAGGAAGTGTCTCTCAATTCGAGAAAAAGTGGCAATTATTTGTGAAACAGAATGTGGTGCAAACAATGTTGAAGTGTGTAAAAAGTTTTCTTTATCCTTCTCCAGAGTGGAGAAATAAGAATGTTTTTTTACCTGCATTTGAAATTTAGTAATTTTCCTTAGTAGTTTTATTTATCTGTATAAACTAACTATATGTATATTTATTTGTTAACTTTACAATATGCAATGGCGATTGGATTTTTAAAAAAAACCTTGGTAAAACGAGCAATTCTTATAACTAGCAAATTCAGTCCATCCAATCTTCCTCCTAATTCATAACTGAGTTTGATTTAATAGTCATTGATTTGGTAATTTATGAAAATGAATTTTACTGTAAAATTGTTTGAAAATGTTGTCTCTAAAATTGATTGTGCACAACAGTATTTTAACCCTTTATAGGACACATATTTTGTGTTGATTTACATCTTGCAAACCTAATAAAATATTTTCTTTTTAAAGATAACAAACCTCTTGCATTTTAAAAAGCCAAGTGAAATACTGATCTACCAGTGGAAGTTATTATGATACTCTTGTGACATAAGACTTATTATTAATATATTTTTTTTAAATCCCTCAATCCTGGTGGTATGTTTATGTACCACTTTGTTTTAAGTGTGCTGTAAAGGGTTAAAGCAAAATAAAATGACGTTTTCACCATATTTGGGTTAACATATTAACTATTAGATATTTCGCTTTCAGGTATTAGAAGTGCGCTGCTAGAATCCGAAGATCACGAGTGTCCCGACTGCCGGGATAAGGACATCTCTCCGGGGACCCTCATCCCCAACAGGTTTCTCCGCAACTCGGTAACAACATTCCGGAACCAGACCGGATACACTCCGAGACCGAGACCAGCTCCCGTTTCCAAGGGTAAACTATTCCGTATTGTGTGTTTTGTTCTGATGCTTTTAAACAATATTGATATGATGGCTATTATTTAATTGAACAAAAATATTCTTAACTGTAAATGTGTAGAAGGAATGACCTTGTGACATGAAGAATTAATTGGCACGATTGGCATGGATTCTCATTGTTTCATGCAATTGTATCATGGCATTTTTTTCCCATTCATCACAATAATTCTATAATTTCTAATAAATAAACCTCCCGTTTCGGATTTTGTCGTAATTGATATTGTTAGATTGGTAAGAGGTTAAATATTCATGTTTATATCATCGACTGTGTTCAGGTCAAAGGCTTCAAACCACAATTCTGGAAAATGCAGTTTCATTATTTCTAATGTGTTTTAAACCAATTGCGTAGGTCTAATACACATTCTAGCAAAACAATTAGAACTGCAAATGTCTATTGACTTAAATCCTTTTGCCAGAATGTGTATAAGACCTACGCAATTGGTTATAACGTATTTGAAATAATCAAACTGCTTTTTCCAGAATTGTGGTTTAACCCGAACACTGTCCATTAAAGCAGGAGTATACCATAATTTCATACCTATCACATTGAATGATTTTATGAAATCTGCTAAGGTATTAATTTTCTTATACAAATTGATTCAGGGGACAATGTTTAAATAAATTAAATTAACTTTTTCCTTTTTTAAATCTTGTCTTCTCCCCGCTAGAAACATGTGTTTTATTTATTAAAATCCCGGCTGGACTGCAAACCATAAAACTACAGCCAATCTTAATTTCATAGTTATCTCCAGATAAAAATGTTCTTGTAAGGTGAAGCACGTCATATAACATAAAACTTGTAGAATTCTATTACCACTGTGTCCACATATTTGGTGACTGGAAAGATATTTGTATAATAGCTAACTTCATGCCTGTCCCTTTAGTGCTCGCACTGCATATATGTGTATAGGCTTCTCTATTATTAGCAGACTATGATTTAATTTTTAACACATCGTGTTTTTTTTGCCTTTTTTCTTTTTTGTTATTCATATGGTGGATGAATTTTTTAATTAGTATTTTTTTGTGTGTTGAGTTTGCTTTTATTACTTTATCAGCTCCTCCAAAACCTACACCCGTTGAGCCCCAATCCACTCCAGCTACTGAGCTCCCCAAAATACCGGAAAAAAAGGACCAAGACCCTAAAACCTCCAATGGTCCAACGCAGCCCCCAGGTTTGTAACTAACAACTTTATTATTGTAGATGTATAAAAGTTGTTTTCGGTTGTAAATATTTAAAGAATATCTGACTTGTAAAATTAATTTACTTGTAATTTATTTCACTCTGGGTGAGTGTTTTCATTATGGTAAAAATCCGAAAAAGGAAATCGAGCCTATACATATCGCCTCGAAGTGTAGAGATTGGCGCATTTGTCTCATATGCTTCAACTCCCGTGTTCTTTTCCATGGTAGGGTCGACGTGAAATATGTGTTTTAAAAAGTGTCGCCAGAATATTTCATTGTCCCTGGACTGGCACTTGAAGTGAAGACAGATCGCCTTACCTTCCATGTAACAAAAATGATCCACGATACACTGCAATTGTAATACCAATGTAACACGCGGTTAAGATAAACTGGATGTAGCCTTCCAATGCAGCGCCCTATGCACCATCAAGTTCGGATTAGGGTTTGTTGATTGATTATTTGTTTAATACGTAGTTTAAATAATGACATAAAAGTTCATTTGGCTACCCTGCTTGAATTTCTGGTTCAATTCTTGTGCCTGAAATCTTATATTACTAACTCCAGAAATATTATTATGATTTGTTTGTCGCGGTATAGGAGTCGAGCCCGTGCGGCGCGTATCCCGCGACAACGACGCCCTGGAGGACTCGGATGGCTCTTACGAGGACAACATCACCGTGGAGGTGCCGCACGGCCCCAGCAACGGTAGCCTCCCGCCCCCCCCACACACACACCCACACAATCACCCCCATCACCCGAGGAATTACGGTACCGTACACCGCCCCGTCCAGTGTTGCATGCCGTAGAGATGCTGTTACTAAACTTTATCTGTCCCCCTTTTCCTTAGAAAATCACCGAAACGGAAAATATATTCATTCCTTGTCGTCCCTGATAGTAGTTGTCTCCCCGGCGGAGTGGTTTCAGACTAGAATAATTTGCTGAACACGGTTGTCCACTTGAAATAGTCGAAAACTTCTTGGATGATTAGATACAGGCATACCAGCAAATACAGCTTGCCTGTAATCCAATAACAATGGAGTTTTATGTACCATTAATACTCTTATTGTGTTTCTATTGATTTCTGGAGTTCATATGAGAGAAGCGTTCATTTTCTTTCCCTTTGTCTGTGGTTTTTATAGTTTATTTCTGGGGACCTACTCTATGGTCGCTCTGTCTATTTCCGACAATTTTGTTATTCCGGTCATTCGTAGATTTAGTTTTTTATAATGCTCGTAATACACCTGGACTCCAGAAATCAAAAGAAACAGAATGAGAGTTATAATGATAGGTAAAACTACAGATATAAATGGAATGAAAATGAAATCTCACAAAATGATCGGGCAAAATTGACAAACATAGTAACTTGTTGGGAAAATGACACTTTATGAAAAATAAAATGCACGGATGGCGGGGATATAAATCTGCAGAAATGGACAACGCCCATAGTGTAAGGCGTGATTTTTCTCAAGCCTGGGTGCTCTGTGATGTAATTCACCACTGTAATTAGGCCTCCTGGCCTGTTGTGGTGCAAAAAAAAAATGTAAAAAAAAAAATAAGGCATTGACTAGGACCCAGGAATAGACGATGAAAACCATAGACAACGGGAGAGTGCTCCTCTCTTCATGGACTCCAAAATCAATTCAGAACACATGATAGCATATTTTCAATAGATGGAGAATTGTTTTTCTGAACATCTGGTATTAGCATTAGTGTGCCTGTCTATAGCACATTTGGTCCCAGCTTATATTTTCAACAAGGCTGACAAAGCATTAACATATTTTTAAAGTGGTGTTTTTTTTATTAATATTTCATAATACCTGGACTAAATCTAAAATCTAAACTAAATCGACTACTCTTGTAACAAATAATCAGACTTTTGAATGCTTTTGTAAAAAAGTAATGCTGTAAATGGGGATAAGTTTTGTTAATAGATGAAGAAATTGAAAATAAAATAGTGCATTATTGGAATTGGAAAAAAAATATACAAATATTTATTTGCAAATTTTCATGTCACGCTACATCGAATTTATGGTTAGCGAATACAATTTTGAAGAACGATAGTTCCATTTATAAATAAAAATCCTACCAAAATGATAAAACTACTAACAAAATCGCATGGTTTTTTTTTTTTTTTTAAATTCACTAGTTTAGATTTAAGTAACCAGTATTCGTAGAGTTTTGTGTTAGATTATTAACCTGAGTGAATATTTACGTCTTTTACAACACTTAACATAATTTTTCTGTTAATTTTCTTCCCACAACACAGCGAGTTCCCCTCATTCTCACCCACCCTATCATTTATTGTATAAGTTTTGTAGATATTTGGTTCATTTTATCGAACCTGCTTTGGTTTTGGTTGTTTTTTTACATTTGTGTATTGCATATGTGTACTTTTTAATTTGAACAAAACGCAGAAAAATTTCTCAGGAATGCCACAATTTTTTATATTTTAAATATTTTCTTTCTAAATAAGCTTAATAGTAATAAACAATAATGAAGTTTTACGTTTTAATTTATACATATTATAAAAATCGCAAAATGTTCGGGCATGCATACAATAAAGTGAATTTATTTATTTTTACAGGAGCTAACTCCCACAGAAGAGCTCCTTTGAAACCCCCAGGAATAGAAACTCCGCCAAATGCTCATGCTGTAAGTTACCTATTTATTTTACAAGTTAATTTTTACTAGTGGGATCCCTAAATATTTTTTTTTTCTTTTTTATATTTGTAGCACTAATATTGTGTGATACTGTCGACCATGATGTCTTATTAAAAAAGCTCATTGTACCACTTATTTAGTTTTTTTTCTACTGACCGGTTTCAAAGTTACACAAGCTTCAATATGTTTCTCTTTTGGGTGATACCGTGTGTGTTGGATTTGCTGTCGGAACAAATCCAACAGTTTAGTAAACAAACTTGGTATCACCCAAAAAAGAAACATATTGATAACAGTGACAGTGAAAACCTTCGCACCTATTACACAAGATTCTTTATCAAGGTATAATTTAACAAACAAATTTGTTTTAAATTTAGTTAATTAAGAAAATGAATGCCTTTTCCCCCTAAAAAGTCATATCTGTACTAAAGAAATAATTAATAATAATTAATACCACCTAAAATAGTATGAGAAGTATTATTATTTTCTGTCCGTTGCATGATATGTTAAGTCATACATCACATTAAATTATAGATGTAAAACAAACAATTTCCTTAAAGTAAAAATTGTTTAGCCGAAAAACAATGACTGTTAGGTTAAAGATGATTTTTTGCAAAAGTCTACCAAATTTTTCTAGGTTTTTCTGGTGAATTCAGTATCATTTTCGACAATTACAAAATTATCAAAACAAGACAAATCCAAACACAACTACATTAGAATTTGCACTAAATAAAATACTATCTGTACTGTCGGTTCTTTGATGTTTTAGTAAACTAATTCAGTAGTGAGCGTGAGCAAACTTAGGCTCGGTTGTTTGATCGTTAGTAAAAGTAGAGTTTTACCATAGTTTAATTTACCAACGATTTTGGTTTTACTATCGTTCTACTATCAGTGCATTGTTTCACCCGCATTTTGACCATAGTAAAATGTAACCACTGGTTTTTCGATTCCAAAGCTCAAAAATTGAATATTGTGCTTTATTTATTTTTTACAAATGGTTACACTGTGGAATGTAACTTTGAAAACGTCTAAACACCGAACAAATTAAACCACGTGACAACATGGTATGGGTATTGAGTAAACGCAACAAAATAACATCGGTAAACAGAATCTTATAATTATTTTTTTTAAATACAATTTAATGAAAAATATCCTTGAAAAATATAAAAAATAAAAAATATTATTGAAATAACAATATTATAATATCTTATTTGAAAGCAAGAATGATAAGAAAAAATAAATGACAACTAAAATACTGTCAATCCAACAAGATAGCAAATTTTAGCCCTGGAATATTATAATGCAGGAATATAATATAATATTTATATGTTCTTTGTTCATACCATTATTTATAATTTATAAAATATCCAAAACATTTTTTAAAACTTTAACTGAATTATTTTTAAAAAGAAGACAAGATTTGACTGACACAAGATTGTCCGTCCTAGGTTTGGTGAAATAATACTGCCAAATTGTTTTCAAAATGTTTTCGTTTTCTTGACAATAAGTACAAAATTTTATCATTAATAGAACCCTCCGATTTATATTGATCATAATAAGCGTAATCCATTCCGTATTCATAAATAAAAGCAATACTGAGAGACGTGAGCAAATAATGACAACCGGTAAACGTCAAAAAATGACCCCATCTTGATTATTCTACTATAGTAAAACGTTTTACTCGCCAACATTGGCAGGTAAAATTTTTAACTAATGGTTAAAGACTTTTACTATCCACCGTTAGTTACTATGGATGAAACAACCCATTTTGTCAATTTTTTACTATTACTACGGATTTTTCACTATTACTAACGATCAAACAACCGGGCCTTAGAGCAGTATCAATCGAAATTCACAGGCATGTCTCTAACTAACAGAATTTTGTTTGTATCCACTCCACCAGCAGATTTCGTTCAATAGCTTTATGTGGTCAATATTTTTTTATCATAATGTACTTTTTAGATTTGTAATTATTATAAAATATATTTTATTAGTTTCTCAATGAAAATACTACACATACTTATTAAATTGAATTATTACTAGAACATCGGTTATTACAGACACAATGAGGGTAACATTCATAACAAATAGATCGTTGATTATCTTATACTCGTTACAATAAAGTCAATTTATACTGAACTCGGTGCTTACATAATATATGTATTATAATTGTGAGGTCTATTATTATTTTAGGGTCAGGATTATGTTCGACCACCGGGACAATCTGCATCATATCCTGGCCAAGTCAGACCTCCAGCACAACCGTACAAGTAAGTTAAAATTTCAATAATAAACATATACAATATAAAATCTTATTTATCTTAATAATGTTATTAAATATTTGTATATAACCGCTTACTGACTTTTCAATGTCTACCAGTTTCGAGATATACCCGTCTCTTCGCCAGGACACTAATTAAACTAACATGCAAAACCCACTATACACCTCCACCATAGTTGTTGCACGAAATTATAAAACTAACACGACATGCATTTTAATAAGCACATGCACTGATTAGGACAAACGTGCACTGATTAGGTTATGAAAATATTTTATGTTGTGGGAGAAATAGTTGAAAAGAGGGAGGGGCGTGAGTTTAGTAGGTATAGGGTGACCATTACAATGGAACAAATGGGCTATATTGAAAGGTTGTTTGGTTATTGATCAAAGTAACATTATTTTTTAAAGCTTTCCTAATGTGAAATATTTCCATATTATTTACTTTTAACCCTTTATTATGTATATGTAAGATTTTAACTCCTGTATTTTTATTAAAGTCATGATTAAAATTGATTAGGTTTTATTAGAATTTTTTCTTCTGATTTCCTACTACTACCATTACACCATTCCTGTAGGGATAGGCAGAGAGGATAGAATGCTACGTGCGTCTACTGTTATCCTGGCATACATTTCTAGCTACTTCCACATTCATCTTCCTTCGATTTGACTTCGCTTCGATTGTGCCTTAATTTTGACATGACCAGACTTGAGATTTTAATTTGTCTGTTCCAATTTTGTCCATTTCAAAAGTTGGCGAATAACTGCTCAACTAACTCCTGGATGCTTAATAATTTAATATTACTACTATCTTCGTTATACCTTTGTTAAAATTTAGCTTTACTCGGGTTTCCGAAGAATCAATCATCTGTGTGAATTGATTTTGTAAAGATTTTTACAATTAGTTTATTTATTAATTCCAGTGCCTATGCCGGAGCGCCTCGCATGTATGGCGCCCCTGCTGTGCCCTACCAGCCCCCTTACCAGCCTCTGCCTCCAGGAATAAGAGGGCCCCCTACCCAAGGACCCCCGGGGTAAATTTTTTATTTTATTCATTTATAAAACCGACGAAAGTCTCACATTTTAATTGTAGAGAAATTATACTTACAGTTGAATGAATTGTTTTATTTTCTCAATTAATCTAATGATGTTTTATTCGTAAACCACGTTGTATAATTTTTGTTTTTTTTGCAGCATTTCGGAAGATCCTTTGGAAGCGTTTGAACGCATGATCCGAGAAAAAGAAGAACGCGCCAGAATGAGAGAGAAGAGATCACGGACCAGGTCACTCACTAGATCCAGAACAAGGTCACTCCGTTCTCGGTCCAGGTTCACTAGATCTAGAACTCGCAGTCGGAGCAGGGTCATTAGATCTAGGACTCCGTATTCCAGGTAAGGCCATAGTTTCTACGTATAGTATTTATACATAACTCATAAAGTGCTTTCTTCAGCTCTTTTGCTATTTGGGGTTTCGATTTGTCCGTGCCAATTTGCCGTGGCCTTGATTTTAACCTAATCGAACATCCGTGGGCATTACTTGGAGTTGGTATAGTTGAAGATAAATTCTCCCGATCTGTGAGTTTTTCTGCGAGGCATAAACATGGATAGTTATCGAGGGCACCTGAAGTCCACGGTACACTTACGTATATACGCAATGGAAATGACAAAATCATGTTTAAGCGAGGACTTTTTGCTTTGATTGAGATTTGTTTGTTAATCAATAGATGTTTGCATTTCAAATCCTTTTACTAGACTATGTATAAGACCTACAAAATTGGTTTAAAATACATTAAAAATAATAAAACTGTTTTTCCTGGATTGTGGTTTGAAGCCTGAACACACAGTCGATATATTATACCTTTTATTATTATTTTATTCCTATTTGTGTACCAGTAGCATAGTAATACTCTTTCATGAATTTGAAAAACATTCATGACGGTCGCCATTTAGGATACGTAAGCATAATCATTTAATATTCTATTTGCAAAAAAAAAATGTTTGTCGAGCTGTTTCTTTACGATTGTGAATTTCTTGGCCAGATCCCCCTCCCGCTCGCGGCCGCCCTCCGTGAGGTCTCCGCTGCGCCGGGTCCCCGACAAGTACGGGCGCTCCTTCTCGCGCACCCCTCCTCCCCGGAGGATCCCCTCCGCTGCAGTCCCCCTGCGGAGACGTTCCAGAGACAGGAGGTCCAAGTCATTCTCCATCAGCAGGTAATGTCCTCTTTATCTATTTATGTTTATAGACAAGAACTGGATTTATGATGGTGTCCAGGCGGATGAAGGATACAGCTTTGTGTGTGAAATAGAACCAGAATCCTGGATGAGCATTTTCGACTCAAATGGCTACTCTCGGGTAAAAATTTTGTAGTGTAGTGGTTGGCGCATCCTACCATTCTTCAGGTCCCTGGTTCGATTCCTGTCAGGGTCGACGTGAAATGTTTGTTTTAATGGTGGTTAAACACTGCAATATTTCAGGGTCCCTGGGCTGGTTGGTACCTGAAGCGTAAGACTGATCACTTCACCTTCCACGTAACAAAAATTATCTAGATACGCTACAATTAGAGTGCCAATGCAGTACCCTATGCACGATTTGGGGCAGACAGGGGAAATAAAGATAATTTCTGTTTTTAAAAATAAACGGACTACTTTTTAGATTACAAAAAAGCGTTTGATAGTCCGCACAGACCCACACTCGGGAAAATGCTAGAAGCATATAGGGTGCCTATAAAACTAGTCCAACTTATCAAAGCCCTTCACTCAAATGGCGTATGCCGAATCAGAATCAACGATGTTGTCACAGATTGGTTTGAGGTCATCACCGGAGTTCGTCAAGGTTGCGTCCTTGCCCCATTCCTTTTCATAATCCTCATGGACTTTATCTTAAGGAATTCAATTCCACTAGATTGAGGAAAATCCATCTCCTCGTGTAAACTCTGCGATCTAGAGTATGCCGATGAAGCTGTTATAATTGACGATTCAGTCAGGGGTCTTCAGGCCACTGTAGATAGCCTAAATAGGTACTCCGCATGCATGGGTTTAAAAATCAATATTGCAAAAACCCATGTATTGTGTAACACTTTATGCCGTGATGTCCAAAATCCCCGCGTAATCGAGAGGGTCGAGAGTTTCAAATACCTGGGAGTATATGTTATGGAAAATGGCAGCTTTCAAAAAGAACTGGAAGTGCGGCTAGGAATAGCAGTCGCCACATTCAACAGTATGAAGGCTGTCTGGAGATCAGATATTTACCCAGTGAAAACCAAATGCCGACTATATAACGCCTGTGACACCTCACTAGGGCCAAAAACAGCAAAATTCAGAGTTTTGAGAATAGGTGTCTCAGAAAAATCTTGGGTGTGCGGTGGTTTGACTTTTTGAAGAATGAAGTAATAAGAGAACGGACACAGCAAACTCCGGCGGGAGTGGAATATAGGATATATTGTTTATTTGATTATTTATCGTTTTTTAATTTCTGATATTTCTTAGTTGTCTAATTATAATGTTATATGTATTAGAACCTTCAACCCAGTGTCTATATTAAAATTATTTTCTACCGAATGGTTTGCAAATTCAAAAAATTATTGTTTAGGCACCTTAAGTGTTATTTTACTCGTTAATATTAAAGTCTCTTTTAGTTTTCCTGTCGATTGAATCAAAATCATCACAATATAATCGGTATGTTAAGTGGTTAAAAACAAAGTTTTTTTAAATTTGAATTATAATGAATAACCACAAAGTTAATGCTTCGAATATAAATTTTATATATTATTTTGTTTTTAGATCTCGTTCCCGGAGTCGATCGGTTTCACCTCGCAATGTTCGAGTCCCGCGTCGCCGTTCCCCAGCCAGATTCCGCTCCCCTCAACGGGCCCTGCCGGCTCAAGGCAGTCCCAATAGGCCGAGGTGTGTTATCAAATTGTTCTCCGATGTATATTATTTTACTAGAACAATCTTTCTTATAGTCCTAATTTTTTTTCTTTTGCTATAATAGGTCACAAAACCCATTTCCATAATAGATACAGTGTATGAAAGAGGTCTCGGGTTTGATTACCGACATGGTTGATATAAAATATTTATTTAAAACGGTGTTTCACTTTTTACACTAGAACATTTCATAGTCCCTGGACTGGCACCTGAAGCATAAGACTGACATATCATCCTACCTTCATGTAACAAAAATAATCATGATTCGCTGTGGTTGGTGTACGAATTTAGTGCCCTATGCACCATTACGTGTGTGAAGGGAATGATGATGAAATTTTAATGCAAGTTATTTCTGTTTAGAAATTATTGATATGTTAAAGATAAGTATGTTTGCACGGTGTAACTTTGAGACTTGAGCACGCCAATACATGACAGGAATTATTTTTTTTGTATTTGGTTTTCATAGTTTTAGAATTATCAAAAAAAGGATGATTGAAATTCTAATCAACTGGCAGTTGAAATTTGATATCTCTTGTTTTTATTAAGTGTCGATTACCAAAAAATATGTCCAAAAATTTTTATTTTTTATTTATTGACAGTAACAGTTACATGGCCATCGAAATAAACCCACAAGTTTTAAATTTTATGATTGTGTCCATAATTTGTGATCAATCGGCACATTATTATAACATGTATTCATGAACTTGTTATGGCTTTTTAGGCTGAACCCATATTTAGCCATAGTAATTAACAGGGAAAAATACAGTAAATTAGAAGAAATAATAACATTCTAATAATAAACTATTATACAATACAATATTAAGAAAAACACCAAAAAATATAAAAAGAATACTTACAAAAATTATATTATAGAGTTACAAATATGATTTAAAAAACGGAATAAAGATTGAAAAATAATAATACAAAAAAAATAACCGTGTAAAAATACTAAAATAGAAATTGTAAATACATAATATTGTAATAAGGCAGATACCTGCACTGTTCAATTTCGTAATACCACAAGCTCATCCCTGAGTAGTACCTGCTAATGTCACTCAACAAAAATATTCTCGTTTTTATTACGGCTACGCCAGAAAAGTCTTAAAACTTCCTCGTTTTTATTACAGTATTTCGGCTACTCCATGAATTTCTCATAAAAGAATTTCGTAACGCCACAAAGTCGCCCCTGAGTAGCGGCTACTGACGTCAATCAACAGAAACATCATAATTTTTATTGAGGTTTTTCGGATACGCCACAAATTAATAAAAAAAGACTTCGCTCCATATTCTAATCCAACCTATTTAAATCGAAACATTTTAAATGAAACAATGAAATAGGTTATATCAACGATTTGTTCGTACACTTATATATAATCAAGTGTTAATGTTAAAATGATGCAGCTGCTTTAAATGAAAGTGTTTTTTAAAAACATTTATTTGATTACTTTTTGCATAGTTATAAAAACGTCATTAAATTCAGTACCTATTGTCTGTTGGAAATTATAAATAGTGTTATGGTGGTCAAACTGACAGTTGTATTTTACTAACTTAATTGCAGATTTAATTAAATTTGAATTGTGAGAGATTGCTATTAACATGATAAATATTTTTGCTGTATTATACACATTTTAAAAATCATTTTACATAAATATCAAGTAAAATTTTTCTTAAAAAATAAATTATGATTGGTAGGTCTTTAATAGGGTATTTTCATAAAACGGGGATAACGTCAAAAATACATTACAAATTTAATGCAGATTTTTACGATTCTAATGATATGACTACCAATGTATGATAAACATGTTTTCATTTATAATTTTCGGGTTTAAAAATAAGCATATACAAAATGGCTCGCAGTTGACAACACATCATTTTGACGTCACGCATTATGATCCGAGGTCGCACGAAAAAAATATTGTAATTTTTTACTTTTTGTGGTCCTGTGGCTAGTGTCTCGGACTCACGGCTCAAAGGTCCGTGGTTCAAATCCCACTACCCCAACTTGATTCCCTATTTCTAATAGCGAGTTATTTACAACTTATTTTAAATGGCCCTCAAAATTAAATATCTGGGTAAATCATAAGAATGCAAATATTTGTTTTTCCATTAAAAAAAAAAACTTGAAAAGATCCTATTATGATTTGAAAACAAAATGTCAAAATTTCTCTTTGTTTTTCGTATCAAACAACTGTAAAAAATATAACTTGCATCATCTTTTCTCGTACTTAATTTTTCTCGAGTAAAAGTCGTCAAAAATAATTATTGGCATTTATTTCAACGTTATTCCTGAATACGATGTATTATGGTTATGTCTACCATCATCTGTCATGTATTGGCGTGTTCAAGTATCCCATTTAAGCAGTTTTTAGATACCCTTAAAATGATGTATCTACCTATCCTAAAACACTGACGAATTATAAAAAAACACATTATACCACTTCTTAAATGCATGTTCCACCGAATTTAGTGTGTTGATGGCACACCAGTATCACAATCTATTTCTGCAATTTTAACGAATCGAAGCGGTTAACATACATTCAATCCACAGTGCATAGTAACTAAGTATCCTAACCTTATTTTTTATATTTACAGATTTATGAATGCACCCCCGTACCGTGAATTGAGCCGTTCTCCTCGAAGATCCCCCCCTATACGACCTCTGTCCGGATCTATGCCACCTCGCTCCTTCCCCTCAGATGGACCAGGATACCCCTCATCCAGGTACGCTCTACACTCAAACAAAATATTGTGTTCGGAAATTCCTCGCGTGTTATGCGTATAAAGTGCTGTTGACCACAAATATAACTTGTCCGAAGTACCTGACTATTTAAATTATAATGGTTGTATTTTTTTCTTTACAATAGCAACATTGCTCATGTCACTCTTTGATTAATATTTTTTTACAGTGGTAACACTGGTACTTTTTCATTATTTAAAAATTGGAAGTATTCTTCTAGCATTTGTTTTTTTTTTGTTGTTTATTTTTCTTGTAAATTTGAACTTATTGAAAACGTTATTTTGTTGACTAGGATATTTGATTTGATTTTATTGGATGTTGAAATTGATTATTGACACACTGTTCGTAATACTTATTATTTGATAGTTGTTATTATTATGTTTTAATAACCCTTGTATTATATGTACAAAAAAACTGTGATATTTTTATACCTGAAACTGTTATATATTATTTGTAATTTTTTTTAAATGTTGAAACTAGTAAATATATAAATATGTGATAAAATATAACACAGAAATTATTTTCACTGACAAAACATTATGTTAGCGATACTGATTTTAATTTTATACCTTTTATATTATCATAACTTTAAATACCTACTCTACTAAATATTTATAGCACGAAAGATCATCACATTTTGCTATCCTTTAGGGATAAAATAAAGCATATTGTAACATATTTTAAATGTAGAAAATATGCATATAAAATGAAAATAATATTAGTAACACCCCTTTTTCTAAATGCTACTCTCTTTTCTTTCGGTCATATGATACATAGACAGTGAAAACATTTTACCCTGATTACTTAATAGCCGTAAATGTTCAATTTCATAGTTTTAATATTAAAGTATTTTATTTTTGCTTAATAAAAAAAATGTGTAATATTATTATTATTATTTTGTTAAATAACAATATTTTAATGCATTTTTTAAAATGAATATACTTCTTTAATCAAATGAACCCATATGTACATTTTAAAAATATATTTGACATCATTGCTTTATTTCAAGTATGTTATATTTATAAAACATAATTCACACATTCTTAAATGACCACTGACTACAGTAAAATATAATTTACTCTCATTTTTCCAATTGTTTCCATGTATGGAAACAACTTTATATTTCTGAATTATGTTTTTAATACACGGAACTTTTTTTAAAGAATCAAAGTAACATTAAAATATTTTTTTCTGTAATCATAAAATAGTATGCATATTCTTAAAAATGAAATATTTTCAAAACCCCACAATTCTCTGGCATTTAGGTAAAGAGTACATGTCACTAGAATTGAAAAAATGAGGTAAGTATGCAGTTCCATTCCATAAGGTCTACGGAAGGTTGGGCGAAGAGATACAAGTTGGAAAACATTTTGTATCAAAATTGCTTTTAATATCATGGAAATCGCAAATATGAGCAGAAACACAATATGACCTGTACCTAATTTATTCCTAAGCTTGTAAAAGTGTGTTTTAAACATTCAAATCAGTGAGAAACTTTAAATGACTCCTGCACAATCAACTAATAGTGACTTATACCCCTTTACATAAATGTCAGTTTTACAAGATTTTACAGTTTTTTCCCACCGATATATGCATTATGTATTTTCATTTGAAAGAGTACCATTCTGATGCCACATTGCCCAACTTGATTACCATTTTCTTGCGCAGTCATTTATGACTAGTTAAAAATGGCTCCAAAAATAAATATTTAGGTATATGACGTAAACGCAACAATTTTCAAACAAAATTGATCCAAATTTTTCCCCACTTTTCTCTACAAATAGTCTCCTAATCGCAAATACCTGCAAATTCGTATATTTTACACATACATCACAAATACTTCTTAAAAATAAACTCTTCTTCAGTTATTAATTTGTAATGTATTTTTTATTATGTCTGTGATACATACTGTGATACGTGTTAATATTTTTACAATTCTAATAAACTCTTAGAAAGAACATTCTGTCTTTTTATTTTATATTTAAATTTGGTCACATTTCACGTATAAATATGTTCAGAAACTTTGTTAACAATTTGTTTCCAAAAAATGTACAAATGTTTATATCTTTAAATTGTGATACATTTCTGCTCAAGAAGATTTTGATTATAGACATCTAGCCTTGGTGATTTAAAAAAAAGTAGTTTGTAACAAATAAATTTTTAAAGCTTGTTAGTCTAAATTTATTTTCTTACTATTTGTTCATTGTTTTCCTACAAAACAAATTGCGTTTGTTATAATAATTAAATAAAATAATTCTGTTATAGGAAAAACATAATAACACAAATTAATACATGCATGTTAAGCATGTTGCTAAATTGCCCAATATCTATTCTTTAAGCCCGCATTTTACATATTTAAAAACTGATCAGATTTTGATTTGGAATGTATTCTGTCAATTAGTACGTACACAAATCGGTTAAATCTTTTTATTCACTGCAAAATTTTAGAACGCGTCCTAATGATGAATTTTTTTCCAACATAAACTCTACACAACAACAACTACGTTCCAATCGGAAGTGAATTATTAAAAAAAATATAAAAAATATGATTTATTTCCATACAAGAAAAAAGTGTGGAATGTGTTAATTTTTGTTCCAATAATTCATTCATTTTCTCACAGAGAATTATTTTTGCATAGTGTGCCCAAAATGCTTATTTATTGCCCATGTCAAATATATTAACACCATCAAAGCACTGTTTTCTAAGAAAAGTGGCATCGTTGCTCGGGTTGCATAGGGTTAATTATTTCTATGTCGAAATAACTACTTACGTACGACAGAGATGGCCCTTGTATGCATTTTCAAAATATTAAATGCTATAAGTGATCCCCCATCTCTGTTGCAATCAATTTATTTTTATGTTCCCAACCGTGTCACCAGAAAGTCAACTTCCTATTTATCAAATCTTCTAAGAGCAACTTTTGTTTTTATATCCTATTGTCCAGAATGTGTAGATTAGTCAATTCGTCACACAAATTAGAATTCTTTGGGGTAGATCTTCCGACTTTTCGTAGATCTCCTTACCATTACCTCAGTGTGGGATGAAGATGAATCGGCATGGGTTATCTCGAAATCTTGTATGTTGATCATGTTCTTGAATATATTGTTTACCATTATTTTATTGCCCTTGTTTGCCTTTGCTACACAGTTTTATGTTCTTTTTGTTTAGTTTCTTGTATATATGTTTCTTCATGTAACTGTTGCATTGGCTTAGGCCGTATATATAATAAATAAATAAATAAATAAATGTCCACAGACCAATTCCAAAGCAGAAAATTTTACCATGTAACAGCAAGTAAAATAAAAATAAAATAGATGTACAGTAAAACCTTGTTTTTACGTTCCTCGATTTTACGTTTTCCCGCTTTTTACACCGAAATGTTCAGGACCCATTTTTCTTCATACATTCTCATACAAATATTCCCTCCAATTAACGTTTTTTATATTTTTCATAACCTCGGTTTTACGCTTAAAAATTTCGGAATTCACTTGATGTGTCAAAAATGACATTATGTTGTAAAAATGATGCCACGGCCCACGCGCCACAAGAATAAAAACAGGTAAACAACTAATAAAGCATAAATTATTGTCTTAACCTAAATTCAAAGCAGGTGCAGTGTAATGAACCTTTTTGTTTAAGTGTCTTCGTTTAGGGTTAATCTTAGTTTTCATTTGAACAAAAACGTCATATTTAGAAACAATAAAGTTTTAATATCATTGAATTGCGATGTTTTAAACATAACAATATAAATATTTAAAGTTATAAAAAAGATGGTTCAAAAAGCCGCGATCTATATGACAGTTTTTTTTAGTGATGCCTTAAAAAAAAAAGTGATACCGTAAAAATAAAATTTCCGAACATTTAGGGGAAAAATTATACTATGTTATTTTATGCAAATCATAAATTATATTTTCGTTTTTTTTAATTACACATAAAATAATATAACATGCTGTTTTTAAATCAAATAAAAAAATAGATTACATAATATTGTTTGAAAAAGTATAAAAATATTTTAGTGAGATCATTGAAAATAGGTAAAAAAAAATATGGTCAATTTCCACTTATCACCGTTTTTACTATTTTTCTGGAAGTATATGTACACCATAGTGTAGCAAATCAATTTTATTTTTATGTTATTTCTATTTTTTCCTCCGTATTAAACTTTTTTTTCTTGATCCTTTAAAAAACGTAAAAAGGGGGTTTTACTGTATGATTTCTTGTTTGCAATTTTTTTTTCAATTTATGATCAATTTCTCCCTCAGAGTAATAATTCTCTAGAGAAGCCCTTAAGTTCTATTTCATAGAACAAAAGCGTTCCAAATTTTTGGTTTGGTTTTAGTTTGGTTTTTAGTTTAACAAACGCGTAATGGACGGTTTCGGTTAGCGCTCTCAATTCTCAACTCGAGTACCTACAGCCCGTTGTATTGCTGTAATCTGTAGCTAACTTCACGGTCAATAATCATTGAGTGGTTTTTAACAGTTGGAAAGATTCATCTGTAACTATATTGTTTACCTTTTCTACGACATACATGTAGTCTTCTCATCCGACTCAATCAAATAGAATTTTGATACCTCTGAAAACACGATTGCACAATAATCATTAAGTACAGTTGCGTCTCTCAAGAGTCCACTCTAGTTTTTCTTAATTTTCTTGAGTTAAAAGATGTTTTATCGGTCTCTATGCACTTAACCCCATTTCATTCTTCTGTGAATGATCCCACAGTTAGGCAGATATTTGCTTAGTACGAATTAAAAATAATAAAATAGTTTTTTTATTTCTTGCTCATCTCTATCAGACAACTTGCTCTTCCTTCGCCACCTGATTTCCTCGTTAGGTAACCTGTTTGGCGATTTTTTCACAGCAGCTTCATTATACTCCACTCTTCTAAAAAATTCACACACAAAAATGTTTTCTTTCACTATAGTCTATATAATACTTTTTACTTCCACCGAAATTTATTTGAAACGAAATATAAAATTAAGTATAATGAGTATGTTACCTACAAGCCTGATGTACTGTTATAAAAATAAGTGTCGAAGTTCAATTGTCGTTTTGATGATCTTGCACCTTTGATTGTCGTTCACTGTATATATTGCTATACTTATAGACTTACTTACAAAATGTACAGTGAATTCACAATAAGCATCAATGTGTCTGTTGAAATATTTAATTGTCTCATTCCATATTCGTTATTATGTAAACATTTGCATTATATTCTGTATATTTTTAAGTACATTTTTTGAAAAAGTCATATAATATTGTTAATTATTTTTTTAATATTAATACTATGTAAAAAATATGCACTGTTAGGTACATACAATTTTATATATATATAATATTGATTCCTTTTAATTGATTAACTAATTAAGTACTTGTGTTGCTCCGTGAAAACAAAGATTTATTTTATCAGTTTTATATCACATAACGAACTTCATTAACATATTTTTATCAACACTCTTACCTGTGAAAACAAATAAACGACATTTAAGTTTATTAAGTCAATCTCTTTCCAATTTACTCCTATGATTTATTCAAACAATCTTTATTCTTTATTTACCTAAGCCATGTAAAAATCTGACATAATGTCGCCATCTTGGTTTTATCTGTTTTACCGTCTAACTGTGAAACACTGCTTTATCGACAACGCGAACCGCTGTAACATTCAAAATTAAAGGGAATACATTTCCTTTACATTTATATATATATTTTTAAAGTTTCCTAAATTTTCTAGAAATCCTCATGTGATAAAAAAATGTGCGTCCTACTTGTAGGCTGCAAAGTCCCGGTTTTAGAAATGCAGTGCCCTATTCTATCATTGGATCGGGATAAGGGAATGATCTGATAATGTAAAATTTAAGTGATTACTTAACCAGCAACAATAGGATCTTTTAAAATCATCATTATTTTCAAATTAGTAAAAAATTATGTTGGTAACTGCATTATTATTTCTTCCTTGCGACATCAAATAAACTATCTACAATGGTTTAAAATACCCATATTTTTAATCACCTGAAAACAAGATATTTCGCACCCTATGGGCCATACTTGTGCACAGTGTTTTTTGAAGTGCACTTGTCGGGATGATGGGTGACATCTAAATGACATGACGCCAACTGTGAGCCATTTTGTATGTGCTTTTAAACTCGAAAATTATGATTTAAAGCTTGTTTTTTATCAATTAGATTCATAAAAATCCTCTCTTTTCATTTAATTTGTTTTCAACGCCATTTCTGATTTGTGAAAATACCCTATTTATAAGCCCTGTAAATTCTTAGAATCCGATATTCGTCTACAAACATTTGGACATTTAAAATGATTGTTTAATAAATATAATGTATTAAAAACTTAGACTTAGTACAGTGCATATTTTATTTATTACTATTTGGATATTTTTGTTAGTATTTAAAATGTTGATTGAAGAATTATTTCATGTAGAAATTAAATATCGGGGAAATCAAGAAATGAAACAACGGATTGAAACAACATTCTGTAATGAATTGAAGATGCTACAGATGCTGAAACAGGAATTCCAATGATACGATAAAGATTTTTTATTCACCGCAGAGCTACAAACGCAGTACAAAATAGTTTGGTTAACTTTGATTCTGTTTTTATTTTATAAATTCGGGTAAAAAAGAATAAAGATGCGATGAACTGAAAATATTTATGGATTTTTTATGACCTCTTTACATCCTTTTTAGTAGGAGCTATTTTTCAATAAACAGGTGGAATTTATCGGATTTATACATTTATTTCACAGAAGGGCATTTATTTTGAACTCCAGATTTTTTCATATGTCTTACCAGCTTTTCCAGAGGGTTTTTTTTTAGCAAAATTAGGAACAAAAACTGGTATAAAAGAAAATGTATTAGACTTACTAATGATAAGAAATATGTGTTTATTGTCTTTTTATCATTATTAGTCTTTGAACAACATTTTTTACATTTTATATTTTTTAAACTAATATATTCATAAAAACAATCTCCCTTTTCCAATCTTTTTGAGCACACTCGCAATCCTTCTTTTCATCCTTTCTTGGCTAGCTTGACCATATTTTTTTCTTATGAGCAGACATATAATTAAAACAAAAAAAAGAATGCGAAAAGTTTATGGGACATTTATTGTTTTAAGCCAAGTAGAGCAAAATACACAACCAAACACCAGTGGGGACTGCGTAGAACTAAATATGTTTTAACCTGTTCCAAAATATGAAAAACTGCATAAATAGAAATCATCTTGAGAAAGACAAAAAAAGAGACTTAAAAAATTCCACTTTTTTGGGCAATGATTTGAAAAATTACACCACATCCTGGCAGAATTAAAATATAAATTTCAGGATGTCAACAAGTAACACAAAATCTTCAAGCTACTAAATTAAAATATAATACAATGTGCAGTTTTGAATTTTGAGAACATGTTATATATTTCGTTAAATGAAATTCCCTTTCATTTAGTTTACAGTTTTTAAAAATAATAGAGATTACATAGCAGAAAAGAGTGGAACGTCATCAAATACACTTGACTGAGTTTGTTTCGTTTAGATAAACAAAATTATTTAGCATTAAAAAACTTGTAATATCAGCATTATTAAATTTTAAAAACCTAATAAACTTGACAAATCACACAATTGCAAATATAATATTTTGTTTTACCCATTGCGACAGAATAATGAGTGACTCTTACTGTGAAACCCAATCCAAACGTATAAATTATGAGTCATACTCTTAGCAACTTTTTCATCAAAATAAAATAAAAAACAAATTTATAATGTTACCAATTTTGTTTTATCATTTTTTTATTTGTATTGTTCTATGCTTCAAAAACAGTATAAGATAATTAATTATAACCACTGAAATATTTCATTTAGATTTTTTTCTTTCCTCCTTTTAATAGGCAAAAAAACAATGACGTGCTGAATGGTTATATAGTTTCCTAAGAGAGCGGTGCCATTATCTAGCGCCCGTTATGTAGCGATGGATGATACCATTAAACTATCTGCAAATCAGATAGCGGAGGTTTCGTAGAGTGTGGAACATTTTTGTGTTTTTTTCATGCAGCAATGAAGATTTTTATATCTGGACTATCAAAATTTCGATTGATTTTTTACGAAAATCACAAAAAATTTGAAATAAATACTCTGTAACATGATTTTTAAATATCTCGTTCTCCAAACTACCACTTACAATGGCTTCTCATTTTCCATATATATCTACTAATAATGCTAAGTATGTCTAGATTGTTCATTTTTTGCCGCAGTGCATCTCAGTTTTATAAAAATAAGTTAGTAAAATTAGTTTCTCAGTTAATCAAATTGGGTGATCACAGCATCGCTCTCTTTAAGTTGACATCTCTGGCCATCGTTAAGATGGCTGTCTTGTTACGCCACCACATCACAGCATATTGCCGCTAGATAGTGGCACCACTTTCTTATAAAAACATAGTTTAAGTCTTAAAAATACCGTCTTAATGGATTAAAATTATTAATCAAACTGGCGGTTTGGATTTCAACTGTCGATAATTGTATCTTAGATCCATAACACTATATAAGAATATTATTAAATGACAACATGTTTGTCATTTAAAACTGTATTATTGAATCCGAATACAATGTTTGGTATCCAATTTTATGTTCTATTTTTTAATAAAATGGTGCATTTTAAATGTATTTTGGGTAAATCTTTATATTGAATTCCACCTGACGTATTGAAACATAAAAATGAATATTTTGTTAGCGAATTCATAATTTTCGGCACTCTGTGGGATCATCTCAAGATTGGAACTCTGGAAGATTCAAGAATTGGAGTTAATTTTTGGTTTGACCCCTTTAACAGGCATACTTAGTTTCGAAGCAATTTTACTAGGATAATTTCTCACATATCTATATAATTAACTTGTTTAGTCATTCGCAATGGCAGTTTTTATAGTTTGGAACGAAGTATCTTATAAGGTTCTATGAATAACAGTAAATAACCAATTTTAAAATTTCCCAAATTTTTCCTACCTTCCACTAAAAAGATGTAAAAAAAAAATAGTTCATTTTTTACCTTTTGTAGGTACCTATTTTCTACCTACGCATACGATATTAATTTTACTTCACATTGTTCAAGCATCTATTTTTCAACGATGCCTCTTCATTGACAGTATACTTTGAAATAATTTATTCCATTTTGAAAGATTAAAAAGTATCCATTTTTTTTATACGTTTATTAATTTACCAAAAATAACTTCATATACATAATCTTTCAATTGGTAAAACAAGGCTGTTTTGTTTTTCTTCCATAGAAAAGGACTATTTTTTTGTTGTTTAAATCAGTAAAATAAATTTAAAAACAGCCATTCAACATGTTTTCAACTAATTACGAAACAAAAAAATTAAAAGTTGTGTTAGTCTTTTATAACTTTCACAATTGAGCTCAAATTACTATTAGCACCATATTTTAATTTGTGTATAATTTATCGATACATTTACATCGTTCAAGTTTGCACACTTCACGAGCTATAAAAAACTTCCACATTCACACTGATACCAATTTATATGAATAACTCGTCGGTTTTGATTTAAAATGAAACTTTGTCTATGCCTCTATGGTAAAAATCTTTTTAACCGTATCAAGAACAATATAGGCACTAAATATGGCGATTAAAATTAGGAAATTATACATTTATTTTACTCAAAATTAAACTCTGTTCTGTGTAGAAGAGGTCACTTAATTGGCTCGAATAACAGATATTAATAGCTCATCCAAACAAGAGTTCGAGATTGTATGTTTTTCTTGTTCATATTGATCCTAGATTATTTATATAATATTTTTTTAGAGATAAAATATTTGCAATCAAAATTTTTTGTATTTTAAAGAAAGACTTGTGTTTTTCAGAAATTTGGAGTTTGATTTATTGACTAAAGATAGAAAATTTGCTACAATACCATCAGACCTTAATCCTATTATAGATCCCCAAATAATCACAAAAGAAAAACAATTATTGATATTTTTATAGGGTTCCTAAAATCTAAGAAAATATATTTGAATTAAAGGGTGTCAGTATTATATATGATTATTTTGAATACCTGGTTTAAACTGGATGGGACCCCAAGATATGACATTGTTAGGAATCAAATAGATTATATTATTTATTAATAAACAATGGATACAGAAACTTACTAAAAAGAGATACCACATACCCAGGCCTAGGGGTAGACATTGGACCGGGTCATATTCTACTTTTCGCCGGTATTAAATTTTCTTTAAACGATTAAAAAATCCAAAGATAACTGACAAAATCGATAACTCTAAATTACAAACGGATGTGCTTAGAATCACTGTCACTCAAAAACTGGAGGAAAAAATTAGACGACTTCCCGAAGAACCCATGGAAGAAATGAAGAACAATGTAAAATCAGTTTTCAGTGAGATCTGAAATGAACACCTTCAAGCAGACAAACCAGTCAAAAAGTAGAGTTGGATGACTGACCACATTCTACACTTAATGGACGAAAGGCACAAATGCAAGAAGAATTCTAACCAATATAGAAATCTACCGAGGGAAATAAGGAATGAAGTTAGGGAGGCAAAGGAAGAATGGATGAGGTGTCAGTGTGAAGAATTTCAACTATATGATTGTAATTATAATGCTTTAGAGCTGCATTAGAAACTAAAGGAATTAACAGGTGCCACATGAAAAACTGCTTCATCATGCTTGATTGACGAATCGAATAAATTGATATTAGACAAAAGGGAAATAATGCTTACATGGGATAAGTATATTCATGACGTATTTAAAGATAATACCCAACAATACAACTTATAATGATAATGACTTGTATGGACCACAGTTAAAATCGAAAATTCTTCGTGCAATAAACACTTCAGGGAATAGAAAAGCTTGCAGACGATATGATATTCCAGTTAAGGTATCGAAGCTCATCAGTGACAGTAATATTGACTACCTGCTGGCGGATAGGGGTTATCCCCGAGACTGGTTGAGATCCACTTTTTTGACATTGCCCAAAAAGTAGCACTCAAAAAAATGCAGTGACTATGACCAATTAGTCTGATGACTCCATGTCTTGAAGTTGTTCCTTAAAATTATGCATACGAGAATTTGGAGTAAGTGCGAACGGGATCTAGATGACACGCAGTTTGGCTGGAAACTTTTGAGATGTGGTTATACTGCAGAATGCTTAAGATATCTCGGATAGACCTAAAAATGAACTATAGAAGTGTTAAGTCAAGCTATAATGAACAGAGAGCTCTCAACCACCATAAAAAATTATAAAATTTCATATCTGGGGCAAATAATGCGTGGAGAAAAGTACCACTTGCTTAATTTGATTTTGAAGGACAAGATTGTGGGTTGCCGAGAGGCTGGAAGAAGACAGATGTCCTGGCTGGGCAATATTTGAGACAGGACTGTGGATCAGATTTTCCGGGCAGCACAGGACAGAGATCGACCTTCGCCAGAGGGATCGCCAACGTAGGGGATACCTGACAGAGCATTAAGAGAAGGAGTATAATATGTTTATGATTCATATCATTATTTGTACTGCATACTGGGAATAGTCTAGGCTTAACAGAATTGCAAAGTTTAAACCTGTACTATGCCAGTGGGTGTCGTGCAAGACATTGGACTCTCCCTAATATTTTTAATATAATGATGCGTAAACTACCTATGTCCATTCCAATTTGGTTGATCAAACTGTTTATGGGAGTTAAAAAAAAAACTAGCAGATAAAATTATATCACTTCATTAGTTTGGCCAGATACCGGATATTCGGCGAGCCCCTATGCCAGATAGCCGGACATCGAATTTCTTTCATAGTTATAAACAAAAGTTTTAATGGGCTCAAAATAAAAAGGGGTTAAAATATCTTCATATTTTTAACGATCACTTATTAATCAATATGGTTTATAATTCTATTGATCAAATAATGGTTTTGGGTAGTTTATCCCTTGCGCTTTATTTTCTTCACGCAAATATATTTTTAATCAAAAAAATATTTTTGATGAACATCTCTTATTTGCGAGTAAAATTCTTTTTCTAGGATGTATACTGAACACTGCTAAATTTTTTTATGCAAAAAAGTCATTTTTTCAAATACTGAGGGTTATTTCCTTTTTCCCAAACACAATTAATATCATTAAATCAATTTTGCGGTGTTGATTTTATGAAATTTTTTCAGTTAAATGAATATTAGGTATCCGCCAGATATTGAGCTACTATCTGATATCTGGCCGTATAGGCCGGATAGGCTGGATACCAGATAGTTACTAGATATTCGTTTCATCTCTAGAACATATTATATGGTTGAATTAACTACGTATTCCTTACTGGGAAAACTCCCTTCTTCTTCATCTAGTCTATAAATCCTACGGATCTGTCTGTGCCGCTGTTTTCTCTTATGGCGTCAACTGCTAGCTATCGCATCATCTCTTCGTGGGTCTGTCTGGGAGTCTTCTTCCTTCGGGGTTCCATTGTTCACATGTTCATTCCAGTATCGCCTTCGTTGTTTTCCAATATCAGTATTTCTCATGCGGTCTCGCACTGTGTTTTCAGTTATAGATCGGAGAGCTCGGAACTTCTCAGCCGAGATTTTGTCTCGGAAGTGTCTGCCCTTGTCTATGTTCACCTTTGCTACTGATGTCAACTCCGAGATACTTAAATTTCATCACTTGCCCTATGATTTTACTATTCACTAGTTTACAGTTCACCGGATTCTTTGATATTGTGAGGCTTTTGGTTTTATCAGTGGATATTTTCCATGTTGTATTTTGGCGATATCAAGTAGAGCTTATGAAGTATTCTTTGGAGATCATCCTTGGACTCTGCAATTACGACGGCGTCATCAATGTAACATGCAATGCTGATCTTTTCCCCACCTAGCCAGTTTAATTGGCCATAATGAGATTGAAAAGAAATGGATGCTATCTCCTTGTCTGGGAAAACCCGTGCCCAGGAATATATTTCACAAATTTAGTTTGATTAATTTATTTTTACCCAAAGATTACCAAGTTTTAGAATATACTTTTTACATTTACAATAAATATTTGATTTATTTATTTTTTTTCCTTTATATTTGCAGTAATTTTTTTCTGATGTTTCATTTGATTTATTTTATCCATTTGTTGGTATTATAAGATATAGCAATACTTCTTGAAGCGTCCTCAAGAAGTGATCGGGATACACTTTAATTCAATATTTTAATCAAATTCTGAGGATTGACTATTTTCATAAAATAATTCAATTTTACATAAAGGAGTATTTTAGGAAACTTTATTGAGTTATTTATCCGAAATCTTAAGGAAGAATACATATAAAAATGTATTCTAATAAAAATATGGGATTATTAATTTGTACTTAATTTAACTTTAAGTAAAAATGTTAGAACTACTTAGTTAACGCAATTTCTTTAGTCCATCTAAACTCAAAATATAGTTAGTATGTTTATCTAAAAATATATGTTGTAAAAAAGGAATCTGACTATCTTCTCGGGTAGTAGGAAATTCTACTGTAAAACTTGGATCAAGTAAGTTTTCAAGTAACTATGAAAATTATAATCTAGCTTGGTTTTCATATATATAAATTGATGACAAAATGCTTTTTTAATAGCAATTAAAAAGGATTAGCCCAAATGAAATTAATGACACATTTGTGGTCAACGCTCGTACGTTTAGTGAATTTTCCCAAAAAAAAATAATATATATATATATTTCACTTAATAATTTGTCAGGATCGTAGAACAACAACGGTATTGCGAAAAATGCTACATTATTTTTTTTTGATATTTACTTGAAAAATTATATAAATAGTTTTTTTCCAGGTTTCAAAAATACATATATATAGATATAAAGAAATTAAGATATTAAGCCAAATATGTTAATATTATAAATGTTTGTAAAAGGCAGATTTGCCGTTTATGTTAGTAAAATAAAATAAATAAAATAACTTATGAAGTTACAAAAAAAAAGAGTTCAAATTTTTTTTACCGCATTTAAAGTCGAAGAAAATCTCACGCATTGATTATGACAAATTAATTAAACTACTACTACTACTACCATCACGCCATTTCCCCGTAGGGGTAGGCAGAGAGAATGGACCGCCACACACGTCTATCCTGGCTTACAATCCTAGCCTCTTCCACATTCATACATCTTGTCATACATGCCCTTCGGTTCTGTCTGTTTTTCACATGACCAGACTTAAGATTTTGGTTTATCTGATCATGCCACGTCTTCCTTGGTCGTCCTCGTCTAACGTTGCCGTTTATTTTTGCCATATACACTTGTTTTACCATTCTCTCGTCGTCCATTCGTTCTACGTGAACAAACCATCTCAGAGACCCTTTCTTAATCTTATCAATTATGCTTGTCTCAGATTTACACTCTCACCTGATTTCATCATTCGTAACCCTGTCATACATTGATTTCCCACACATTCGTCTAAGTGTTTGGACTAAAACTCCGTTGTGCACTGCCAGTTTAGCTTCGATTGACATATATATAAATTAATTAAACCTAGCAATAATTACGGGAAAAACTTATTAGCTGCAATAAATTACACTTTTAATTTGAGAAATATAGAGCAGTACCTATTATAGCACATTTGGACTATATTTAATTTATTCAAAGAAATTATTAAAATAATATTTAATAATTTTAGTGAACATGTAAAATATTAAATTATTCTTAAACCGAACTAACAGTTTGTTAAAGTTTATTCTTATTGAATTCATTAGTAAAAAAATGACCTGAAAATTAAGCTTCGAAGCAGTTGTATGCCTGTTATATAGGTTTTTTTTTCGAGTAATGAAATTAAAAATGAAATAAAACACCTTGTTTAGACTTTTTACAACTGTTTATGGGAATATTTTGTGCTTCCAGAAATGAGTGGTGTTGAAATCAATATTTGATCTAAACAAAGAGACTTTTATTGAATTTTTTTAAATGCTCATTATTAAGATATTGGAACCTAACTGGGTCTTCGACTGCAGTACAACAATGGTAATTCAGTGGTTTCTTGTAACAAAATGTATGCACGGTATCTTCTCCGCTGTTGTACTTGAAGCAGTTTACATAAATTTGATCTTCACCAACTCCAAGAATTCGATATAACATTATTTTATTTTGTCAGATTGCTCTTTTTTAGGTGATGGCCAACTGGTAATGCATTTTTATAACAAAGACAAATATTTTTTTCTCAATGGCGGTATTTTATTTGGTCTACAATATAAAGATACAGAAAATTTAAACCAAGACCGCTGTTTTTTACATTTCTATCATTGAGTATATACTTTATTTGTGTCTTTTGAGCTAATTGGTTATAGTAGGATTATAGTAGGATTGTTTTTGGATAAGAAAAATCAGCTGGACATTATTTGCATTGAAAGTTTATTGAACTCAGTAAATATTCGAGAAATACCAGGTAACAAAATAGCAAGGTTTTCCGAGGAGCATTGAAGAAACGTGGGTCTCAGTTTTTAATGTGATGGGTTATAATACAATGGGCCTTACTTATAAACCTTGTATAAAGTTACGCCAAGGCATAGTGGTAAAATAAGGATGGGAATTCTATCCTTATTCTACCACTAAACTTTATACCAAGTTTATGAGTAAGGCCCGATGAATTGTTTATTTACTTTATTATCCTTAGGAAACATATTTCTCGACTAAGTGAGTTTTTTTGTTTGTTTGTGCAGGTATAGAACCAGTGGCCCTTCACCTGCCCTGCTACCGGTTCCTATCGAACCGGATATTCCTAGAATGCGTTATGCGCCTCCATTTGAAGATGTTCCTCCAGGAACGCAACCCCCTCCACCTGGATTCGAGCACTCTCCCATAGATAGGAAGGATGACTTAGTTCCACCTGGTGTAAGTGAAAGGGATAGAGAGAGAGATAGGCTGATTCCTTCATTCAGAGATGGACCCTATAGGGAATCCAAACCACCTTACCGAGATGGAAGAGATGGTCCACCCGGGATGAGGGATGGACCACCCGGAATGAGGGATGGACCTGGAATGAGGGATGGACCACTGGGAATGAGAGATGGTCCGCTGGGAATGAGGGATGGACCGCTAGGAATGAGGGACGGACCGCCGGGAATGAGGGATGGACTGCATGGAATAAGAGATGGACCTCCCGGAATGCGGGATGGACCGCATGGAATGAGAGATGGGCCTCCGAGCTTTAGAGATGGACCCTCTGGATTCAGGGATGGGCCACACGGGCCGAGAGATGGGCCTCCAGGTTTTAGAGATATGCCACCGGGAATGAGAGATCTTCCACCCGGAGCTAGAGAACTACCTCCAGGAATGAGGGATCTGCCCCCCATAATGAGAGATGCCGCCCCTCAAATATTTAGAGATAGTGGCCCACCCGGGTTCCGAGAAATTCCTTCTGGATTCAGAGATGCTCCTTCCTTTAGAGACGGTGTCCCTCCAGTTGGGTTCAGAGAAGTACTACCTTTCCGAGATGGCCCACCGTCATCGTTCAGGGATGGCTATCCAGATGGACAACCTTCCGGGTTCAGAGACGGTCCGCCTCCGGGAAACTTCAGGGATATTCCTCCTGCAGGATATAGAGACCACCAACAAGGAAATTACAGAGATGGTCCTCCTCCGCTTTTCAGAGATGGTCCTCCTAGATTCAGAGACGGTCAAAGCCTCCGCGATGGACCACCTAGAGATGGCCCATCTTATAGAGACGGCCCACCTAATTACAGAGATGGAAACTTTAGAGAGGGACACCCACACGGCAGGGACGGTCCTCATCCTAGAGATTCTCAAGTTCATTCCCGAGATGGCGCTCTTCATCCCAGGGATGTGCCACCCCATCTAAGAGAACCCAGAGATGGCCCAGGGCACCTTAGGGATGGTCCTGTACACTCTAGAGACGGTCCTCCGCACCCGAGAGACGGTCCGCCCCACCCCAGAGACGGTCCGCCCCACCCCAGAGACGGTCCGCCCCACCCCAGAGAAGGTCATACCAGAGATGAACAACGGTTACATCACTCGAGAGACCCAAATGCGCAATCCAGAGACAACCACTCTCGAAATAGTAGGTACCATGACCGTCAAGCGAAGGATCACTCCAGACCTTACAACAGGGACCGTTATGCAGAAAGTAAAGAGCACCGTGACGCTGACAGATCAAAGGATTTGGAAAAACGTGATCGGGACCACGATAGAAATTATGAGAGGTCTCGTGAAGATAAGCCCAGAGACTATGATAAAACAAGAGATCAAGAAAAAGATCGCGAATATGGAACTTATTATAGTCCAGAGAGAAAAAAGCGATCCCTTACGCCTAAGCGTGAATCCAAAGATGAAAAATCTAAAGGACGCGGTGGAGAGTCGCGCGGTCGCTCGAAAGAACTCGATTATAGGAGAGACTCTAAAAAAGACCACGACAAAAATAAGTTGGACGATGAGAGAAACAAAGATAAAAAGATAAAAGATAAGAAAAAGAAGAAAAAAGACAAGGAAACTGATAAGAAAAAGAGGAAAGAGAAGAAAGAAAAACGAGAAAAGGTCGACATACCAAAAGATGATGAGCTGAGTGATGTTAAAGACACTGCCAGTAAAATGTCTTCAAAGGAAGATCAAAATACACAATCAATGGATGAATCTCAACAAATAGATAAAAATGTTTCTGAAACCCTCGGTTCACCCGAGAAAGTTGTTGAAGACTTATATAATGATGTTTTATCAGAAGGTATAGATAAAAATATAATAGAAAGTTATGGGAAGGATTTGCAACCCGATAATTCTAATAATGACGATGAAAAAGATTCATCTTTTGATGGACTAGAACTAAGAGCTAACGACCTTGATCTTAAACCTGATACCATTGAAATAACTAAGGACAAGCTCAAATGTGAAATGCTCGCTCCTATTCCCGAACTTTCAAAATGGGAGGTTGACGACGATCAAATATCAGGAAACGAAAGGCGGGAGTCCGGAGAACTTTCACCGAGTGATAAGTCTGGCAAAGTTACCTCGGAAGTTCTCAAAAGGGCTGAAAATGCTATATTTGCTAAAGCTATCAATGCCATACGACCGATTGAGATCAAGAAAATAAGTACTGATAGAGCTAAGTTATACAGCGGAGAAGTTGTAGATCTTAAAACTCAAACAATGGACAGCGACGGTAACTTGATCAACAATATACAAATAACTGTTCCATCTAACTTAGATCAGAGATCGGTTGAAATTAATGAAAATAAAAAGAATAAACTAGAAAGAACACCTCCTCCTAAACTTTCTATCAAGGAAAGACTGGGAGGTAAAGTCGAAGAGCCACCGAGAAGAAGCCGAGAGGAAAGAGTAATGCACAGCACAATCGAGAGAATTAAGTCGCGGTCTAGAACTCCACAAATGAGACGATTCGATAAGGAGCCGCATAGAAGAATTACCATGGAACCGAGCAGAGAAAGAGGGCGCAGAATTGTAAGCAAAATAGAAGAAGTTGATCCAAGAAGTCAAGGAGAAAGAATTCCCGAGAGAAGAATTCACGAAAGATACGAAACGGGACATTACGATAAACACAGGGGGGATGGAGATATTAGACTCGTCATGAGAGAAGATCGTAAAAGGGATAGGCAAACTAACAGAAGTGCAAGCCCCGAAAAGAAGATTAGGAAAAAAGATAAAAAGGTACACAAAAAAGAAAAAGATGAGAAAAAACAGAAGAAAGAAAAAACTGACGAAGGGCGAGATAGGACCCCTAAAAAAGTTCAAACGTCAACTGATCCTAAAGAACATAAAGTGGAAACCAAAAGTGACGGGAAGGTCGAAGGAGAAGTTAAGAAATCGACACTGGACGAAGCGAGTTTCGAACCGGATTACGATGAGACTGTAGAATCGGAACCAGAAGCGAAGGACCAAGACAAACAGGTGAATACTCCGGAAGCCGCCGCTGATCCCGGCAACACGGAAACTATTCACCTAGACTTGAGCAACGTGAGGAAGAGGTCCCACTCGGCAAGTTCGGAGACCAGCACCGACAGCAGCAGCAGCTCCAGCTCCTCGGGATCCAAGAAGCGGCGCCGCAAAAAGAAGAAGGTGAAAAAGAAGAAGGTCAAACGTCACAGCAGCGAGAGTGCGAGCGAGTCCGACTCCAGTTCTGACGAGCCCAAAAAGAAAAAGAAGAAGCGCAAACACAAAAAGAAGGCCAGCAAGAAGAAGAAGAAGTCCAAACACAAGTGATCAACCTATACTAAGCGCACCTCTTAACATCTAAGTTTCCTTCACATTCAAAATGTTTTTTTTTGTAGTACTTATGCAACTTGCAATAGATCAATCGTCGCGCGTCGGCGTCGCTTCTAAGAAGATGCGTGGAATGAGAGGGAAAAGCCCAGTGGATTCCGGAAGACATTTACTGTTTTTACCTTAACAGCAACGTCAATAATTTATTTTGTTTTATATTCCTAGTTAGGGAAACTGATATCAGCAGCTGCCAGATTTTAAATGATTTATTTAAATCCGCAGCCATATAAAATATATATATTACAACTTATTCCCAGAATAAAAAAAATGCAAAACAAAATATATAAATATGTTTATTTAAAATGTTTTTTAACACGGGATTCTGTCGCTGACGTATTGTATAATAAATAGATTGGTTATTCCCTAACAAGCCGCATCTTAGATTTATTTATCATATACGCCCAGAGGGGTTTTACATGACAGGTAAAAAATTAAAATTCATTGTATACAAGTCAATATGTAGGTCAAATAAATATTTATCTAATAAACAAAAAATATTATTAATGAAATTTTTTAACTATCGAAATACATTATGCTTTATAGATAAACATAAATAAAATATTCCGTAAAGGAGGTATATATATAATCAATAGATATATATAAGTTTTAGGAAAAAAAAATGAATACAAAAAGTTTATTTTTATTTTTCAATGTAAGTTTAGAAAATATTTTGTGACCCTTGACAATAAAGAAAAAAGAGATAACAAACCATGATCGTGTGAGAAAGATATATCATTTCCTTAGTTCATACACATTTCTCTGTAACTTGTTACCATCGTAATTTTTTGCTTATTTCATAATAATACAAAATATGCGATAAGGCTTTTCCTACCTTCATTCTCTAACAAACTTTCGTCGTGATCAGACGTGGTGCAACGCAGAAAAATGATGTAGTGTGTGATGAAAACATGCTTTAGTTACAGGTACAAAAAAATGAAAGTACAGTAGAACTCCAATTATCCGAATCAATTGGGACCGGACCCCATTCGGGTAGGATAAAAATGGGATAATTAGTTTTTTTTCCGAAAAAAGGGTCTGTTTTAATTCATTACTGTATATGTGTTGAAAATGAAAATGAATGATTGAAAATGAAAAATGCGCTGTTGCTTAATTAAATGAAAAGGCAACACTTAGACATGTTAAGCGTAGTTACAAGCGCTATACTGTAAATGAAAGTCATTGCTTGCTTAACATCTCGGTCAAAGTAAGCTGTTTGACTGTCATCATCCGTTTTCGGGCAGCCAAGTCGTTATTTTACGAATCGCAGTACGTTACCGTCTTATTTTTTTCTGGAATTCTGAGAGCGATTCGGATAATCAGTGATTCGGATAGTCAGAGTTCGGATAATTGGAGCTCTACTGTATAAGGTGAAGATGTACATAAAGGATATACACATATACATCATACAAATTGTCAACTTGTCAGCACGTGCACAAGCAGTGACGCTGCGGTTACATCTACAAACCAAACTCTCTTTTATGGAGGTCACGGTTTCAACTCTCTCTCATATGGAGGTCATTTCAGATAGAATGACTCTTATACAGAGTTTTTCCCGCTCTCTTGCAGAGGTTTTTGGGGGTAAAATAACGACTTTAAGCTAGTTCTCTTTTAAAGAGGTTTCTCATAAAGATATAAATCCAGCGGCGTTATTCTGAACCGCTGTCGCGGCCGTAGTAAACACTTAATGTACAAAATACGCGAGATAAAAAGCTTTTTTTTTACGGCCACGAGAGCGTTTGGTATACCACCCCAGTAGCTCAATCACAAATAACTATCGACATGCTCAAAAACATGCTAAGCATTTGAGCAATCACAATAAACAATAATAAACGGGTTGTGGTCCTGTGGCTAGTGTCTCGGACTCACGGACCGAAGGTCCGCGGTTCGAATCCCACTCTACCCCAACTCGATTCCATTTTCTAATAGTGAGTTATTTACAACTCGTTGAAAATGGCCCTCAAAATTAAATATTTGGGTAAATCATAAGAACGCAAATATTTCTTTTTTAAAAAAAAAAAAAAAAAAAACATGCTTAAGTTATCGCAGTCAACGCGTGTGTAATCTCTAAGTCAACGCCCGTGTAGGTTTGTTTTTTTCATAAATAAATATACAGTTCACTGGCGAAAAATCGGCGTATACTTTAAAAAATAATAAATATATCTGTTGTACCTCAGAGGTAGACGGATGCAAATCTAAACGTCATGTTCAACAAAAGCCTAAATAATCTAATTTCTCTTAAGTTATTTCTGATCATTTACAGCATTAAATTGTATTTTCAGTATCTTAATACATTGGTTCTTTCATTATAAGACTTATTTCTTCAAAATCAATGGACATGATCATAAATTGGATACGAAAATCGAAATGTCATTTGATCAAATTCTGGATTTGCATCCGTCTGCCTCTGAGATACAGATATTGCATTTGCAAAATAGTAAGGAGTATCCAATACAAAAAAGTGAAAATTAAATTACAATTACCACGGATTTTATTGACATTTTGTTTGCCAACCGCCGGCTAAATGCAATAAAAAGCATGATAAATAATAAATAAATAAAAATAGCAGTTTTGGAATATTTTCCATGTGTACACCGTTGAAATTCAAATATGTGATTGCGCAGCAGGCTAATGCGTCGTGAAACATAAATATGTTGACATTTAATATTAGGTTTTCACGGATGTTCCATTGTGTTCGCGAATACGATAAACAACCATGGTGAGAAATTGTTATCACGTCGCTTATTAGCACGTCGATAGTTATTTGTGATTAAGCTATAGGTTCGACTGTATATCTCTTTCTCGCACGACTTTTTGCATTTGTATCGTGAATTTTGATCTAATTTCTTATTATTGAGGACAACGCAATATTTGATAAATATGAGACGAGGCTAGTAGGGGAATAACGTGTCTATACGTCAGTGTGAAAAATTCGCATATCATTTCGGCGAATTGATCATGTCTAATTAATTTAATCTCAGTTAGTGAAAAATTCGACTCCCTGTTTTCCTCAATCCATTCAATGAATATATGAATACAGTACATAATATAATGTGCTTCTAGGTAACCTTCTTTTAGTTCAGAGATGGCAAGGCTACCAGATTACAGGGAGCTCCTTTGAACGGTTTTTTTTTTCGGCAACGAGTATTTTTTTTCTTGTATTTTGGCCCTGTTAAGGGTACTTAAGTACTCAGATGCGGTGTGCGCTTGCCGAGCTGTTTACAGTCCGGCTAGCATATGCGTGAATACGTTCGGAATGCTTCGGAATCCACCCGAACTGGCTTCGTAAATAGCAGACGTGTCGGATGGAGATACCTGACGCGTTATCCACCCCAGTAATAACCATAACATACCGAATTCTTTTATTAGGTGTTAATATAAGTTGTGTCCGTTTTTTTCCAAATTTAAAAATAAACTCCAAAATTGAAACAAAATGGTAAAGGTTTATCATTCGATAGAAAAAATTCTGCTCAAGATATTGTGTTTGCTTTTACGTACAAATATTACTTTATTTGATTACACCTCTTCAAAATTTAATGTCAAGCAGACGAAAGTGAGCATTTTCGACACCTTCTGTTCGCGTTCAGTGTACGGTGAAGATGGTATGAATTATTGACTATTTTTTTGTTGACTCTTATTCCCATTATTAAAAAAAAAACAGACAACTTTTTGGTAACATCCAATATAAGATATTTTTATGGCCAGTTGAGAACTGCAATGGAAACGAGAATGTTTATTTTACCAATGTTAACATAATATTACACATGGAGCCGATAAATCAATTCATTTTGTCTGTAATCCTACAATTTACTATTTTTTTTACTACAATTTACTATTTATAAAAAAATATTTAAATTAGACAACTTGGAAATCTTAGAAAATAAAAAAGCGATTCATAATAAGAAAAAAATTATAATTACCAAATAAATAATATTTACTTTCGTCTAGTCCTTACAATACAAAAAATTCTTGATTTATTTGCGCCATATGTAATATTTAGTAAACATTGATAAAATACAATTGGATAGAATTCATTTCATTCAAAGAAGCTTGTATAGCTTTGAATCCGGTCGGTAAAAAATAAAAAAAACAAAGTGGTTTTTATTTATTTTATTGTAATGATCACTACAAAGTTAGTGCTTCAAATATAAAATTTATATTAGAAAATGTTCACGTTGAGCGTCGTTAGCAAGCGCTACTCAGAGTCTTAATTACGAGCCCTACCCTTACAAATTTTACCCGCATTTTTTTCGACGGTCGAACTTAGTATATTTTTTTATTTAAATTGCCACCAAATAAAAACATTCTTACGATTAATTATATGTGACTAATATTAATATGGAATTGTAAATATTTCTTTTACTTTAAGAAACCCATTAAATACTTATGGGTTATTTTGATTTTTTATTTCTATAATCGAGTGTTAAATAATTAATATTAGGGCTACAATATGTGAACCATTTAATTTTTATAATTTTAGTTCATTAGTACTAATCGAATACAGTACTAAATACGTTTTAATTTTTTTTTCCGAGGTACTGGCCAAATATGTACAAAGCGAATTAATGTCTTAATCAGCAATACGCCATTGCGTGTTTTACATTTTAAACCTTTGCAGTTTTATGGAAAAATGTAGCGACGAAGAAATTAAAATTGATCCAAAATTGAATTTTACAAATGTTTTCTCGAACATTACGTTTTACTGCGTCATTGCTGTAGCGTATTCTGCCCTCATACGGAGAATGGCTTAAACTACCATTTTTGACACAAAGAAGTTAACCCTTTCAGCCCGGGTGTTCATTAAAATATACACGAATTTTAAGATTTTTGCTCGTCCCTACCGAAATTAAAAAAGCGACGAGCTTATTTTTTAATTACTAGAACCCTTTAGTACATCCCTATTTTATTTTGTATACGTCGGTTTTCAGCATTACACAGAAAAGTTCATTTTTAACTTTGACAGCTAGCTTCTGGCTAGTTTGTTTGTTTTAGAGCGAATTTCTGTCGTCCCTGTAAATGATGTAAGGCAAGTTTCAAACATATTTCGGTAGAATTAAATTAATTTGATTGAAAAAACATATATTTTATACACACATTTTAAATTAGCTTTTTCGGTTGGTTATCAGTTTGAGACCCATTTAAGTTTGAGACATAATTTCTAAAGCATAAAAGATAAAAAAAATATTAAATATGCTTAAAATTTCAAATAATTCATTTAGTACACAGAATATAAATATATTTTTTTATATTCAGGGCTGAAAGGGGATAGATTTGGAATCCGCAAGGAAATATAAACATTTGTATACACGGTTTTCACCACCAGACCGCGAAACTTCAGAGGAAAATTCCCAAAGGTGAGCTTTAAAAAAAATCCTAATAATTTTTTTCCAAAAAGTCATTTAAAAAAAAAAGTTTTTTTTATGATCTCAAAATGTAGTAAATCCTTAATTTCTTGGACAAGCAGTCCCTCCACAAACCCCTACCCCTCTCCTAGTCTAACCGCTTCACTTTTTCGCGTCTAGTGCGTATCGCTTCGTTGGTCAAATACGTTTTAATCTCAGTTTTTTTGTTGAGGAGCGGTAGGAGTTTGCGGAAGGGATTCTAGGTTCGAAAATTTTAAGGTTTTTTTTTTGAGATTATAATTTATTTTTATTTTTATTTGAATTGAAAAAAAATACTAGAAATTTTTTTAAAGCTTAACACGAGGAATGTTCCTCTGAAGTTTCGCGGTCTGTCCCTGAAAAACCGTGTATATATTACGAAGCCCAAATCAGTTTTTTATGTAAAAATAAATTTGAATGCATTCCGCAATCAAACCTTTTCCATATTTTTTTTTACAAAAATGAAAGTGAAAACGTACAATGAAAAAAATCGTCGTATTTCCCAAAATATTACTATGAAAAATAAAACACGTATTTTTGTGACAGTAGACAGTCGGCCAATCATAAACCGGTAAATGCGACTTTAATGAAACGAGCCAATCTCACACGACTATATTTTTTCCTGCTATTACCGTGCGGCGTAACAAAGCGTTGATTTCAATATAAAAAATAAACTTTTCCATAAATGAAATAATTCAGACATTTTTGTTTTATTATATTTTATGTATGTATTATTTGATTTAAAAAGGGATTATGTCGTCGATTTTCGCAGTCGCTTACGCCTTTTATATTTTATACAATTTTAATTATGTTACCTATGTTTATATTCTGAGAGATAGAATATTTACGTATGAATATTAATGTAAAGTGTACAAACTTTGATTAAAAATAATAAAGTGTGATATTATTTGGATTCTGGTGTTTTCATTTGATTTTCAAGGCACTCTCTTAATACCCGTCCACAATTCCTCTTTCGAACTTCGAACTTTGTATTAAAATTGCCACCAAGTAAAAACATTCTTACGATTAATAATATGAGACTAATATTAATATAGAATTGTAAATATTTCTTTTACTTTAAGAAACCCATTAAGTACTTATGGGTTACAAAATTTGAGTTTGTTCAAATGTTCGTAGACAAAAGACTGGATATTACCCCCTCGGGGGTCATTGAGATTAACAAATTACAACAGGGATAGAGAATACCTTAAATAAAGGAATATGGAAGTCAAGGCATTTACAGGGCTTGTGACCTGTCATTGGCTGGTTTAAGTGGCCACTTTACACACTGTGTAACATTCACCATTTTGCCTATGTTTGAACATCCATATTTCTTCAATTCTTCCATTTGTTGATTTTAGTGAAGTTAAAGAGCTAAAACCTTTATTGTTGTGAAAATATTCATCTTACTAAATTATTACACATACTAGGCAACGCCTGAAAACAATTTTTCAATTTTTAAACTTCTTCTTGGACCAGTTGGTTTCATTACAATATTTGTGTTTGTCCAAATGTTCGTAGACAAAAGACTCAAAATGGTGAATGTTACACAGTGCGTAAAGTGGCCACTTAAACCAGTCAATGACAGGTCATAAGCCCTGTAAATGCCCTGACTTCCATATTCCCTTATTTAAGGTATTCTCTATCCCTGTTGTAATTTGTTAAACTTATGGGTTATTTTGACTTTTTATTTCTTAATCAATATTGTAACATAACATGATACATGTTTTTTTTTCTATTACAATCTTCTTTTATATAAATATATAAAATAGTTGATATTATAGCTTTAACTTTCCAAAGTAGAGACTAGCTCTTGTGCTTGGAGAGTGACATACACTATTGTAGTTATTTAGCCATTTGAAGTTATATAATTTTGAATATACATGAGAAAAAATGCACAATAACATTATTGGAGCCAATCCGAGTGATATTTTTAACTTGAATAATACTACATTCAAAAGGGAAATCAGCGACAGCATGCAGGCATTGTCGTCGTGGGTGAGTAATGATGGATAAATACAATATTATTTTTTCATTTTTATTTTTAATTTACAAAGGTAAATATGTACAACATCATCATCATTCCCTTTCCGCACCAAATGGTGTATAGGGAAGTGCATTGGTATACCAATCGCAGCGTATCTTGATAGTTTTTGTTACATGAAGGTATGATGATCAATATTCCGCTTCAGTCAAGGGACTATGAAATATTGTTGTGTAAAAACACCCTTTTAAATAAATGTTTCATGTCAACTATGTCAGGAATCGAACCCGAGACCTCTTGCACGGTAGGCAAACGCACTCACCATTACAACACGCGGCCGACGAATATGTACAACACAAAAAATCTAAATTCTTATCCATAAATTTACTTATGACGCATTATGTATATTTATTTTTTTATTTATTTACGGTTCCATGAACCTTTTACATAATTACAATAAAACCAGTATAAAAAGTCCAACAAAAAATAGCATAATATTAAAAAAGAACAAAAATGTCAAGAATTGTATACAATGGTGTATACAACAGTATTTATATATAAAAAATGAAATGTTACATTTGTAACAAATATAAATATTTACCCATATAAAAAAGGTATATATTAAAAAGATTACTTCATGGTTGTTATAAATAAAAATACCAATATTAATACTAAACAATAATAATTTTAAAAAAATAATTATACACAAGAGTAAAGGGTTCAAACAAAAGTAAAGAACTAATCATTCTTTGACCTTTTAATTGTTGATTCTTTTTCAAAACACAGGACTTGATCATCAGATGCGTGATATAAAATAAATCTTAATCATCACTGTATTGATTTGCAAGTCGCTGCATGCGAATAATTAGTGATTAAAAAAAAAAATGTATTAAAAAATTTTATAAAAGGTACACGTTTTTAAAAAAATCCATACATATCTACTTTTACACATCTAGTAAATGTTATCACTGTAACTCTCTAAAAAAAGAGACTAATACCCGTATGCAGAGACAAAACTTAAGGTGAGGAAAGTACATTCTATTGTCTTCACCTTCGGGTTATTCTCCGCATTTGAGATTAGAATGTACTTTCCTCACCTTAAGTTTTGTCTCTGCATACGGGTATAACTCTTGTCCTTGGAGAGTGACTTAGTTGCAGTTGTTATTTATGAGTTTCTATAATTTTAATACATGAGGAAAAAAAAACATAGGATTTATAAAGAAAAATCATAAAACAATAATACATTCATACTTATTAAAATTTAATGTGGTTTTTACACGTGTTCAAAAAATTTCTTCAGATTTACTTTAAACTTTTTTATTGATATATTATTTTCAATAGTTTTTAGTTCATGGGGAATATTATTATATTTTTTTACACCTTTAAAGACATACCATGACTTGTGTGGAATTTAGGAATTTAAATATTAATTCAATGACTAATTAGAGCATATTGTTATTTATAAGTTTGAAATAATTTCTAGTCTAGTATTAAGCTACGATTATATTGAAACTGTATTATTGTGTTTACGTATGACTGTAGATTTCAATAAATAAATACATTAAAAAAAAACAGGCAAAAAGCTCAGTCGAAAGTTTGGTCATTTTGTCAATTGCTTCACTTCACCGCAATGGGTTTAATTATTTTTATGTATTTGCTTAAGAAATATTTAACAAAAAAAATATTGATACTTGAAATATTGTAAGTGCATGTTTTATCCTTTTTGAGTAAAATGTGTTCGTTTTAAATTTACAATTACAAATCTCATTTGCTATGTGTCAATCTATTGCATACAAGTACAACTGTGGCCAAAATGTACCTACCACTTGTATTATGGCAAATCACACTTACGAATAATTAATCGAATGAAAAAAATTCACTTCTCTTAGCGAAGTATCTATGGTATATTTTCTATAATATAAACATATTACAACAGAGATTAAGAACATTTAGGAGAAGGTAATATAGAAGTCTAGGCATCTACAGGGCTTATGACCTGTCAATGGCTGGTTTAAGTGGCCACTTTACACACTGCGTAACATTCACCATTCTGCCCATATTTGAACATCTATATTCCTTCAATTCTTTCATCTGTTGATGCTTGTGAAGAGCTGAAACCTTTATTTATGCGGGTGAGATTCATCTAATTGAATTATTTCACCTACATACTAGGCAACGCCTGAAAATCTTATTTTTTCAATTTCTGTACTTCTTCATGGACCAGGTGGATTTATCAACAATAAAGGGGGTTGCAGGCGTTGCCAAGTAGGTGAAATGGTTCAGCCGAATGAATCTCACCCGCTTGATAAAGGTTTCAGGGCCGCGATTATGAATGGCTATCTTAATCGGTATATACATATATATATTATAAAAAAAAAAAATATAAAAAAAAAATATATATATATTTTTTTACATTATAATTTTAAATTGTTTCTATTCACTCATATATCAAATACACACTTACCCTGTCCTTAAACCTACCCTCACACCCATATACAATCACACACATATTCACATACCTACCAAAACCACTCTCCACTTTTTTACACACGCATCCTCACACACAAAAAAAAACTCGCACACATGCACTTCTATAAATTATATTTAACTGAACTGGATTTTTATAATTGTATTTATGTGGAAAACTGATTTGGCTTTATTTTATGTTTTTTTTATAATGTTGTGTATATTTCTTTGTATTGCTGTTGTTTTTCTTAATAAACAAAATAAATAAATAAAATACTGAGACGGTATAAACTAATATCGATATTTATGTACGAAAGTGTGTTTACAGGGTGTTCATTATACCCTGTCACATCTGAAACTACGATGATCAGTATGAGTAAGAATACATCAATATAGTGCCAATGCACATAAATATATTTTTTAGAACGAATAAAATTAAAAAAAATAAAATATCAAAAAAAGCAAATGGTTGCTTACTTCTGCAGGGGAGAAACGAGGAGGGAGAGGGGGGGATCTGATACTGCGCCGCGCTCCGCTCACTTCTCCCCTGCAGAAGTAAGCAACCATTTAAAAAAAAAAAAAATTTAAAGAAATTCCTTGTGCTAAATATATTTTTAAATATGCTTATATGTCTTCTTCTCCATACTAATCATTGTGGTTTCGGATGTGACAGGGTTTGAAGAACACCCTGTATTTGTATGAAAATTCAATGCATCTTCGTCGGTAACCGGTAATTGAACATACTTAGAAAAAAAAAATTGTAAACATTCTATATTTTTCATACAGAAAACTTAATTTTACTTTGTAGATAAAATTCAAGATACATTTCAACTTCCCATCGGAATACATACCCAGCTCTTTCACTTCACAAGAGAACAGATGGAAGAGTTGAGAAAATGCGGAAGTTTTGAACATAGAAAGAATGGTGAATGTAAGACACTGTGTAAAGTGGCCACTTAAACCAGCCAATGCAAGGTCATAGCTCTGTAAATGCCCAGGCTTCCCTTCTCAAAAATGTTTTCCTTCTCTGTTGCAACAAATTTGATGACATAATTTATTAATAACGGTACTTAATAACTAATTTTACATATAACAGCAATATTATTATGATTTTTTTTCGTATTCTTATAATTTTTATATGTATAATTCTTCTGTACGTGTGATGTCACTGAACTCCTTCTTAACGGCTTAACCGATTTACGTGCGGTTTTCAGATAAATATAGATCTTTGCGCTGTGCGTGTTCGCAGATATTAAAATCTTCAATCTAATACGTAAAAAAATAAGTAAAGAGCATAAATGTTTTATTCATCGATCTATCAGGGTAGCATTCGAGGAGAATGCATTGACAAAAAAATGGAAAGATTTTGTATTTTTGTGTATAAATGTTTTTGAATGTTTACAAACAGCATTTGTTTTTTGTGGATCTCATCGGATTCTTTCCTTAAATTCCTTATTATTTCTATTCATTTATTTCTTTTTACTGGATTTTTGGAAATACTAAAATAACATTAAATTCAATACATTTTTAAAAATCGTATTCCCACATAAGTCCCTCTGTTAGTGAGAAGACCGGAGTTTGATGTTTGCAAAAAGAATGCCATATTTCAAAAAATATTTATTTTATGTTTTGGAATTCAACCATAAACAAGTACCTGCTTAAGTTTAATATTTGAATATTAACAATTTTAAGTTTTAGAATTTAATCACAAACAAGTACCTAGGTACCTACTTATCAATAAAAAGTCTTTTTCCAAGGCAAGCCAACCTTCTGGCAGGACAACGTCTGTCGGGTCAGCTAGTAAATTATAAATAAATATAAACAAAAATATTAATACGCCAAAAATATTTTTAACAAATAATGCGATTGCAATTCGCACTAAAAATACAATTTTCTTAAAAATGGACGCGTAATGTAAATATTTTAGCCTAATTGAAAAAAAATACGTTGACGCGAGTAATATATTTATTATGTTTTAATATTACAGTAGTTATATGGAGAAACACAGATGGACAAGAAACTGAACAAAAATAACATAAATCTGTGTAGCAGAGACAAGGACAAAGACGATAAAATAATAGTTTACAATATATTCAAGAACATGATCAACATACAAGATTTTGAGATAAGCCATGTCAATTCATCTTCATTCCACATTGTGTTAATCGCAAACCAATAAGATCCATCCCAATAAATTCCAAGTTGTGCGACGAATTGACTAATCTAAACATTCTGGATATTGGAACATAAAAACAAAAGTAGCTCTTCTAAGAGCTTAATCTAAATCTTCTAAGATTTGATAAATTGCAAGTTTTAACACGGTTGAGACATGAAAAGAAATTAAATGTAAGAGATGGAACATCACTTTTATCAAAGTATTTTGAAATTGTAAATAAGGTTCATCTCAGTTCTACGTTTCTCAAATGAAAACAGATTAAGAGATTGCTCCATTTAAAAATAGGAATAATTACCCCCTTGCAGGTGATTAAGTTTGGGCGATGAGCCAGTATTGCGAGGTATAACGCGATCCCTTGCCTAGGGCAAAGACCTCAATGGCTATGATGGCGGAGATGAATTGCATCAGTACGGCGGAACAAGCGAAAGGGGCACAAACCTTCGGCCTTATGCCACACAGACATACTTTGGGCAATGGCTGTTGGGAGACAGTGGCGTCGGGCAGGACGTCGTATTGAGGATGGCAGCGGAGAAACAATAGTCAACGGCGGTATCCTAAGCCCCAGTTAGCAAGAGGGGTTACTGTCTTGGCGTCAGGTGGGAATTGGCCGTAAAAAATAAACCAAACCACATATCTCCTCATCCGACATGTAGACTGAAGACTAAGAGGGTTGACCCCAAGTAAATGGGACATCCAGCCAAGAGGAAGAAAATTTCTTTGCAACCCGAGCAACCATGCCACTTTTCTTAGAAAACGGTGAAGGACAGACTCGATATGGTCAATATGAGTCCTATAGAATCAAGACCTAATTGGAGAAGCATATTCTAGATCGGGTCGAACTGCTTTTATGCAGTTTTAATCCTGGGGATTGGTTTGCAGAAAAATCCTGCATCTCTTCCTCCATTGGTCTCTATTCTCTGCAGTCCTCTTCAATTCGGTATATGAGGCGCAGTTTCAACCTTCGCACCCTTGCTCCAAATACTCCCGTCGGGGGCACCCTCTGTAATTTGTCCCCTCAGCCATTTCCTCTATTATGTCATGCAGGAGAATTAGTCGAACAGGTCGAACTAGTGAACAGTAAAGAAAGAGTTTTTATGTAATAATGCAATGTAATAAGTAATGGCAAAACGCAAAGTTTTTTTTTATCAACTCTAATCTAAGCACTCTAATTCCAGCGTATCTGGATCATTGTTGTAAGGTGGAAGATAAAGTGATCAGTCCTACGCTTCAGGTGCCAGTCCAGAAGCAACGAAAGATTGCGGTGAAGAACCTAGATCCACCTCCAAATCCAATATTTTGTCCACCATACCAGGAATCGAATTCAGGACCTCGCATGGTCGGCGAATGCGCCAACTACCACATTGCAATGTCGAAAGTAGACATCGAGCCGAAAACGCTCGTCCAGGCACAGAGAACAGCATTATTCATCCGGAAATGTTCAGGTTATTGATCAGTGTCCACTGGTGTAGAAATACGTAAAGCATTTTGATTGGTTTTGTTGTCCTTAATTGCATTTTGTTTTCACAGCACAAAAGCGTTTTACTGCTGTAAACACCAAACAAATAACTTTAATTAATTAAAAATCTCACTGCATAAACAAAAATCACGTTTTCCCATTAACAATGGTCCCAATAATAAATTATTTTTGCCGAGCGCAACGTAAATACAAAATATTATAATTTCACTGCATGTTACGTGATTAAAATATTAATTATTCTAGAAATTAAAAATGCAGGTGGCGTACTGATCACTCTGGTTTTTTGTTAAAGTAATCATAATCATCACTGCCTTAGCCACATCCAGCGGTGCATAGGGCACTGCATTGGTACTGGACTCTACTTGCAGTGAATCTTGATAATTTGATACGCGGCAAATACCTAAATAAGTAAGTTAGTTCATTTTTGATCAATTATACGCTGGCGCTGTGTAACACGCACTATTTTGGTTATGTTTGAATATTTATATTTCCTCAGATTTTTTCTGTTGGCAGATGGTCAGTGCGACCCCACTGACTGTTCGAACCCTAAAATAAAATATTTATAAAAATACGAAATTTAATATTTTACAATATCAAACTCGCCGATTTACTCGAATTGTTGATTCGGGATGAGCTTTTAACTTTAAAAGTGAAATATCGTGAAACTAGTAAAATGTTAGTTATCAACTTTTTCCAGAAACTCGACAATGTTATGTTCTTCTGGATTACCTTCTTTCAGTACGATCATGCCAAGGCTACAACTAGCGATATTTCCTTGTATGTGGGTACCACTAAGGAGACTTACGTCCTCAAATGCGGTGTGCGATATGTGGGCGAAATGTAAGTGAAACTTTTGGTCTGTTTTGTGAGTGTGGTAAATAATTCCTTTCCCGTATTACTTGAAGCAAAAAGCGAAATATTCTAAAGTTCAGACATTAAAAAAAAAAAAAACAAGGATCCACACTGTTTAATAATTCCCTTTCCACAAATTATAAAAAGTTAAGATATAATTTAGCCCGGTTAAAGCAAAATATATTAAAAATCATAAATACGCCGGTAATCTTAAATGCATGCGTCCCCCATCACTATCAATGTTTAACTGAATCGGTTTCACACAAACACCGGCCACAGAATAGCGTCTCTGTCTTCCTTGATGTGAGTTCTATCTTCGTACTCTCTTATACAGATTTATTGCGTATTGGTGTTACATTCATTCTTCGCATGGCAAGGATAAATATTGTTTTAATTAAAATCCAGCATAGTTTACGAATTTTACGAATCCGGAGTGAAAATGTCGATTTGAAGATTACAGAAAATACAATGTCATCATTAAGAAAAAGAGAGATATTTCAAGTCTTGTGTCGTGTGTAGACTAGTGTGACATCACAGCCACACAAGAGTTGACTCTTAAACATCCTTCTGCTAACGGTGCTTTAATGTCATGCAACGTTAGGCAAATAAAGAGATATTTTGAAATACGGTTATTTAAAAAAACTTAGAGATTAACTGTTTAATAAACTGTTTCCCATAATTTATCAAAATAATCATGACGCGTATTTTTTAAGACGTTATTTTAAAACATAAGAGATATTAAAATTTGTTGCAACAGAGAGGAAAACATTTTTGAAAGGGAATATGGGAGTCTAGGCATTTACAGGGCTTATGACCTGTAATTGGCTGGTTTAAATTGCCACTTTACACACTGTGTAACATTCACCGTTCTGCCTATGATTGAACATCTACATTTCCTCAACTCTTCCATCTGTTGACTTTTTGTGAAGTAAAAGAGCTGAAACCTTTATCATGTGGGTGAGATTCATCCAGCAGTGAGATTTATCCAGCAGTGAGATTTATCCAGCAGTGAGATTCAGCAATTTAAATATGAACAACTACCTAAGGAGAAAATCCAGCCAGTCTGCAAGCTTGTTGTCATAAGAGATATACTTTAAAAAATATATTGTTAAGTGTCCTCGGCACGGGTTACCCCAGTGAGGTCACATTATTTTTATTATTATGGAAAAAAATGAATAAATAAATGTATTAAGTCTTGTATCCTATGGAAACTAATGTAGCGTCATAGCCACCCACACAAGAGTTAAAGCATTTTAAATAAAAAAATCACATAATTAATTTTACAATACGCCCAAGGGGAATTTCCAAAAATAGTACAGGGAAGTAAAAATATAGTTATAATTTAAAAAATAAACAAATAAATAATTTATTTATTTTGAAATACAAGTTTGTAAAAACCAAAAAAGGATACTGCAATGCAAAATCAAAAGTCAAACTTAGCGTAGTAAAAAAGGAGAGAAATATGGATAAAATATAACATTAATAGGTAAGGCATAAAAATGTACATTATAAAGCTTAAGAAACATTTATAAAAGCCTAAGAAATATTTTGAATGCTCAACTTATGAGACAAATTTACTTTGCTTTTTGCCAAAGCAAACTATCATATTGCAATTTAGCTTGGGGAGGTTGCTCTCGTTCAATCCTTGAACCAGTAAAAATAGCACAAAAATGGATCATGAAGATCATTCTCAAAAAACCCTTGAGGTATTTAACGGAAGATCTGTCCGCTGAGTTAAAGATATTGGATGTTGATTGATGTTGTCAATTGTTTGTGAGGTGCCTACTACTTAAATTTTATGATAAATTAAGCGAGGTCAAAAGAACCCAACGAAATATAAACACTCGCTCAGCAACACAAATGGACTGTATTGTCCCATTTGTATCAACCGCCTTTGGTAAAAAAAATACAATGTAATTGCTCCAAAAATATTTAATGATTTATTGCCAAATATAAAAGACTCAAAATGTAAAACAAATTTTAAAATAAAAATAACTGCACATATAAATAGTGTAGCGAGAGATTTTTTTGAAAAATATATGTAAACCAAAAAACGTACTACTTTATATAATTGGTACACATATTATTTATATTTTTAGGTATTTCATTGCTTTATATTTGTTTTATTATATATTATACCATAATATTTATATTTAAGTAACATGTATTCTTGGCATATATATATACTTTATATTTGTATAATAACGATTTTTAATTTCTTACATTTGATTAGCTGGCATTTATAATAACGTAGTTTTAGTTTTTCTTTTTTATGTTATTGTTTTATTAGTATAGGACTACTTATGCTCTAAAGATAGAAAATATCCATCTTAGAACAGGCTGTGCCATGTTAGATGGAGACTACCATAAACAGAGAACACTCAGTTTTCATTTTACATTAATTGGTTTATATAGATTCCTTGTTATTAAGTATGTATATTATTTTTTTGCAATAAATTTATGAATAAAAAAAATAAATAATAGTGAAAAACAGAAGGAAAATTAAAAAGCAAATTGTTTTTTTTTTTAACACAAGCAACAACAAATTAATATTAAAGGTAAATAATACAAATTAAATTACAGTAGTACTCGTAATAACGTATGTATAGTTTTATCAGTGCTTAAGATGTATGTTTAGATGTATTATATTATTGTACACTTTAGTTTTGACCTTTTAAAGGAATTCACCATCTCTAGATATCTATCAAACTTTGTTATATTTATGTTGCCTTACTTGTCTTTAAAAGGCAAATAGAAAACCTTTCTGTAGGAACTCACCCGGGTAGTAAAGTAGCAACACCCCTTCCAAAACTGAAGTTTCCCGGGACGATTATAGATACAACACCTTTAGTTTAATAATAGAAATGTCAAATATCTGTTTATTTATGAAAATTCGCTGAAAGTTGGCCTTTCATTAATTTCAGTCGCCACAGATCAAACACAAAGTTCCATCAAGTGTTGTTAGCGAAGTTCGGATATTGTGTTTGCGAATCCATTTACACTCCTGACCATACTATTTCCACCGTAAAGGGTAAGTGAGGTGAGGCTGAGTAGGGGGGGGGGGTGATGGGTTGAACAGGACAGCGGGTAAAGACGGACACCGGACACTACTCATGAAAAAATACATACCTTTATTTTTCGATGTCCAAGGCCTCGATTATAATGGGAAGATAAAGACGTCATACCTTCACCTTGACGGTACAGTTGAAGATAAATTTCTTCTAGCAATTATAAAGATATACTACCGAACCCCCCCTTCAAGTTTTGGGTACATCGATATGAAACAAGGGGAAGCGTACGTCACGGTACACATATCTACGCTCTAAAATGACATAGCTTCAGTATGACGTCATAGTTGAAGATAAAAGTCTCCCGACCGACTATAAAGGTACACTACCGATACCCCCCACCATCAAGTTTTGATGTAAGTACATCGATTTATACCGATGGGTCTAGAACCCATCCGATAAGTTTATATACGCATTAAAAGTGTCAAAAAATTTGTTCCACCGAGCAATTTTTCTTTTAATTATGATTTATTAAATTTTTTAATCGTTTTGAGGTTGGCACTTTTTTTCTTAAAAGCCTATTAAAAATATAAGAGTGAAATAAGTCAATTTTGAAGCCGAATATAATTCCAACATACCTGTCACCTTGATAAAACGAATACCTTGATGTGAAAATAATGCCGCTAGATTCTGCCCTATTAACAAACAAGTATTCAGGCGTTAGAAAGTTACCACTCTAAAAAAATAATTTAGTTATTAGATTTTTTCCATCTGTTCTACTATCTTTCCGAGTGTATGTATCAAGACGTTAAAGGAGCCGACTTTGTTGTCGATCAGTACAGACGATCGTAAGGCGTACCGTCTAGGTGATTTTCAAAAGTCAACTAAATAACAACTGAACTGTCATCGTGTGTGCATGTGCCTTTTATATTTTCACCGCAATCGCGAATAAGTTATTTTTGCGATCAATATCTCATTTAATTCACTGTGTCGTGTAATCACATATAATATTCAATATAATTATCAAGAAACCACGTCGAGTGCCTCTCCTTCCTGACCACAATATTTTATCTAATCCTGACTGCCACGAGATAAGTTCCAAGCAATAAGGTGCCAGAACCTCAGTACAAGGTCGGTAATTGCATTCATTGTATTAGTGTTCGGTGGCAAAGTAAATAAAGATAACGCATTCCGCGAACCAGATCAATTCGAGCGTTCATCTGCTAACAATAATAAAGGTAATAAAGCTAGTTAACCTGTAAATAAATAGTACAAAAAATTTTTTGGAGTAGTATGTACTTGTTAATATTATTTGTTTGGATGCCCAATATTTTCCCTCCATCCCCTACTCTGGGCGGGGGAAAGGCATAATGTACCATGTGGAGGAAATGAGCGTATGGAAACTTTAAATTGCAATAATTGTGCCTGATCGATAAAGGTCAAATGTCAGAAATGGAATTGAATGAAATTGAATATGAAATTTGTGAGGTGAATGAAATTGGGTGTGACGGTAAAAAAATGCGATATTTTTGTCAGGGCGATTTTATCAATGGCGCTGGACTGGTCATGTTGCGTGCAACTCAGACGATAGATGGACAAAATGGCTCCAACCAGAGAGACGACATTGTGAAGCGTTCGGGAACAGCGTGGATACAAATAGTTCGAGACCGTTTGGCATGGAGAAGGATGGAGGAGGCCTACGTTCAGGAGTGAACGGCTACAGGTTGAAGAAAAAGAAGAAGATTCAGATTAAAAAATGTTAGACTGTTTAGGTTTTTAAGAAACAAGTCTAAAAATTCGCAGTATGAATATTTGTGAAGTAAAATATATTTTCAAGAGATCAAACAGTTTGTACGTAATTAGTCCTTTACAGTATTTTGAAATTCCGACGATTATATTATGTGATATTATGCTTAACATGGATTACATTATTTTGCAACTAAGTGATACGGAGTTGAATAGAATTTGCCCGATAAATAATTGGTGATGACGTAATTCACATCATCCAATAATGATGTCACGCTATGCTTTCCACCAATTTAATAATGAATTAATATAGCCAAAGGGTAATATGCTTCACGCATCATTAGAACCATTGCAAGCCAATTTTTGACTATGTGTCTATTTTGTATGACGTTAATTGCTTTTTTTTATATGTATTCGGGATAACATAAATTGTGACCATTTTCTACCAAATTTAAAAATGAGCACCAAAAGTAAAACAAAATTTTAAAGGAAACATATGTCCACGGAATTAAGAATAGTCCAGAAGGAACGTAGAATCATATTTTATTACATCAGACTGTGTCCAAAAAGCCCCCCCACTTTGCCCCACCTTTACAGCGCATGCGTAAAGTCACCGCGTAATGTTTACAGATCGCGAAAAATATAATCATAACACAAATGAAATATTATTATATTTAAAAAAAAAAGCAATTTGTTAATTTGTCTAAAATTTCATTGTACACGCAGAAACATTGGTTGGCACAACAGAGGAGATAAATAAAGGGTAATTTAATAAGAGTAATTTAATTAATGAGCTTTGAACTTAAAAAATAAACCTTTTTTTTTTTTTCATAAACCGTATATTTTTATGTCGTGATAATAATATTTGGTAATACGGCGTTGTTTAATCCAAGAGGTTCAATTTTCACTAGTTCACTCATAAGATGAGCAAAGTAGCGTAAAAAAATTTGACTACCCTGGCAAAACTAACAAAATGTCCATTTTGTTTTCTTTGACAATCTGACTGATGGAAAAATAATTAAATTTAATAAGTAAATGCATTTGCTACTTATACATGAAATGTGATCCCGTCCTGTTTCTTTTTGATCCCAAGCAGTATTTCTACAGTTTGAAACGACACAATACGGCATAATGTAATTCAAATCGGGAGTTGCGTACTGAGCGACGTCTACAAAGAAACTAATGGGTCAACAAATACAAATTAATACCACTTTCGGAAAAAGGGATTTTGAGTATTATTCAATTAAAATCTATAACCTACTTCCACTATCTATTAAAACAATTACAAACGAGAAAATGTTCAAAAAGACTGTAAAAAAATGGATAGTGGAGCTAGGTAGAAGTAAAATGGATTGTCTCATTCGCCCAAACCAATATTGAATCAACTGATCCACAAGTGTATAGCTTATGGTAGGTTATTCTTCATTCATTGTGCGTTTTGTAATATAAATAATATAGATGTAGATGAATGAATTATAAACATAAATACGTAATGTTTAAAACTGTCCGAACATTTTGTTAATTATCTATGTTTATTAAGTTAGTCTTCTTTGTTTATTCTCAAATGTAAAAATATAAAAAAAAAAGTATATTGTTAAGTGTCCTCGGCACGGGTAACCCCAGTGATCACATTATTTTTAATATTAATTATAGTTTGTTAGAGAAAAAATATTAATAAATAAATAAAAAACGTAAAACTACACTAGTTTAGTCGCGTTCTGTTTGATGCGCGTATGCGGTTTCTGGACTATTCTTAATTATATGTATTTGTCATTCAAAAGAAAAAAATCTGTTATACAAGATATTGTATCTGTTTTTAAATTTCAACAATTATTTTATTTGATTACAAGCCTTCGAAACGGAATATCAAGTAAACGAATGAGCTTTTCGAGAATGAGCGAAACAAGTGAGCTTTTTCGATACATCTTTTTGCGCGTTCAGTCGAAGAAATAAAGCTTCCAAAGATGCTCGCGATATTTTCGCAGTCTACGGTGAAGACGCTATGAATGAAAGAACAGCTTGTCGATTGTTTTGGCATTTCAAAGACGGTAGGGTGATATGAGATGGCTGAATGCAGTCATGTGGTTACGATTCATCTGCTCAGTCAAATCTATGGTGATTTAAAGGGGGATATTCATGAATAATATGGTTTAAGTGGTCCTCATCGAAGTCCACTGGTCTTGAAATAACCGATTTTGAAACGCAAAAACCATTGACTAACAGGTCTTTTATTTATAACATCTTCACCGTACACTGCGCAAATATCGCAAGCAGCTTTGGCAGTTTTATTTCCTCCATTAAACACGAACAGAAGGTCTTCACTTTCGTCTACTTGATAAATCAAATATATTTATTTATTTATTAACGGACATTGTCCATGTATACAATTTATAGGGTTTAAATATTAAAATAAATAAATAGTTTAAAACATTTAAAAAAAAGAAAAGAAGCATTGACAAACATAAGGGACATCGAGACAAGATCTGGACTATTTATTTAGTGCTCGTTTAAATCGTTGTAAACTTAAACCAAAAAATTCCAGATCTTGTCTTGAGTTAACAATACGACAAAGACGGGTCATTTGAGAATTAAGGCCATAGGTTGATCTATGCTTATCGATGAACAGTACTTCATTGTTTCTCAACCTACGAGTCGGAATATTGAATTTTACTTGTCCCAGTAATGATAGAACATCGAATATACCATTTAGTATGCCGAACATATATATGGAGTCAATATTAGTTCTACGTTTTTGTAGACTAGAAATATTTAACATTGACTTTATTTCAGCATAAGAATAATAACCTCTCTCTAGTCCAAGCATCCACGCTATTTTTCGAAGCGAGCGATGTGGGACTGATTCAATGTGATGTATGCGATTGACATAGAATGGAGACCAGACCACGGAGGCATATTCTAGAAGACGGCGAACAGTTGAGCAATAAAGAGTTTTGATTGTACGGACATGAGTAAAATCAGAGGGTATTGTGTTAATGAAGCCAAGTAATTTCAGTGATTTATTTACTGTATTATCTATATGCTCGTTGTATGTCAGTTTATAGTCCAAAACAACTCCTAAATCTCCGATGGACTCAACTACATCAATTTTGGAGTTTTCTAATAGGTACTTGAAGGAAATCTTGTTTTGTTCTATGAAATGACATTATTTTGCATTTTTTAATATTTAGTTCTAATTTATTGACTTTACACCATTGGTTAAAAGAGCTAATGTCTGATTGAAGAAGAAAACAGTCTTGTAAAGTTTGAATTATTTTGAGAATTTTGTTGTCGTCCGCGAAGATCCAAAAACGAGAGTGAATGATTTAGCAACATCATTAATAAACAAATTGAAAAGCAGGGTGAGAGCCAAATGAGCACCCTGAGGTACAAATATATTTTTTAAAATTTTAAAATTTAAAATTTATTTATTTATTCATTCAAAATTACAAAATTAAATATTTATGAACTTATTAAGGCTTTTTAGGCTATGCCCGTGTCAAGTCACAATAAATAACAATAAAAATACATAGTAAAATTAATTAGATTAATTGGTAATATAATCACATGTCTAGCGCAGCTGAGAAAAAAGAAAAAATAACAAGTTTACCAAGCAATCTTAAAATAGTTATAGGAGGCTGCCACGTTCGTTCTCGGACTTAGATAAGGTGATTTGTTAGAAAATCAAATCACCTTATACCTAAATTCTTCTCAGGCACTTACTCTCAAAACTCAGAGGTTTGGTGTTTTGAGCTTTGGTAAGGTGCCAAGATTCGCACCCATATAGGAGTACTGGCATTATACAAGAGTTGGATAATCGGCATTTCGTTTTGACCGAGTAAGGACCAGAGTTCCAGACAACTTAAATTTTAAATTTATTAACTAATAAACCCTTTCAGGTGCTTTTACATCATGATTAAATTTTTTATTTTCTTCCTGGCACTGTTCATCCACCCCATTGCCTAGGAAGGCCGTTGGGGTCAGATCTTTTCATTCTGAGGCTGTATAGGCTGGTTCCGGGTGCCACATTCATTTAGGCCGTTTATCTGCAAGATTTTAGAGCATTGAGTTATCCAAGAGTTATTTAGTCTTCCTCTGGATGATTGTTGAAGAAAATCCATAGACATTTTATTTATTTAAATTTTATTTAAAGTTAATTTTCACGCTTACAAGGCTAACTAACTTATAAATGATTTAAGGATACCTAAGTACGAAAACAGTAAACAGTTAAAGAAATACAGTAAAAAGAATGCGTGTTTTTTATTTTTATAAATTTCAATTCGTATTTTTAAATTACTGATAGTAAGTTTTTCTTTTCCGTTATAATATACTTTTTATTAATTTTGATTACTTTCAATATAACTTTTTTTTACATTAATGTTGTTTTTTGTAGTTTCTTGAACATGTTTTTTTATTTTTAATATGTTTTTTTAGTTTTTTTATGTTTTTTAAGTTATTTATTTTATGAAGGCAACATAATACAACACAACAAATATGTCAAAATGACAGTTACAGAGAATAATTCTAAGGTAAAAAATGACATTATAGTTGCATTCGAATTAGAGCCTATTTTTTTTACTAGGTTTGTCAAAACAGGGTGTGTGTGTGTGTGAGTGAGAGAGTATCATTAAAAAGATATAAGTGAGCATAATTACAGTTAATTTTTTTTTTTTTTTTCAGAATATTCAAGTAAAATGTCGATGTCAAAATTTATATTATTGTACAAGGTCAGGGCACGATTAATGGGTGAATTAGTTGCTGCATTCGTATTGTATTTCGATATGGGAAAAGTTTCGTGTGTTTAGAGACCACCTAGGTGGGATATTGAAATGAATCGAGGAGAGTAGGTGTGAGAAGGTCAATTTATCCTGAACTCTTTACAGTAAAAATTTATGTATCTTTTAGAATATAATATCTTATTTTAAGAAACCTGTTTTAGACAAAAAAAATTGAAATGTATATAAAATATAACATAAATATATACATATAAATTAAAATGAATGTAGCACGAGCTCCCTCTCTAAATACAAGTTTTTACTAAATAGAGAGGTAGAAACGTTATTATAAATTTCATGTGTACAAAACATCTGTTATTTTATACTTGTTTTGTAAAAAAAATAAAAAAATAACATGTACTCAGTATGTAGTATAATTATGAAAACTTCATTTTTTGGAAAACAATTTTGTATACTCTAAAATAATGTAAATTGTACTGTATGTTTACCTGAATTCAAAAAAAATAAAAATAAAAAAGAAAATACAGATATAAAGTAGAGAAACAAGAAAAAATAGCATGTTGTAAAAAGAGAGAAAAGTATAAAGTATTTAGAAAAATTGGACAAACAAATAAAATTAATTCATTGTCTCTGTATCGGCACCTGAAGCATAAGACTGATCGCCTTAACTTCGATTCGTCCACTCGCAGAATTTCACTCGTCCATGCACTTTGTAGCTGCCAGACGATTAGTAATCTAGCTTATTGAAGCTACCTATTGAGGTAAATGTTATCAACTATCAAATATACTAATTTAGTTAATGAGGTCTAGAATTCCAACCGTCCATGCGCTCAGTAGCTGCAAGACTTTTGTTATCTAACTTCTATTTTTATAAATTTGTTTGTTATATTTTTTTAAAATATCACTAAATCTCTTAACTTTATTGTCAAATAAAAAATGTTAATAGGGGCTAGATTTCTTATTATCTATGCGCTCTGTAGCTGCAATACGTAATGTAATCTAGCTCCTGTATATCATAATTGGAGAGGAACAAGAATCCCAACCGTCCATGCGCTCTGTAGCTGCAGGACGTGGTGGGATATTTATTTATTGTACAGCGCCCTTGGGGTGATTTTCACAACGGCTCTATATAAATTATCTAAATATATATATAATGTAACATGAACTAGATACTCTGCAATTGGAATACAAATGCAGTATCCTATGTACCACTGAGTGCGGATACTAATAATAATAATGAGTTGAGTACAATGATAAAAAACAACATTTTTTGGCCGGCCTAATGGGTTAACATTAAAATTAAATTATCCTATATCATTTAAAGCCACCCACAGAATGGGTGTATTCCCAACCACAAACGATTATTTCCCCGAATGTTGTGTTATCCATTATTGTGCTGTGTACATCGGCTTGGGGGGCTCAGTCTATGTCCGATCATAATTTATTCGTCATTCAATCGTTGGAACGAAGCGACGATGTTTAAAGCATCTTAGATTAGCTATTATTTGTGTACTGTGTGTGGCTCATTTTATATCAATTTTGGGAAGGAAGAAGATTTATTGATAAGGACTCCTGCAAAACTATTTACAAAGCAATTATTGAAACACACGTTAACTACTGTAGTAGCATTTTATTTTTATCAAACAAAGAAAACATAGATAAACTAACTGTATTACAAAATAAAGCCTTTAGAATCATTTTGAAAAAAAACAGATATACGAGGGTAAAGTCGATGGTAAATGAAATGAAATTATTAACATATAAACAAAGAATATTTTACAATACAATGATATTTGTTCATAAAATTATAAACTCTAATAAAAAAACAGAATTTTGGAAAAAAAATGATCGGAACCAGCATGAACACGATCACAATACTAGAGAAAAGAACAAAATTAGACTTCCATTTAGGAAAAAGGCAAAGTCACAAAATTCAATTTTATTTAAAGCAATTAAAAAGTATTACGAAATGGAAAAAAATATTTATGAAGAAAAAAACATATCAAAATTTAAAATAATGGTCAAGACATATGTGATAAACAATTTATAAATTAAATATATTTGTAATGTTATTATTAGAACACACATAACAATATGTATGATATGTGTGCCCTACTTTAAGATTTAAATAAATAAATAAATACGTTTAACCAAAAAACACACTAAAATTGAAGTGTATTCCAGAAGCGTCCGGTGAGGTTTTTGAGTAGGGAAGCAGTCAATTGGTACTAGGTATAGGCCTTCGCTCGATTTTCGCATTTTTATTGACTGTTACCAACTGTTTTTCCCGCTGTTACGATGAAAATTTTAAAATGAACTATGTGCTTTTCTGAAATTCGCCAAAAATATTTTTATTTTTTTTTAAAACAAAAAAAAAAACAAAAGCTTCTCACGTAACCGTATATAAAAAAAAAATCAAACTAAGAGCGTGATCGTCATGTTCTATAAAAATTTAAACGACTACGAAGAAAGGGCACGCAACTTTAAATCGTTGCTATTTTTTATTATAGGTAAAATATGTGGGTACTACTAACATAGAAATTCAAATTGAGTGCTTTAAAATAAACTTAAAACCAATTATTTTACAAAATGTTAGCATAAAAGAGTTATATTTTATAGTTCAATATCATAATACCATCTAGTCAACCAATTCACATGCTAAATTTGTTGTAAAACAGTCACAAAATATGAAAACTAAACATGTTTGTTTAAATTGCTTCCGCAGAGCTCACTTCGCGCATGCGCGGACTTGTGAATTCAGTACTGGGCGACCAGGAGAACGACTGAAGGAACCAACAGATTTACGCAGTTTCTTATTTCAGAATTAGACGGAGCGCAGTGAATTTTACTTCAGTCTGTGCATAACTTCTCAGGCAAAAGGTTGTGCGTGAGCTTGTTGCAGTTTTTAAGAAGTTATTCGCGAATGAATATCGAACTCATCCTTAGATTGCCACGATTAACAATAAACTAAGAGAACAAATATTGGTTGTAGTTAGTAAAAAGATTAATTAACTTAAAGCCGATTTTATTACATATAAAAAAAATAGGTACCAATTATTAAGAAGGCATTAAAGAAGCATTGGTTCCATTCAATTTATGTTTTTTAATTTTTTTTATTTATTTAGTGGCCATTCTCAGGTAAAAATCCTATAAAATACATATTTCACACACATACATAACTGAATACAATTTAAGTAAATAATCCACCCGGAAAAACAAATACACGATGTTTAAAAGTGTGTAATTTATTCATCTACTGTGATTATCTTTAATTGTAATTAATTAATAGTGAATTCCAAAGTGGTAAATTCTATTGGGAAAATCCCCATTTATCTTTTCTTATGTATCTCTAAGTATGTAGTATGAATATGCCTCTATACTCGGAGTACTCTATGTGCCTACCCGAAATATGATTACATACTAATTTTAAAGTAATTACTTTGTTTAAACATTCTTGGTATTATAGACTGCGGTGGTTGCTGTGTGGTTCGGTGATAGTGTTGTTTTGCATGAATCAACCAATCTTCTGGTTTTTACCAAATTGTTTTTTTAATTCAATCTTTTCGTTACCATACATGGTGCATCCGGAAAGAAGTGTCAGTGATTTTTTTTACGCGACTGTACGTCGGAGCGCGCGCAGACTGTTGGAAATGGTAGTGGGGAAAGTCACCTAACAATGCTGGCTCTCTCAGTTTTCTCCAGCCATCCGAAGAGTGAGACTCGTTGGCTGGTTTAAGTGGCCGTTTTTCACACTGTGTAACGTTCACCATTATTCCTATGTTTGAACATCTATATTTCATCAATTCTTTCATCTGTCGATCTTTGTGTAGTTAAAGAGCTTAAACTTTTATTGATACGGGTGATACTTTTACCGAATTTTCCACCTACGTATTGGACCACCTGGTTTTATCTACAACATTTTGAGTTAGTACAAATTTTTGTAGACAAGAACTGAAAGAAGATTCAACCCTCTTGGGGTAAATTCTTTGTCTCTGTTGTAATATATTAATATTTATAACTCCCGAGAAAGTTACATCCAGTTTTAATCAACAAATTTTTTTACAAACTCAAAACATTGTAGCAATAAATATTTCCAATCAAAAGTGTTTTAAAAAAAAAAGTTCTATCTTCATTCTATGAATTCAGCCATCAGTTCAGGCACGATATCAATCTTGGTCCTGCAATACACACCTCCAACTTTCTCTCCATCTCTGGTAGTCGTCCTGGAGGCCGAAGACCCTCAGAAGTCTCCTGCATTACGATCTTGGGAATCTTGGCTGGGTCTATCCTCTTGTACTGAAGCTGTTTTCGTGTAAAATGATAATTATATAGAATTTTGACTTTATGAAGTTTTGTTACAAGATTACATACACGTATTAATTTTTTATTTTTTTTTACAATATACATAAGAGGTAAAACAGAGTATTAAAAAATAAAGGATAATTACATATCAATGAAATACATATTTATAGTAAAAACAGTAAACGAAAAATCCCACAAAGGCATGGCCTGTTCGTGGGTATACAAAAATTTTTTAATGAATTTTTGCTCCTATAATAAATAGACAGTTAAAAAGAAAGAAAAAATAAAATATTTTTTTTTTTATATTTTTCTTTATACTAATTAAAAAAAAAAGAAAAATATTAAAAAAACATAATAATATTCCTTATTATTAAAGGGCAACAAAATATATCATAGAAAAAAAAGTTCATATCTTTAGTTCAAATCCAGGATAGTGCGTGTTTTTTAAAAGAAGGAAAATTTTAAAGGTTCGGAATCAATGAAATCGTTATCAGTAAAAAAAGAATTAAAAAAAATTGGGCCTATAAAATATGCATGTCTCTGGGCGAACCTCGTTTTACAATGTGATATTTCTTACACATGATTCCTTCTTTGACTTGATCTATTTAAAATATTTCACTTATATGTGGAGTTTCATTATCAACTTTAAAAATTATAATTAAATAAAATACAACAAAACGAATGCTCAACAATACTGGTTGAAGCTTATCGTGATAATTGAAACGAATTTACATTAAATGTTGAAAGTAATAACAACGTTGCTTTAAAGACAACCGGAATCAAGGCTGGGCGGCGAGAGTCATAATTTAGTTTTTCAGTTGTTGATGACGTGTTGTGTTTCTGCGTTGGTGGGCCTGGCACCTGGAGTTGCAAGTGCCCATACTCTTAACGTGGCCTTTTCGGAATAGTTTTTTATTTATTTATTTGACACTTTATACACATATACCATATATATACATATAAGGGCGGGCATATTGCCTTAAGGAAATTTCTTCCTACCTAACCAAACCGTTCAGTTTGAGAAAGTTATAAATACATGGACATATTGAATTTTACAATTTTATACAAAAATTAAAAATAAAGATTAACAAAATAAAAATATAAAAATTAAAATTTACACTATACTATGAAGAGAGGAAAGGGAATGGGAAGGAAATAAGAAGGATAAAGGAAAGAATTATTTTTTTTAGATAGTGATATTTCAATCTTGACTTAAATGTAAATAAAGAAGGGGCGTCTCTAACATTAGTGGGTAAATTATTCTACAATCGAGCGGCTACTACTGTGAAATAGAGAAAATTAGAGCGACGACAGGGTATTAAAAGGGTTCACTTGTTACTAGGACGAAATGATAGTCCGTGTTGTGAAAGAGGTTGGATGAGCTCTCTCAGATAAACAGATGAAGTGGGATTATTTAAAATATTGTGAAGAAGTGATAGAATGTGAATGTTTCTTCTGTGCCTTTTTTCTGCTTTTTTCTGCCTACTCCATTTTAATATGTCCTCTATTTTGCTGGTTCTGCAAATCTCTTCGTAGGTATCATATCTTTGAAGTGTCTATCTACGATAAATTGCAATGTTTTTATCCATTTAGTAAATAAAAATTATCTAACAACACGTAAACGAGTAATCTAAGTCAAATTATTAAAAAAAAAATACACCTTACCAAATCGTCTAAAACTATTTATGAAACGTTTTGATTTGCTGGTACGTACATCACAAAATAAGTCGAAGGAAGCGATCAATTGGCTAAAGAAAGTAGATTTTATTTATGCCACGGGCTCAGCTCAGTTCGAAAAAATTCATCAAGCGATAAAACGTATTCGGGACATAGCGACGAAACCAATTCGGGATCCAATAAATACCGTAATTCACTTTACACACGACACCCATTGTTGTTCGGGGGACGCGGATAGGGTAGGAAGGGTTGTGCCGGGTGGAGAGGTTAGAGGAAAGACGGGCTACGGGGAAGACGGGGCTAAAGTGTTTATATGTACGTATATCTCAAGACTTTTAATAAGAAAAAATATCAACAGGTCATTGTTTCATAAGCCTTAGCCCCAATAAAACGCTCCTCCAAATCTCCGCGAGGTGGATCCACTCACCAGTTCACGCATTGGCAACAAATGTTGAGATTACCATAAGGACGTGAATGTATTAGTATGTAGTATTAGTGTTGTATTACTATTTGTTTATTAATTCCAAATTGATTTGATGATTATAACGTAATTATTGTATTTTTCTCCTATATAAGTTTGAATTTTTCTATTCATTAATTCGATGTACATTTTCCACCGGAAAATATCAAAAATCTGCAGAAATCTGTTAGTTAGGCATTGAAAATATTTTCTGATAATGTATCTGGTATTACATTACAAAATATACGAGGAACATTATAGAGATGATATTTAGAAGTATAGGCATTAAAAAGGCTTATGACCTGTCATTGGCTGGTTTAATCAACCACTTTACACACTGTGTCATTCTGCCTATGTTCAAACTAATTAATAGATGAACCTCACCCGCATCAATGAAACTTTAAGTTCTAAAGAGCTAAGGCTTTAAAAAATCAACAGATGAAAGAATTGAAGGAATATGAATGTTTAAACATAGACAAAATGGGGAATGTTACGCTGTGGGTAAAATGGCCAGTTAAATCAACTAATGACAGGTCACATCCCTGTATTATATAGACGTCTATATTCCCTTCTCTAAAATGTTTTTTTATCTCTTTTGTAATCTATTGATGTAAAAAAGTATTTTTATTTGTAGTGTAAGTGATACGATAAAAAAAAGGAAAAAAATAAAGGCAGATTAGTAATTGTTACAAGTGTATCACAAACCGTCCAACTGCTTAGACTTATGATCCGTTATTCTGTATTAAATTACTAATATATCAAAACTAATATAATAAAACTAATGTTAGTAAATATAAGTATAAAATCATTTAACAATTTTTTTAGTCTACCGGTTTCGAGACGTACCCATCTCTTCGTCAGGACACTCACTACACCAACATGCAAATACTAAAATACACCTCCACCTTCACCATCATTGTAGTATATATATCATCATCATCAGTGGCGCTACAGCCCGTTGCGGGTCCTGGCCTTCTCCAGAATTTGTCTCCATTCATCCCTGCACCCCGCGGCTCTTCTCCAGTTTGTCAGGCCAATCGCTCTAATGTCACTTTCCACATTATCCAGCCATCTTAATTTTGGTCTGCCTCTGCTTCGTCTGCCTTCCGGAGTGGTATAAAGAATCTTTTTTGGGGTGCGGTTATCATTAATTCTGTGCACATGGCCCAACCATTGTAATCTTTTTATTTTGATGAATTGTGCAATGTTGGGTTTGCCATACAGTGCCTCTAATTTATGATTAAACCGTCTTCGCCACACTCCGTTTTGGTTGACAGCACCAAATATCTTCCTTAATATTTTTCTTTCCAACACTAATACCATATTTTCATCTCTTTTGGTCATAACCCAGCATTCGTCACCACATGTAATGACCGGTCTGAGGAGAGTTTTGTACATAATGGTCTTAGTTTTTCTAGTAAGCAATTTGGATCCCAGATGTTTTAACAAGCCATAATAACATTTGCTTGCTGCCGATAGCCGTGATCTAATCTCGGTACTATAATTGTTATCATTAGTCATTTCAGTACCTAAATATTTAAAGAAATTGACATTGTCTATGTGGTGTGACTCAACGTCAAGCAACATTAAAAGAAACAGTTCCTGATTTTGCTGACTTCCCAATAAGTTTTGCTAAGAGAATAATAAGAAGCAGAACTTTACAGCTCTGGAATGATCGCCATTTGGCAGAACCCACAGGAAAGGTAACGAAAATGTTTTTTCCATCTATTTACCATGCTTTTGAATTCAGGAAACTGCAGCGTGCAGGATGCGAAGGATTTATGAGTTATTTACACAGATTTAAAATATCTGAGATCAACACTTGTCCATGAAATGATGTTACTCTCCAAGATGTCTCCCATCTATTGATGCATTGCCCCTTTTTTAGTCTGCAGAGAATGCAACTGGAAGCGCGATGCAAGAGTCTAAATGAGGATTTACACGATGTGCATGTAGTGATTAGTCAAAGGGACTTGTCAAGAGAGGTATCATTTTACATGACAGATATAGTGAAGGCAATAAAAGGTATCAATGATAGCAGGACACCAAATGCCGAACACTATTCAAGTGGATTGGAAGATCTGTTGACGAATAACAACGGTCCACCTTCTTCTGAGGAGTTTTCTGTGGTTTTCTCTTGACACAGGTCACAGCCAAAACATCTTACTGATCCTTACATAAAATAACGAAATAAAGTTTTTCATTAAAGTAAATTTAAAAGAAAAAAAAAACACAAATTTTTAAGTAAACAAATAAATAACTATCGCTTTGAAGTATATATTAACCTTGTACATTACAAGCAAGGTAAAAGAATAATGCAACTAAATATAAAAATATATAAAAAAAAGACCCAACGTCAATTGCCTGCTGTACATAGTTTATTTGTGATTTTCTCGCAAACATATATTTAGTCTTAGATGTATTTATTTCGAGACCCATGTCATTTGCAGCCATTTCAAGCTTTAAGAAACCATCTTTTAATTCCGGGACAGTTCTGGAGATTAAGTCTAGGTCATCTGCATAGACTAATATCTAGGTGGTCTTTCTGAAAATAGTTCCGGTAGTTTCTACTCCTGCATCTCTTATGGATTTTTCAAGAGCAATATTAAATAACAGGCATGCCAGTGCATCACCTTGCCTTAGATCGTTGTACGTCTGGAATGGATCTATCTGACTGTTTTGAACCTTCACCAATATTAGCTTTTTAGGAATCCTCAATTCCACCATTGCTTCGTACAGTTTCGACCTCTTGATACTGTCATATGCCAAATTGAAGTCAATAAACATGTGGAGGGTCTCAACGTTATATTCCAGCATTTTTCCAGTATGATCCTCAATGCAAATATAGTATTTCCAAAAAATACATGAATCACATGCAGATTTACAGAGATGCGAACTCCACCGTGTCTAAACATGCACTAAGCTTAATTAAAAAATATTTAATCTTATATTGAAGAATTGGTAGGGAGTTGAGAGGGAGGGGGGGTAGAGGTTGGGTTACCCGGTTGCGGTGCGGTTACGGTAAGTGGTTAGATACTAATATTTACTAACATTAGTTAAAATGTTTGACCACAAAGTTAATGCTTTAAAGATAAATAATAAAATACTATACATATTTTTAAAATGTTCATTGTAGCCTTGTTCTCCCCTATTCCCAAGTTAGGCCGGGACGAAATATTCAACCCTCCCCTCTCTAATGAAATTTACCGAACGCCGATTTCAATAATGGTACACTGTTTAGGTATATTTGTAATATAGACTTTATTGTAATGCTTAGACTGGCAACTTTAAGAGTATACACCCGTACATCTGTACTCGGCAACCTTATTTCACCCGCTCCGGAAATAATACAATAGAGGATTCGAGAAAATGGCCGTTTAAAGGTCAGACGTCTGTCTCTCAACATTGTGTCGAACATACGAAATGTCAATAATATTGTAGTTATTTTATTTTGTAATACAAACGGTACAAAAATCCTTCAATAATTTACAGAACCATCTGTACCATAAAGGACCAAACACGTTTATTGTTTAATGAGTTGCCGAATGAGATAAGGGATGCTGGGTCTATGGCATGGTTTTGTAAAATAGTGGTAGTTTTCGTAAAAAAAAAACATCAGTATTTTTTTGAAGTTATTATTGTTAAACTTCTTTTAAAATTTATTTATTTATTTATTCTGTTCATTAACGCCCAAAGAGCATTTACAAAAAATTAAAATGAAATACATGCTAACATATTAAATAATAAACACAGAATATACAGAAAAAATATGTGAAATAAGTTAAAAAAGATATAATAAAAAAATTAACAAAGTTAAAAAAAAAACAATAATAACAAAGGTATGCAAGAAAAAACAGTAAGCACATAAACAAAAAATGCAAAGATATAAGATTATGAAATAAATTCTGTAGAGCAAACAATAAATAAAGTGTTACGGTAAGCAAGAAAGACATTTTTAAGTTAAATTAATAAACAAGCAAGCATATATTATCACGAAAAAATTAAACAATAATATTTGCGTTCTTATGATTAACGCAAATATTTAACATTTTCATTTTTCATTTTTTTCATTTTTTTTGCACCACAACAGGCCAGGGGGCCCAATTACAGCGGTGAATTACATTACAGAACAACCAGGCTTATGAAAAATCACATTTTTAATTTTTGTGTTCTCACCGGGAATCGAACCCGGAACCTTCCGTGCGTGAGTCAAGCGTCTTGACCACTACACCACGGAGGCCGCCAACATATTATAACAGAGATGAAGAAAATTTTAGAGAAGGTAATATAGAAGTCTAGGCATCTACAGGGTTTATGACCTGTCATTGGCTGGTTTCAGTGGCCGCTTTACACAGTGTGTAACATTGGACAGGCGCCGTGGCGCAGTTGGTTAGACGGCTAACTGTGAAACTGACGTCGCGGGTTCGATTTCCGCCAGTTGCAAGAAAGAAAACCAAGAAATATTTTTTCTCAATTGGTCTGGGTGTTGTGGTGTATTTTTCATTACCTCTTTCCATATCCCCTCTATCCCACTTGCTGACAAGCCCCAAATAGAGGGTTAGCGGGTTATTCCTTTAAAAATGAAATTCACCATTCTCCCCATAGTTTTTTATTTATTTAATCCAATATAAAATACAAATACAAAATGTTTATACAAAAGGTTCATTCAATATAATTTTAATTTTATTTATGGATGTAGCCACTCCACTGGCCCACAGGCACGTTCCGGAGTGTCAATGTATCATTTATTTATACATAATTGTACACACTTTCACATCAATTGTTGTGTAAAAAATTCAAAAGAAATAAAAAAAAATCAAACATACCTACATCAATAAAACGAGAAAGGATTTTCAAGAAACTAAAATTATATTCTTATATATGAAATATATTCCTCAGCTCCTTGTCTAGTCTTCTCTCAACTGAGCTAATTCTTTCAACTGTTGATGTTTGTGGAGTAACAGCTCCCAAGAGAGTTGAATCCAGTCCTTGTCTACAAAAATTTGGACAAGCTCAAAATATTGTTGATTAATCTACCTGGTCCATGAAGAAGTATAGAAGTTAAAAAACTAAGATTTTCAGACGTAGCCTAGTATGTAGGTGAAATAATTCAATTAGAGAAATTTAACCAGCATAAGTAAAGTTTTTAGCTTTTTAACTTCACAAACATTATCAGATGAAAGAATTGAAGGAATACATATGTTCAAATATGGGCAAAATGGTGAATGTTACACGGTGTGTAAAGTGGCCATTTGAACCAGCTAATGACAGGTCATAAGCCCTGTAGATGCGAAGACTTCTATTTTAACTTTTTAAAAATGTTCTTCATCTTTGTTGTAATATGTTTATATTAACAGCTCCCCCGGGAGTTACATCTAGTTCTTGTCAACAAAAATTTGGACGAACTCAAAATATTGTTGCCAAATATTAATTTTGAGAGCTATTTTCAACGAGTTGTAAATAAACACGGACCTTTGAGCCAAGAGTCCGAGACACCAGCCACGGGACCACATCCCGATGCAACATTGAAGTATTACATCCTAACAGGAATCGAACTCAGGACCTTAAGAATGGGAGGCGAACGCGCCAACTTCACTACACAATAAAGTGAAGTTATCTCCATCATGTTTTTTTTTCCGATTTTTTACCTGAGAGCTGCCATCGAGTCGAAAACACTCGTCTAGAGTTCTGGTTATATTTCAAACAGATAACTGTATCCTTCATCCACCTGGGAACGAAATAATAAAACATGTTTTCCGTATAAACGTTTTGTAATAAATAAATAATACACTATGTGTCTGCTGTTGTATGAAGATACGCACAAAAATGAGAAAGAAATCCCTGTTTGTAAATTGAAGTACGCATGTTGTCGGGTAGGGAAATTTGATTCATGAAATCAAATGCAAGTTTCATGTAAATCCGTTAAAAACGGGCAATAAATTGTGCGATTTCAAAACGACTTTTTGTAAAAAAATTTCGACACGGTAAAAACTGCCAAGTAAAAACTATGTTTCATCGGGTGTAAAAATGTCTCATGACTTGTACGTTGGATACGTGATGCGCTGAAACTCCGAGAGTTTTTTCATGCCGAGCTTGAAATTTACCATCCCGTCTAGTGGGATCTACTGTTTCAATATTGAATGGCGTCTATGGTTTTAGTAGTTTGAATTTTGTATCCTGAGGCGAGATGCTCCGGATTCGCTTATGTTAGTGTCGGCTTCAGGAAATAAAACCGACCCACATTCCCATAGGCAACAATTATGTGCGAATGCAGTTGCGGACTTAGAAAAAGTTACGGCGAAAAAGCAAGCTTTAAAAAGTTAAATTAAATATGTTTTCGTCAAAACGCTTAAAATGTAGGTTTTGTCTAAACCGTTAAATTTTATAATTTTTCTGACAAGGTCAACATGAAATATCGGCTAAGAAGTGGTTTTACACAAAAATTAGTGCTCCCTGGACGGGAACCTGTCATTCATAGGTGGTCGGTGGGGAGGTGGCGACGCGACGGCTCGAGTTTGCCCGATTGGACTTCTCCTGGGCTGCAATTACGATGGGAAGTTAAGGACGAAAATAAATTCTCCCCGGCGATAACGAAGATACACTACCCCCTTCCCCCTTAAGTTTTGGGTAGGTGCACCAATATGTAACAAGGGGAAGCGTACGTCACGGTAGACATATCTACGCTCTAAATTGAAATAGCTTCATTGTGACGTTATAGTTGAAGATAAATTCTCCCGAGCGATTACGAAGATACACTACCGATCCTACCTTCAAGTTTTGAGGTAGGTACTTGGTATGTATCGACCAGTTTACTCTTCTGTTCGCATATCTACGCATGAAAAGTGACAAAAATTTGTTTCCAATGAGCAATTTTTCCTTTGATTACGATTTATTTAAATTTTTAATCGTTCCTAAGAACGAACGTTCCTAAAAGCCTATGAAAATATGAAAGAGAAATAAGTAAAAGTCGAATTAAATTCTGACAAAACTTTCAGTTTTGAAAACTGATGCCTAGATGTTCAGATAATACGGCTAGATTCTGTCCAATTAACATATAAGAGCATCTAGGTGTAAAAATGTTGCCACTATAAAAAACAAATTTGGTTATTATATTTTTTCCATCTGTTTTACTATCTTCCTGAGACGTTAAAAGAGCCAACTTCGTTATTATAGTTTAGTAGATAAATTTAGTCGAAAGCCACGCATACCGTTTTTGTAATTATCAAAAGCCATATAAAAATCATTTTCAAACGAGCATTTTTTGCTTGAGTTGGGATTTATTGGAACTTGTAGATATATATAGTACAGATGTTAAGTATACTGTCTCGGTATGCACCGATTAAGATAGCCTTTATAATCGCGGCCCTGGACTAGCAAAAAGGTAATAAATTAACATACCCTAACACCGTCGTGATTAGAAAAATAAGATTGACAGTGATAGTCAAATTTACAATGTACATAGACTGAGATGCATTGACAATTAATGATAAGGGCATTGAAAGAAGTAAATATAAATTATAAAAAACCGGAATCTTTTAAGAACAAATATTAAAAAAAACCTTTATTACATATAAAAATTTGCAATTAAAAATGACATAAGCCCTCCATACCATTTGCCGAACTAACAGTAAGATGGGCAATAAAAGCAGAAGAGTTAAATTAAATTGAAATCGCGGTTTGTGAGTTTGAAATAAAAAATAAATAAGTATGTAAAGTCACGAAATCGATAGGAAGACCCACAATGTTTTCAAACAGTTTTCAGGTATGTGGAGGGAGAGTTTTCAGTGTAATTTGTACAGAATAAAAGTATGGAAAAAAAACAAAGGACATCTTATGTTAAAAAGGGTAAACTTTTACAGACCTGAAATGTTTGTATTGGATTTTTTAAAATTTTTTCATCACATCTTTTTAATTAACCTTACACGTGCAGACCAGATTGTATTTATTAACAAAAGATGCCGCTAGTTTTTATCACACTTTTATTCTCAATAGTAAACCAATGCGCATTAGAAACTGAGCATATAATACATACAGAGGATCGAAAAATACAAAATTGAGTAAGGAAATTAACTACCAATGGGCAGAATGGTGAATTTTACAAACAAACCGTCAAATCGTTTTCTCGTAGGGGTAGGCAGAAAAGATATAATGCCAATTCTATCTGTAATTGCAAACAGACCCCTGTTTATGTAAAAAATAAATGGAAAATTCATTTTATTTTTATTAATTGTTTTGTGAAACCTGTTAAAGTTTATTTTACTTCCGACGATTATTCTGACTCTAAAGTTGTCCACCTTCAACATTTTTTTGTTGAGTTAAGTCATGCCATGTCTTTCTCGGTCTTCGTCATTTTCCGCATCTTTCAACATTTGTATTGTAAATCCTTTTGGCCCTTCTTTTCTTGTCCATTCGTTTTACATGTCCAAACAAAAGTAGCACTTTTTTTTAAAAAAAATGTCAATAATGCTTGCCTCATTAAAAATGTTCCTATGGTACTATTCTAAACCGCTCTCGCGGCCATAGAAAACACTTTTATCTCGTGTATTTAATTACAAAATACGCAAAATATTTTTTTTTTCTACGGCCGCGAGAGCGTTCGGAATATCATCCCGGAAATTAAATTATCTCTTGTTAAGACAGCCTTTATTCAAGAAAATATAAATATTTCACATTATACACTATAAAACAAAAAATATTAAACAATATTCGTCCTGATAGTCTGTCATTCGGTTCTCAGATATTAGTGTTAGTAAAATTCAAACAAGAAAGTGGAAATGTTATCGGGAAATGAATGAAATAAATAAAATTAAACTTAATGCAGTTATAATTAACCAACAATTAGAATCATCGATTTTTAAAAAAATTAAACCATTTATTTATCATTTACCATTAATTTATCATAAATTAAGGCGAAAGCCTTCGTTGGTCAAAATAATAATAATAAAAAAAAAAAAAAGAAATTTCATTGATAACTTTATTTATAATTTTATCAAAATCATATTTTAGTTGTTCCTTTATCCTTCTTTTTTCCTTCCCAACCCCTCTCCTCTCTTCATAGTATAGTGTCAATTTTTATATGTTTATTTTGTTAATCTTTGTTTTTAATTTTGTATAAAATCCTAAGATTCAATATGTCCATGTACACCTAATTTTCTCAAACTGAACGGTTTGGGTAGGTAGGAAGAAATTGCCTTAAGGCAATATGCCCGCCCTTACATGTATTTAAATTGCATATGTATATAAGGTGTTAAATAAATAAATACCCCAACTGGATTTTCATTTTCTAATAGTGGGTTATTTACAACTCGTTGAAAATGGTCACTAAAATTGAAATATTTGGGGAAATCATAAGAACGCCAGTATTTCTTTTTTATTTAAAAAAATAAATAATTATGTACATTTATGTATGTATAAAAGAACGAACGTACGTATTTTCATTTTGATACTTTAAATGTATTGGGTGTAAACATAAGATGAGTCTGTTTTTTTTAAATTAAAAAATGAGTACAAAAAGTAAAACAATGATAGAGATTATATGACATTCGAAAGAAAAATTTCTGTTCTACAAGAAAACGTATTTACTTTTATATTATATGTAATATTTTATTTGATTACAAGCCTTCAAAATAGAAATGTCAAGTAGACGAAAGTGAGCATTTGCGACACCCCTTCTGTTAGCGTTCAATCGAGGGAGTATAGCTGCTGAAGCTTCATGCGATATTTGCGCAGTGTACGGTGAAGATGCTATGAATTTCCAACTTATCTTTATATATATAATTCCTCTGTACGTGTGATGCCACCGTACTCCTCCTAAACGGCTCAACCGATTTACGTGCGGTTTTCAGAGAAATATAGATCTTTGCGCTGTGCGTGTTTGTAGGTAATAACATTTTTAATCGAATATGTAAAAAATAAGTCAGGAGCATAAATATTTTATTCATCAATCTAGCAGACTTGCATTCGAATAGAATGCATTTGCAAAAAAAATGGAAAGATTTTGTTTTTTTGTGAATAAAAAAACTTTGTTTTTGAATGTTTACAAACAGCATTTGGTTTTTGTGAATCTCAATCAGATTCTTTCCTTTAATTCCTTATAATTTCTACGCATTTATTTCTTTTTATTGGATTTTCGGTAACACTAAAATAATATTAAATTCAATACTTTAAAAAAAATCGTATTCCTACATTAGTACAACCCTTTGTTGGTTAACGACCGGAGTTTGACGTTTGCAAAAAGAATGCCATATTTGAAAAAAAAATAATTATGTTTTGGAATTCAACCATAAACAAATACCTACTTAAATTCTTTATACTCTAAGTAAAATTTAAAATTTTTCGTTTTGAAATTTAATCACAAACAAGTACCTAGGTACCTACTTATCAATAGGCAAGCCAACGTTTGGGCAGAACAACGTCTGTCGGGTCAGCTAGTTTGATATAGAATAATGAAGGAGAGAAAATAATTTACTTATTTGTTGCAATTTTTTTTGTCGTGCCCTGTTGTTCTCTTCGCTTGGAAAAAAAACGGACGGCATTTATGTTAACATTTAATACAGTGAGAAAGTTCGCCTCTGTGTCTGAATACTGTCAAATGTAAACGAATGGAGTTCCATTGCAACGTCATTTAGACATTTTGCTATTTCGTTTTCTGCAAATGGCGTCACGGAAAAGGAAAAGGGTTGGGGTGAGATATAGTTTACTTTGTTATAAAGGAAATGAGGAAGTGTTTCAAACATCCAATTCGAATTGTTGCATACATGCAACTACAAATATTTTTGCAATTTATTGCCACAGAGTGAAATTTTTTTTTAGAGAAGAATATGGCAGTCTACGCATTTTTTTCTGCTTTTTTAAGAATAATATATGGCCCCCGTTCAGGCAAAAGTCTCTACCCCTAAAGGTGACAGCTTTGAGTTAAATATGCCATTCCAAGCGTAAAATGATTTTTTAAAGAGAAAATGTCACCAAGGTAACTTAGAAAAAAGTTGAGTAATTCTGATTTATTTTTTTTACGTTTTGACTTTTTATAATTATAATAAATTTAAACAAAAAAAAAAAACAAGGGACGATACCAAAAATAAATTAAAATCTAGTAGGTGGAACAATTCAGCCACATTAATAAAGGTTTTTTACTTCACAAAAGTAAAAATATGGAAGAGTTGAGGAAATGTGGTTGTTCAAACAAAGACAGAGTGGTGAATGTTACACAGTATATAAAAGGACTAATTTAATCAGTCAATGATACATTTACGTATTTTAGATCTAGTTTACCCACGCACAGGCTATGCCTATCTGCGATTTTTTATTTTCATGTAAAGTTGTATTAAAAAATGTACCAAATATAAACAAAAAAAATGTTTAAAAAATTAAAAACGAATAAAAACAAACAAAAAAATAACACGTCGTAAGCCCTGTTGATGTAAAGACATCCATATGTTCCTCTTAAAAATATTTTCCTCCTGTTGCAATAAATTAAAGCAAAATAAAACATTTAAGTTTGTAAGTGAAAATTCTTGATGGAAGTTCATTGTAATTTATTATGTAAATAAAAGACGAGTGATACTTTAATCCACAAATTTAGAAAATCCAATAACCGGTTTCATTACTTTTGCGTCATCTTCGGGACTGGTATTATTAAAGAGTTCAATGTATTAATACAAAACAGAGGTAAGGATAGATAATTCGAAATTATATGTAAGTAAATTAAATAAAGTTTGGTTTATCTTCAGGATCATTATCAAAAAATTTTCGGGTTAATGCTATTGTAATGAGTTTAAGTATTTTTTTTTGTCAATTATGATTTCTGAAAAACAAAGGGTAAAAAGTCATTAGTAAAAATATATTACAATGGGTAAAGTAACGGAGAATGCACGTGTGTTATCTGTTCATTGAGTAATTCTACGTCAGGTTTATTTTCAATCTATTTATTTATATTATAAAACAAAAGTGACCACGCGTAAACACGCGATGTCTTTAGCTTGAGTCTTGTAAATTTTAAATATCAATGTATATGTTCCTTATCAAATAAAACTTAATATTCTGTTCATATTGTATTTTATAACATTATGTACCTAGCTGCTTTTAACCTTTAACTGTATTTCTATAGCTTATTAAAAAAAAAAATAAAAAAAATAAAAAAAATTAAAACAATATATATATATATATATACATATATATTGTTTTAATTTTTTATTTTTATTTTTTTAAAACCAAATTAACTTTTAAACACAGTTCTATATTTTATTACTTTATATCGTATTTTTTTAAAATTTATGTTGTTAATACACTCATTTTTTAATTTTTATACCAACTATACTTCTTAACACTGTTCCTATATTTTATTTCTTTATATTGTGTTTTTGAAAAAAATCTATGTTGTTTATATACTCATCTTCTTTTTTTTATTCCAACTTTACTTCTAAACACTGTTCATCTTTTGTTACTTTATATTGTATTTTTAAAATTTAATTTTGTTTTTATACTTATATTTTGTATAACTTTCATGTATGTAAAAGCCTTATGGCCGTGAAATAAAATAATAAATTAATATTTTACAAAAGAGATTAAGAACATTTAATAGAAGGATATAAGTAAGTCTAGACATTTACAGGGCTTTGACCTGTCTTTCTCTGGTTTAAGTGGCCGCTTTACACACTGTGTAATATTTAATATTCTGACCATGTGTTAAAATCTATGTTCATTGAATTCTTCTATCTGTTGATCTTTGTAAAGCTAAAAAAACTGAAGTCTTTATTGATGCGGGTGAAGTTCTGACTGAATTATTTTACTCACATGTTAGGGAACGATTAAAAATACTTTTTAATCTTTACGCTTCTTCTTAGACCAGCTCGTTTTATTAATAATATTGTTGACAAAATATTTTTTTTTCGCTAAAAGATTTAACTTTAATTTTAAGCAAAAAAAAATTATTTTATAATCAATTCGTGTACCCTTGATATATTTTATTACGCTGTTAAATGATGCTGTATAAGTAATGTAATACTATTTATTTTTGAAAAACACTGTTACTATTAAAAAGTTATTCAACTGAAATAGCGAGCCACCGAAGAAGAGAATAAGCATCATATCGTAATATTTCAGGCACCAGATTTCAGCACGTTTCAGTACACCTGTAGCGTCGGTCACGAGCGGACGTTTTCAGTTAGCTCGGCTTTCAATCGCTATCCATTTCAGTCGCGAATCCTGAAATACTCGTACGCTAGAGAAACGCTAACTATTCAGTTCGGTTTTGGTGAACTTTTACGTCATTTTATTTTTACTCCGCATATAAAGGTTAGTCACAATTTTATACAATTATTTTAAGACTAACAAATAGCATTAATTTTTATTTGGTTTTAATTATCCTGTGATTATATTTTTATTATTAATCCGGTTTAAGCCAGTAAATCAAAATAATTGAGTTAATGAAATGTTTTATAAAAAAATTAATTCAATTATAAAAATAATAAGTACATTCAATAAATTTATTGTTTACTGTTTTGCATTTAAAATTTTAAATATATTTAATATCAGAAAATTGATATAAAAGCACATTAAACACACATATTTTAATAATTTTAAATATTTTTTCAGTTATTAGGACCAATTAAAAATATTTAAAAAATTAATTCGTCATACTTATTACAAAATTCATACAAATTAAAAAAAATATTAATGTCTAGAATTAGATTTTTTATCAATATTTTTCCCTTTCCGCATCTAAAAGTGCATAGGGCACTGCATTGTTACACCAACTGCGGGGTATTTTAATCAATTTTTTTACATGATAGTAAGGTGACCAGTCTTACGCTATGAAAGATTATAATATAAAAACATATTTTTAAAATGAAATTTCATGTCAACCATGTTGGTAACCAAACTCGAAGCTTATTGCATGGTAGACAAGTGTGCTAACCATTACTAAACTATATTTTATATAAAAATCTTCTAATTAATATTTACTTTAATTACCATCAAAGATAGAGGTCCTAAAATGAAATATCCAAGATATAGAATTAAAATGTCCTAGATTGCATTTTTAAGCATAAAAGCCACTAGGTAGGTAGTATTTGTAAATAAAATATTTTTTCTTTGTAACATGTTATTTGATTCTTATCTAAACATATAGAACGGTTTAAAAAAATGTGTTTTTACGTATGGACTTTCTTAATCAAAACTCTTTTGTTAAGTGTAATATAATTAAATAATGATCCAATCATGATTAATAAATATGGTTTTAATAAAGATTATTTACTTTGAACTACATCACAGATTCTTTTGAATCAACTAATCAATTGCATAATTTGTGTGTATTTTTTTCTGTAGCCATTTTTTCCAACGTTTCGTGTTTTCTTACGCTAGGGGCTCTAATTTTAAATGTCAGCGCAACTCTCCGCCGACAATTCGTGACGTCACGAGCGAAGTGATTTCGATATATTTTTTTAATCGTTGCGATCATAAAATGGCAAATAAATAATTATCTTCAAATTCTGGCACAGTTTAACAATCTATTAAAATATATATTATTTTTTGAAATCACTGACTTTCCTTATTGTTACAATTCTCATAATCAAGTAAATGATAGCTCCCAAACTGTTCAACGCATTCCGGAATTTATCAAAGTAACGATGCATAAAAACAGATTAAAAATTATTTCCCGTGTCCTGATTGATTTATTTTTATTAATATATTACAACAAAGACGAAAAACATTTCATAGAAGGAAATATAGAAGCTTATGCTTTAACAAGGTTCATTGGCTGGTTCAAGTGGTTTAAGTTTGAATTTAAAATATTTATTTTAACATATTACAACAAAGATAAATTACAGTTTAAAGATGAAAATATAGAAGTCTAGGGCTTATGACCCATCATTGGTTAGTTTAAGTGTAACTTTCACCATTCTGCCCATATTTGAACATCATTATTTCTTCAATTCTTTAATCTGCTGATGTTTGTGAAGTTAAAGAGCTGAAACCTTTATTTATGCGGGTGAAATTCATCTAATTGAGTTATTTCACCTACATAGGTACTAGGCAACGCCTAAAAATTTCTATACTTTTTTATGGACCAGGTGGATTTATCAACAATATTTTGAGTTGGTCCAAATTTTTGTAGACATGGACTGTGGGTATGTAAATGAAATAATTCAATTAGATGAATTTCACCCGTATAAATAAAGGTTTTAGCTTTTTAGCTTCACAACCATCAACAAATGAAAGAATTGAAGGAATATGGATGATAAAATATGGGCAGAATGGTGAATGTTACAGTGTGTAAAGTGGCCACTCAAACCAGCCAATGACAGGTCATAAGCCCTGTGGATGCCTGGACTTCTATATTACTTTATCTAAAATGTTCTTCATCTCAATTGTAATATGTCCAAAAAAATAAGTGTTTTATATTCATTTATTTAACAACCACAAAGTTAGTGCTTAGTAAGTATAAATATGAGATAATTTCAAATAAAGAACTTTTAATGTAAAATAAAGATTAATTTGATTATAATAGTAAATATATTAAAATAGCGTGTCCGGGATTACTAATGTTTTTTGCATTAAAACAAAATGGATTTCAAATTTTTATTTTAACTTAAAAAAGCATTTTTATGATGAATGTAGACTTTGATGTTTTATTCACGTACTAAACAGCTTACTGCGATAATATCCAAACAAATATTATTATAATTTTGATTACATTATTCAATATATAGGATTGTATTGTATTTACAAATGAAATGACATACGAGTATATGTACTTTTTTCACAGTAACAGTGTAATTAAAGCATTTTTTCATCAGACTCGGCGACATTATTTTTCATAGCGTCACGTCCGATCACGTACGTGAGAGTGTATTTTGTATTTATAACATTTATTGTAAAAAGCAAAAATAACATTTACTTATGAACCGAAAAGGTAGCATATACGAAAAGTAAATTCTACCCTTTTAATCAAACAATCGTAATTTATAAAAATATTTTTTTCCATTATATATTTTATTATGTTTCGCTTCCTAAGTTCATCGCAAGAATGAAAAGAAATGGAACATTTGAAAATATTTTATAATAAATTAAAATTACTTTTGTTCTTCAAATGACAAACCTTAAATAAGATCTAAATAAAATAAGTTTTACGTAGGTACTGTTCAAATTTAGACAAAATGGAAGGTATGTCTATTGTAAACTGTTTGGCTGTAAGACAAATGAAAAAAATACGTATTTCAACATGTAAAATTATTTTTAATGCTTTTAACGTCCCTTCTTTCTGCAATATTTTGAGTATATATTTATTTACTTATTTATTTATACTTTTACATTGTTTGTATTCTTTGTTTTTTACAAAATAATGTTCCCTTACTAGGGTGTCCCGTGCCGAGGTAAACATTTACAAAATGAGAAACATGCCCAAGATTAGCTATTTAACAAAGTTAACATAATAATAACAACAATATTTTGAGTTTGTCCAAATTTTTGTAGACAAGGACTGGATTCAACTCCCTGGGGAGCTGTTTTTAATAACATATTACAACAGAGATGAAGAACATTTACAAGAAGGTAATATAGAAGTCTAGGCATATACAGGGCTTATGACCTGTCAATGGCTGGTTTAAGTGGCTATTTTACACACTGTGTAACATTCACCATTCTGCCTATATTTAAACATCTATATTCCTTCAATTCTTCCATCTGTTGATGTTTGTGAAGTTAAAGAGCTGAAACCTTTATTTATGCTGGTGAGATTAATCTAATTGAATTATTTCCTTCCTACCTTCTCTTAAATGTTCTTCATCTCTGTTGTAATAGTAATAACAATAAAAAAACGTAATTAATCAAATTAACCAAATTATTCTGTTTTTGGAGTATGGATGGTTAATTCAATTGAATTTTGAAGTTTCGTTACAAGGTTGCGTGTATTTTTTAAATTTTAAAATTATTTTTTTTATTTATATATTTTTTTGTTTTTTTTTTAATTATTCAGAAAAGAAAACAGAGTATTAAAAAATAAAGGACAATTACATAGAAATGGCATGGCCTGTTCGTGGGTAAACAAGAAATATTTATGAATTTTTGCTCCTATAATAAATACAGTTTTAATATTTTCGTGTAACATAAAGAGAAAAAAAAATATTTTGTTAAAGATTCTAAGGTAAAAAAAAAAATGCTCAAACTCATATTAAATGGAATTTTAAATGCATATTTTATGATTTGATTACTAAAACAAATACTGTAATATAATAAATCAGAGATGTAGGAAATATTGAATGAAATCCAGCCGTGTTAAATGAACGCGAATTGAATTTACGTTTACGATTAATGTCGTTAGCTGTGTCGTGTTGGTCGACGGGTATCAGCGTTGAACGGAGAGAGTCTGATTTACGTTTCCGTTTTGCCGCAGCTAGTGCCTTGTTAGGTTGGTATATTGGCGGGCCTGGTACTTAGTGTTGCCAGTGCCCATATATCTAATTCTTTATAGACAATGCTGGATTGCACTTATAAAGATTGAAACAGGTAAAATAATAATTCAGTCAGATGAATTTGCTTCAATAAAGATTTCAGCTTTTTTATTTCACAAATCTCAACTGATGATAAATTTAAGGAACTATGGGTGTTGAACCATAGGCAAAGTAATGAATATTACATAGTTTGTAAAGTGGTTAGTAAAAAAAGTTAGGTATACTTTATTGTGTCTTTAAGCCATAAAACTCTTTGTAAATAACTTCCGTCTTCAATAAAAACAAACTTTTTGAAAGAAAATTTTTCTTTTATATAAAGTTTTTAAAACACAAAGTTTTGGAGATTGAAAATAAGATTTGGGTTAGAGCTTACATTTACTGGTTAACACATTGTTGTAAACTTACTTAACTTTGGTAAATTACGTCTTTTACGTTTTCAACCGGAGTGTTTTCTCTTCAGAAAGGAATAAATTTATTAATAAGAATATGTCATTTTGCTAAAGAAAATACAAAATATTTTTTTGTACCAAATTAATTAAGTATCACCAAATATGAGATCATTGTAAAAGAAGATATTCTGAATCAGAAATTGTGTATCCGGGAAGTATGTTTACTAGGCACGGAAAGACTGAGAAAGATGCTAAGAGAAGGGTGAGTGCTGGGAACAGGGTGAAAAGTACACTTCAAATGATATGCGATGCCCAACAATTTTGAGGAAAAGATATTTGAACATTGTTTTTATCACTCTCTCGCAAATGCCTCCCTGATACTGTGAGAAAAAGACAACTGCAAGTCGGATTAATTTCAACAATGTTTTGAGTATGTCAAAATGCTTGCAGACTGGCTGGATGTCCTCCCTAGGAGGTTATTCATATTTAAATTTGACGCACCAGAGAGGGAAAATCTTTTCGAGAAAGGACTATGGAAATAAAGGCATTTACAGGGCTAATGACCTGTCATTGGCTGATTTAAGTGGAAACTTTACACACTGCGTAACATTCACCATTCTGCCTTTGTTTGAGCATCCACATTTCCCCAACTCTTCCATCTTTTGACTTTTGTGAAGAAAAGAGCTGAAACCCTTATCATGTGGGTGAGATTCATGCGGCTGAACCAATATACCTCCTAGGCGACGCCTGAAAACAATTTCCAATTTTGATAAATCTTTTATCAGAAATTACACAGAAAAATATAATTAAAATGATTTACAAAAAATATAGACTATTTCCTAGTAATAAATTATGCAAAGAGAGTAGACTCCTTAGTTTTAGAAAATTATCTAAGTTTCAGTGCATAAAATATGTTTACTTGATCAGAGATTTGTTTAGTAATAATTTAAATCGTATTAGTAATAGATCCGATAGTGTACTGTCAGTTCCAGGATGCAGAACTAAGTTCGCACAGAGGCACTCCTCACATGTTGTTCCAAGATCCTTAAATTTTCAGACCAAGGAACCACAAAACATCAAATCACTGTTACATTTTAAAGTAGGTTTGAGGTCTTGGATCAGCATGGAAGGAACAGATAGACACATTCTTAAAAAAAATAGTTAAAATGAAACACAAATGCATTCTGAAAATAAATCATGTTTTCGTAATATCAGCATATGTTAATTTTAGTTTTTATTTTCTTTTTTTTTTTCGTGTTCATGTCATACCATATATTTATGCTATTAACTTTTTAATAATTAAAAAAGGAATAGCCTATGCTTAGACGCTGAAGTCTTTATAGGTATTTTTTCAATATGTATTTTTTCAAAGTGTACTTTAGTAATTATATTTTTTTGTAAATAATATGTGTTTGGAAAAATAAACAAATAAACAAAAATGAAAAAAAGTAATTTCAAGAATGTTTTGAGTACGTCCAAACACTTTCAGATCGGCTAGAATTCCTTCATAGAGAGTTATCCATAATCCCTTCTCAAAAAGGTTTTCCCTTGATTGATTGATTTGGTGTTTATTTTGTAGAACTCCATATTTAAACTTATAATTAGAAATCAAACACTGATTTGAGTCTACTGAACACTTTATTTTATTTTTACATATATAAAAATATAAAAATAAACCGTAAATAAAACCGTCTTTGTCGTATTGTTAAATAAAGACAAGATCTGGACTTTTTTGGTTTAAGTTAACAACGATTAAAACGAGCACTAAATAAATAGTCCAGATCTTGTCTCGATGTCCCTTATGTTTGTCAATGCTTCTTTTCTTTTTTTTTAATGTTTTAAACTATTCTTTTATTGTTATATTTAAACCCTATAAATTGTATACATGGACAATGTCCGTTAATAAATAAATAAATAAATACCGTACACCCGAAAACGGCTGATAAAACTAGGCGCTTTTTTGGATGATCCTAGCGCCCATAAGAAACAATTTATCAAAAAATTTAACGATAGAGACACATCAATGTCAAGACAGTGTATGTGCAAAAAATAATTGCTCTTGTGTTATAATCCAGAGATAAAATACGGGAATACGTTGGTATGAAGAAAAATGAGACGCGTTTCCTGTTAAGTCTACTCTGGCAAACAAATATCTGCCGCAGGAGGCAAAAGTAGCAGTTCACAATGAACTCTGGTGCCAACCCCTATATGTATTGAAGCGAAGCCTGAAATGGAAAAACAATGGTGAAAGTAGGCTAAATCTCTCAGGCGAATGTGTTGTAAAACTCTACGATAGGTGGACAAATGTCGAGATCCATGCATGATATCAATTTTTCCTGCGTTTAAATTAATACAGTGTTATTTATTTTATTATGGCGGCCTCCGTGGTGTAGTGGTCAAGACGCTTGACTCACGCACGGAAGGTTCCGGGTTCGATTCCCGGTGAGAACACAAAAATTAAAATGAAGTTTTTTCAAGCCTGGGTGTTCTGTGATGTAACTGACCACTGTAATTGGGCCTCCTGGCCAGTTGTGGCGCAAAAATAAATAAAATAAAATAAAAGAAAATTTTATCTATATTGATTTTTATGTTATAGATCATGATATAAAATAACGTAAATGGATAGCTCAACAAGGTTTATGCCCATTCAGGTGTTTATGTAGAAAAAAAAATTGTGAAATAAATAAAATAAGTTTAAAAAAAATAGATTCACATAGCACGTAACATAATATGCAATATACAAAATTGAAAAAAAAAATTAATCATCCCAAATCGTATAATAAAATGTGCTATTTGGGTATATTTTCATTTTTATTATACAGTGTGCTAAAATTACTCAACTTCAAATGCATAGCTAACTAAAGTTTTATTCGTAAAAAGATAAAATCAGTATCTCTGTTTAAATCACGTCTGAAGAAACATCTCCTTTCTTCTTTCCCTTTTTTTTCTTCTTCCTATTGAGTTATAGTATCGATTTAAGGTATTTTATAGGCAAACACTATTATTCATTTTTTAATATATCTTTAGTTTTGTATTTTTATTTTTATTTTCTATTTAATATGTTTTGTAACTTGAATTATACAAATAAAAATATTTCATTATTTATAGTTATTTTATTGGTTGGTTGGAAGAAATTGCCATTTGGCAATAAATCCGCCAATGTTCAATTAATTTTATGTGCAAAAATTTAAACAAACAAAAGCATTTTAAAAAATCAAGAAATGAGGGCTGTGTTGGTTTGTACATGTCAAAAGTCGGAAAAATCAGCATGCGTGCATAAGAAAATGTATGAATGTTAAGGATGTCAGGTATATATGCAAAGACACAGTGATGGTGTATTCTTTTCTCTCTGCCTACCACTGCGAAGAAACGGCGTGATGGGTTGTTGTTTGTGTTGTACTAAAAAGATTATTAAAATGGTAGGCTATTAAAATTTTTCAGCAGTACTTCATAATAAAATTGTATTCGGAATCACTAGAACAAAATAAAATAATATATTATTGTGTGTGATCATTCTTATAGTTTTTTTCTCTATTAAAATAAAATATTTAAATTATATTTTTAACGAGCACAGATAGAATATATATAATATTGAAGGGTTGAAAGTGTGTTCTTTTCTCTCTGCCTACCACTGCGAAGAAACGGCGTGATGGGTTGTTGTTTGTGTTGTACTAAAAAGATTATTAAAATGGTAGGCTATTTTTCAGCAGTACTTCATAATAAAATTGTATTCGGAATCACTAGAACAAAATAAAATAATATTTTATTGTGTATGATCATTCTTATAGTTTTTTTCTCTATTAAAATAAAATATTTAAATTATATTTTTAACGAGCACAGATAGAATATATTTAATATTGAAGGGTTGTACCTAGAATAAATATAATTACAAAAGCATAGGTAAAACAAATATAGTATTGAAGGCCAAAGCTAGATAAAATACGAAAAAATGCATTTTTTCATTTGAGAAGAAAAAGACGAATGATACCTTAATTCGAAAATTTTAGAATATTTCATTTTTAATTTCCATAATAAATTACAATGAACGTCTTACGAGAATTTCCTCTAATAAACATGAATATTCTAAAGGGCGAAGGTAAAATAAATATCATTTTAAAGGTAATAAATAAAGCTAAAACGAAAAATTTAAAAAGCAAAAATAAAAACACATTTTTTGTGAATATAACTCATCATTTTTTGTGCACCTAATGGTGCATAGGCACTGTAATGGTACACAAATCGCAGTGTATCTTGTTCATTTTTTTGTTACATGAAGGTAAGACGATCAGCCTAAAACCTCAGCGTAAAAACACCCTCTTATAAAAATATTTCAAATCAACCATATCGAAAATCGAACCCAAGACCTCTCGCTTGAAAGGCAAACGCGCTGACCATAACACCACGAGGTTGACAAGAATATAAGAAGAATACAAGAATATAACTAGATAAATATATATGCAGTGGTCATAGTTTATTGATCGATGACACACACACGTGCAATTATTTCACCAGAAATAAAGAGCGATGACCGATGAAACAAGTCATCATTTATTATTGAATACAAAACAACATGTTTAAAATTTTTTTTTTAGTATTATATATTTAGTATTATAAATGTTTGTAAAAGGCAGATTTGCCGTTTATGTATTAACATTTATTAAAATAAAATAAAATAAAATTAAATAAATAAATTAAATCAAATAACAAATAAGCTAATTACTAGTTTTCACAAATAGCACCAAAGTAAGTTAAAATATATTCTCAAACACAAAATAAACAATAACCTAAATCTAAAAGAAAAAAAATTGAAAAACACTTTTAAAAAAAGCAAAATATTCTGCAAGACTAACAGTATTGCATATACAACGTCTGTCTACATAGGAGTAACGTAATGAAAAGTGGAAGCATGTACATTATTAAACAATAGCAAAAAATAAATAAAATATTAACAGATATTTCAATAAACATCTGAATAACACGCTTAATAGTACATAAATTTATGCAATATCTCGCAGCATTCTCCTGCAATGGTTTATTTCCTTAGACAAAATAAAAATTTGTACACTTCTTCTAAAAAAGGCTTTCGTTTTGGAGAATTTAATGTGTTCATTCAGGACATTGAACGGTTTTAGGGCTACAAAAGAGAAGTTTCTCTGAGCATGTGGTATTAAGTTATTCAAATTACAGGATAACCTCGTACGAGCATTCTGGTGGGATCTCCTCTTGTAACCGCATGACAAGAAATGTGTCAATGACTCTTTAAAAAAAAATGTCTTAGCTTAAACAATCGTTTATAAGCAATTAATTTCTTTGAAAGCACCAGAAATGGATATTATTCTGATCCGGTAATAATTTCGGGATACCAAACATGTGGTTGAGAGAGTTCTAGGTAAAAAAAATGTCTTTGCTAAAACAATCGTTTATAAGCAATTAATTTCTTTGAAAGCACCAGAGATGGATATTATTCTGATCCGGTAATAATTTCGGGATACCTAACATGTGGTTGAGAGTGTTTTAGGTACACCCAGGGACAACTGGTTAAGGGTAGTGGCTTTAATAGAGGATTCATTTATCTGGCCCTGTGTCACGGGCTTAAGGTGGTTTTGCAAGAGATTATTGGGAGTTATCGAAATGTTCATTAAGAAAATTACATAGAATTGTTAATCACTTCGACTTTAGTTGGATTCATTCGAAGACATTTAAATTGTGATTTGTCCTTTTGAACAAGATTCACGTAATAAGGAAGTGGTTAATAATTTAACATATTTTTTTTAGTACAGACTTCAGTGTAATATTTTCCTAAAATATATTCAGATTTTCGTTACGGGTATCTGCAGTAAATACCTACGCAATTCTTTTAAAATTCATTTCCCTCCTTGCTAAAAATAAAATTCGCGCTAAGCCGGCTCTTGCTGGTATATTGTGAGATACTTAAATTATTAATTACTTTTTATTGGTGTTTGAAGATTTTAAATATGTACTTTTATATAATAGGAAATTACAAAAAATAAGTTTGAGTATATATTGATTTAAATTTTCAAGTACAAAGAATAAGTTCTTTGGCGGGTTTATTGCTTAAAGCTATATCTTCCAGCCAACTAAAAAACCGACAGGTCAAAAGAAGGGTTGGTCAAAAAATGCACAAAAAAAGTAAATATATTTCAAAAGATGCATGCTATTATCATCCAGTGTCCCTAGTTGGAGTATATAGTATCCACAAAAAGTCTCCACGCACCTGCGCGTCCTCCCAGTCAGGTTTGCGTCCCGTAGTTCTGACTTAAACTGCCGACAAACAGTCAGCAGCGGACGTCCAGGACGTCGAGAATCTGATGCCTCGTAGTAAAGTAGGCAAGCATGGTTAAGGTTCTCACCGGAGTTTGCTTACTTTGTTTGTTTACTCTTACTCGTATTACTACATTCAAAAGAGTTACTAGATACTCCACCCTGATGCTGCAAAAACAATTAAAATCCCTGATGTAATTTGTTAATCTTGACGACTCCGGAGGGGGTGAAATCCAGTCTTTTGTCTACAAACATTTGGACAAACTCAAATATTGTAATAAAACCAAATGGTCCAAGAAGAAGTTTAAAATTGGAAAATTGTTTTCAGGCGTTGCCTAGTATGTGAAATAATTCAGTCAAATGAGTATCTTCACAATCATAAAAATTTTAGCTCTTTAACTTCACTAAAATCAACAAATTGAAGAATTGAAAAAATATGGATGTTCAAACATAGGCAAAACGGTGAACGGCAAAACTGTGTAACCACAGTGTGTAAAGTGGCCACTGAAACCAGCCATTGACAGGTCATTAGCCCTGTAAATGCCTAGACTTCCATATTCCCTTCTTTAAGGTATTCTCCATCCCTGTTGTAATTTGTTAATTTAATTATTTATTTATTCATATTAAGATAAATATACAAAAATACAATAGCGTATCCCTAACTCTATGAGGCACACGGCCCTGTTTTGAGTTAGGATACAACATAATGGAAAGTGGAAGCATTCATATTATTTAAGAATACTACAAATTAAAATTATTACAAAAGCATACATTTTAATAAACGTCTTAACAGCACGTTTAATAGTACTATAATATGCAATGTCTCGCACCAGTCTCCTGCAATAGTCTACTCCCTTAGACGAAATCCAAACTTGTACACTTCTACTTAAAATGGCTTCCGTTTTGGAGAACTTAATTATGACTCAAAAATATGCAAAAAACTACTCATAAGTAAATAAATAAATGAATGGATAAATTAATCAAAAATAATAAAAGAAATCAGGTGATGAGTGCGGAAGGAGAGAAAAAGAAGAACCAAGAAAAGAAAAGAAATAAAAATATTTTTAATTATAAAAAATTAAAGGAGGTTAAGGTTCTAAGGATATATGTTTCAGAGAAGGTGCATTTTTTAAATAAAAAGGTAGCTCGTTCGAAGAACCTTGATCAGAAAAGTAATTGCTGAAAAAAAAAATATTTCAAGGAATGGAAAGTGTTCTCTCCTGAGAAGAGCGAAGCAAAAGACCAAGAAAGATATTTTAAATATTTATTTATTTATTTATTAATTACATTATACATACATTTGTTAAGGACAGAGACACAGTTTATAGCGACACAATCAGGAACGACCCATGTCTGTGAACTTGCTCCGACTCGCTAGAAAATCCGTGTTGAGTCGGGGCACTTGTAATGCATTCATAACCATACATTCACACACATATATACATATATATTTTATACATATATATACATATATAAGTTTATACACATCATTGATACTTTATACATTATTACATTTTACATTTATAAATACATATTAATCATTTACCGGTTAGTCCATATTTGATCGCAGAAATCGATTCCCGTTTGAGCAAACCAGTTACTCAAACCAGATTTGAATTTCGAAAATGATTCAGATTCCTTTGTTACCTGATCTAGTAAATTAAAAATTCTTGGACCTACCACAGAGAAATGTCTCTTAGCCAAAGTTGTTATACTTTTTGGTACGTAGTAATTTACTTTTGAGGAATATCTTGTTATTATTTCCTGTTGTGTTATTACTACTTGTGGTCCAAAAGTTGATCAGACATGACTTATAATAGATTTGTCTAATTGAAAGGACTTTGGCCTCTTTAAACATTAAATCCAATGAAAAGTTAGGAGGATATTTAAATATTATTTTTAATATGGTTTTTAGGGTTATCATGAGCGGTCTGTAGATTATCTGAACACAACCACCCCATCCTATTATGCCGTATGTTGTCACTAATTGAAGTAGTGCGAAATACACCGAACGAAGAGTGCTGAGGTCTAACACATTTCTTAGGTTGTAAAATACATAAATAAGTTTTCTTAATCTATCAGTTGTTGTGTCTATATGAGATTTCCAGCGAAGATGTTGGTCAATGACTACTCCCAAATATTTGATATTTTCTGTCTGATTTATCTGTGGACAGGAACAAGTACCACTGTTATCACAATAATTCAATATTTCTTTATGACACGAATGCAGCATTAACTTGAGTTATCCTTTGTACTTTTTTTTAATGAGAACGTCAGGTATTTTGTTTTCCCGATATTAAGTATTAATAAGTTATTGTCTAGCCAGTCTTTAATTGTTTTCATTCCAAGAGTAGCAAATGTAATAAAAGGTTTATATTTGTTTTTAATATGTTATAACTAATTTAAAAGCATAAATTCTTTGATAACTGAATACTGTGTAATGTGTTAATTTTGTTTTTAAACTACTGATTAATTATATTAATTTATTTTAAAACAATCATTTTTTGGTATAGTGCATACTTTCGAATATGTAATAAATATCATATTTTTTCTAATGTAAAATATTTTCGCTCAACAAAATGCACGCAATCCCATAAAAGTATTGTGGTTTTTATTGAAATGAATAAATAAATAAACAATTATTTATTTATTAATAAGTTTGTATAAACCACTTTAATTTTCGAGTTGTATGTCGACCGGTTTCGAGGTTACTTCCTCATCTTTGGAATTTGAACTAACTTATAATTAAATTTGTTACAACAGAGAGGGAAAACATTTTTAAGAAGGAAATATAATAGTCTAGGCATTTACAGGGCTTATGACCTATCATTGACTGGTTTAATAATATAATTAATTAAAACGTTCTTATTTATGTTATAAAATATTGTATTGGTCCTTTAGATTTTAAAAACTTTTATCAATTTCACTAGACCAAGGAAAATCCAACTTCTCTTGACAATATTGTATATTGTATTTGTATAACCAACAGCTTTATTTATCATATATAAAAAAAACAAAACAAATAAGCCAATGACAAGTTTTTACAAGTAGAACCACAGTAATTCAAAGTAAATTCTCAAACATAAAACAAACAATGATTTAAATCTAAAAGAAAAAAAAATGGAAATAAAACTTCAACATTATTTTGAGAGTAAACGCCACACGTCATTATGATTATTCTCAAAAATCTATGTTTTATATTTTGTTATTACATTAAAATGATTGAAAGTTCGCCATAAATATATATATAACAAGGCATCAGGTTCTTGACGTTCTGAACGTCCACTGCTTATAGTTCTTTGGCAGTTCATGTCAGAACCACCTGACAAACCTTAAACAAAGCACAGAAGTTGGAAGCCGACAGACAGGCCTAGACGCCGTCTGTGGATACCATATGCTCCAACTAGGGAGCGTACACGGAATCATTTTATGTTTTTGTTTTAAATGTATTTAATTTCACCGTTTGCGGCAAACAAACAATAAAGATACTCTCCAGTTTAATAACTATGTTTGAAAAAGTTCTCATTTCCAATTCATTAACTTTCAGAATTCCAGAACTTCGAAATTCCGGAGTTCAAAGCGATTTATATCCTTTCGAAGCCTTTTTGTTTAAAAGCTCTACTGACGCCCTTTCGGTAATATGTACTAGTAAACTGACAAATCTGAAAAAGAAAATGCTTTGTTACCCTTAAAATAAATGCTCAAGTTTAAATATCAAACTGTATGGTGTTGCAAAAGTTGTTTTTTGACTATGAAACATTATTTGATTAATTTTTTATTATTTATTTTTAATGGACTGTAAAGCTCATTAAATGTATATCATAATTCCCCTTTCTACACACAGTGGTGCACAGAGCGCTGAATTTGTAAAACAAATTTAGCGTTTTTCGATTATCCGTTACATGAAGGAAGGTGATAAATTCTACGCTTTAGGTGACTGTTCAGGAATAATAAAATATTGCAGTTCAAAGAACCTCTAAGATCAATATTTCACGTCAACATTGCCAGGAATCGACCCCAGGTAGGTAGAGTTGGGCTCTAAGCTAGAATGAGCTTCCCAGATATGTAGGTATGCCTGCAGATGTGTTGTTACCAACAACATACCTACACTTCTTACATTGACATATCAACGGTGGAAAGGAAAAAGTTCCTACGCGACGTATGGCCTACTTTACAGAAGAGCAAATGAAAGTTTTTTTTCAACAAATAAGAAATGTCATATTTTAATTTTAAATTTAAATTACGTAGGGATCATGTCAAAATAATATATAGGTATATTTGAGATTTTTTTTTGTTAATGAAAAATAAAACAATTGAGGCGGATTCTTTTTATAAATGACATTTTTTCCAAATAATTGTCTAATTCCCATCAAACATTAAACCTGCTTTCTACACAACTAATAATATTGAAAAATTGTTAAAAAATCACAAAGACAAAGTCCATAAATATAATAAATCTGGGATATACCAATTAAATTGTAATGATTGCGATTCAATCTACATTGGAAAAACTAAAACAAACTTTTATATTAGAGTAAAAGAACACTTAAAGTGCTGAAATAATAATATTTTTTCTGAATTTGCTAATCATCTGATAGAAAATAATCATAACTTCAATAAAGACCCTGGATTAAAAGTTCATGTTGACAATAAATTATTAAAATTCGACAACTTAGAATTCTTAGAAATTAAAAAAGCGATTCATAACAAGAAAAAAAATAATAATCACCAAATAAACAATATTTCTTTTAGTCCTCTCCTGTCTAGCTTTGAAAATATTGATATCAAATTACCACCCCTGTAAGAAAAAAATACTTGATATATTGGGTCCACGTGTAGTATTTAGTTAACATGATAAAAATAAAATAGGAATTAATTAATTAGTTACGTAAACCATGACGAAGAAGCTTGTTTACTTTGAAACCGGTCGGTGGAAATTAAAAAAAAAAAAAAATTAAAGTTAAAAACAAAGTTGTTTTTTTTTTTTTATCAAAAAAACTTAAATTGGTTCTTCTGTAAAACTGTTACGTGTTGCTTAGAAACTTTGCAATTAAACATTGCGGTAGAAAATAATTGGAATAAATATTTCATGTTATCCCTCGAGAGTCGAACATGAGACTTCATGCGCGGTAGCCGAATGTTGGTACAAAATAAAATAATTTAATTGATTGATAAAAACACAAAACATTTCTTGCTAATGGGTGTCTCAAAACCTACTTCAATTTTGAGTTTCGAATAATTTTCGTTGTGTCAAACTTGGAACGCGGATATTTTGCAGTTGCCATTAGCAATGTTTGAGGTTAAGTTATGCAGCGAAATGGTGAGAACTTTACAGATACGGTTCGAAAATGTCGCACATTTTTTGGTCATCATTGTGCACCATCTGGAGCGGTTGTGGAGAGTTTAATCAATAAATTTGAAGCCGTTGGCTCCTTTCAGCGTGTTAAAGCAGGTGGGCGTCTTCGTACTGGTCGATCGCTTGAAAACATTGCGGCAGTTGGAGAAATGTACACGAACTCCCACCCACTTTCATTCGCCATTGTTGTTAACAATTAAATAGCTCTAGAAGCTCTTTGCAACGAATTTTTACAAAAGACCTGCACATGAACGCTAACAAGATTCGATTGACACAACATCTAAAGCCAACAGACCATGCGCAGCGCCGAACATTTGTCATTTGGATAATGGTGCATCAACAAGTCGATGCTGATTGAAAAAAAGATCTTTAACGATAAAGCGCATTTTTAACAAGATGGATACGTCAGTGAGCAGAACTGTCGAATTTAGGAGACTGAAAACCCACGAGTTATCCATCAGCAGCTTTGCACCCACCGCGTGTGACTGTGTGTTGTGGATTTTGGACTGGCGGAATCATTGACCCGTATTTTTTTGAGAATGCAACCGGCAATTCAATTTCTGTCAATGGACTTCCGGTCGACATGTTAACTAACTTTTTGTGGTCTGCATTGGATGGAATTGATGTTGATAATATGGTTTCAACGAGATGATGTAACTGCGTCAAAAACAATGCAGTTATTGCGGACGAAATTTTCAGGAGGAGTTATCTCGCGCCGGGGAGAAGGTAATTGGCCACCAAGATCGTGTGATCTGACTCCTTTGGACTTTTTTTAAAGGTTTCTAAAAAAAACAGTGTATGATAATAATCCACAGAGTTCAGTGTCTTTTTTTTCTTTTATTAATTGTTAATAGAATATTAAACTAAGCCAATTTTTATTTTTTAAATTTTTTATCTATATTTATTTATTTATTGTATTTTTTTTATTTTTTTTTTTTTATTTGAAAATTTATTTATAAACCCTAACGGATTATAACATTCATTTTACATAAAAAAATATATTCATTTTTCATTTATACTCTGTTGTTCAAAATAATATTTTTTACATCTTTTGTAAAGTTTGTCTGAGTATTTTGTTTAGTTTTGTCTGGTAGTTTATTGTATAATTTCAGTCCCTGGTTCATTAGTCTTGATTGTCCTTGTCTTGTTTTAGAAAGTTGTCTATGGTATTTGTCTGATATTTTCGTATTATGTCCATGTTGACTATAATTTTTTACTAGTTTTAGTTCTTCGTCTACAATTACATTAGTGGCTAATTTATGGATAAATTTTAATGATTCTAGTTGAAAGAGTTCAGTTATATTTAATTGCTTAGTTTGTTTAAAAAGTTCTCTAGTTGCAGTTAAATAGGGAAGGTCATATACTAACTTTAATATTTTATTTTGTTGTCATTGTAGTCTGTTTATGTCATTTTGATATCCTGCTCCCCATAATAGTACCGTATAACATATTTTAGTTTTCACATAGACTTCATACATTAGAATTTTTTCCGTTTTTGGAACAAAGTTTTTGATTTTTGAAAAAAGACTCGATAATGTCGCCACTTTGCTAATTAAATTGTTGATATGAATTGTCCATGTTAATTGTCTGTCTATTGTTAGTCCTAAGTATTTATGTAACATGTTCAATTTCAGTAAGTCGTTCATTATTTATGTAAGCATCTACTTTATGACATTTTTTTCTAGTTTCAAAATGGGTAATATTGCATTTTTTTTCATTAAGTGTAAGTAAGTTTGTGTTTGTCCATTTAGTCAACATAGTTAGGTCTTTGTTTATGTCGTTGTTTGTTAATACGTCTGTTTGATTTTTATAGAATAGTCCAATGTCGTCGGCATACATAATAATTTTTCCCTTGAAATTGTACAGTGACAAATCATTAATGTATAAAATATATAATATCTCAGCGCTATGCTTTTTTAATGTTTTGTATTTCTGAAATAACTCCACGTGTGACGTCAGAGGTTGTTCTATGACAGTTATTCTGGTTGGTTCGTTTACGGTGACCAAACTGGATATCCTTCAAAGCTCTCAAATCATTGGATGGTTCATATGAACCAGTGACGTCATTCAAAGTAGTGTGTTTTTATTAAAATATTTTGTATTTTTTACACTTTAAAGAAATTCTACCGCACAATTTAATGTTCTTGTTTTAAAACACCGCTCGCGAGAAAAACAATTTTTGTATAAGTTCCTCATTCCGTCGCTCAAAACGGGAATTCGACGAGTTATTGACAAAATTCATACACAACTTTGTCAGTCAAAATCTGATCGAAAATTTCGGAAGAGGGTGAAAGTTTGCCAACAAAACCAAGGTGGCATTGATCGATTGTTGTGTTCCACACGTAACCTTTGTGTCCATTAAAAAGAAAACACCCTCAAAATTCAACTGCAGCATGTGTTTTAATTTAAAAAAATTCAAGTCGGTTTTGAGACACCCGATATTTAAGTTGGTAATGATGGTTGTACTGTACGTTCTATTTACTATTAATTAACTTGATACTCAGTTCCTTGATTAATAATTTATAAAGAAAATATAACTTCCATATAGCGAATGTACATATTGTATAAATATAGAGCGTACATACGCCATATTGACGCCTTGTTAAGTAGGCATATATGGATTAGGCTCTCGGGAGGCATCAGCAGTAGTGGCCCAGCCAAGCAAGTCGCCCCCTGCTACATGAAGGTAATTGACACTGGAGGTTGCTGCCCTCATTAGTAAATTTATTTATTCTCAATATTTAAAATGCTGACAACTTACAAAATAAAACAACCAGAGAATACAACAATGTTTGATTATGTCCAAATGCTTGCAGACTGGCTGGATTTCCTCCCTAGGGAGTTGTTCATATTTAAATTTATTTCAACAGAGAGGGAAAAATTATTGAGAAGGGAATATGGAAGTCTAGGCATTTACAGGGCTTATGACCTGTCATTGGCTGGTTTAAGTGGCCACTTTACACACTGTGTAACATTCACCATTCTGCCCAAGTTTGAACTTCACAAAAGTCAACAGATGGAAGAGTTGAGGAAATGTGGATGTTCAAACTTGGGCAGAATGGTGAATGTTACACAGTGTGTAAAGTGGCCACTTAAACCAGCCAATGACAGGTCATAAGCCCTGTAAATGCCTAGACTTCCATATTCCCTTCTCAATAATTTTTCCCTCTCTGTTGAAATAAATTTAAATATGAACAACTCCCTAGGGAGGAAATCCAGCCAGTCTGCAAGCATTTGGACATAATCAAACATTGTTGAATTACTACCTGGTAAAAGAAGAAGTATAAAAATTGAAAAATTGTTTTCAGGCGTTGCCTAGTAGGTGATTTGGTTCAGCCGGATGAATCTCACCCACGTGATAAAGGTTTCAGCTCTTTTACTTCACAAAAGTCAACAGATGGAAGAGTTGAGGAAATGTGGATGTTCAAACTTGGGCAGAATGGTGAATGTTACACAGTGTGTAAAGTGGCCACTTAAACCAGCCAATGACAGGTCATAAGCCCTGTAAATGCCTAGACTTCCATATTCCCTTCTCAATAATTTTTCCCTCTCTGTTGAAATAAATTTAAATATGAACAACTCCCTAGGGAGGAAATCCAGCCAGTCTGCAAGCATTTGGACATAATCAAACATTGTTGAATTACTACCTGGTAAAAGAAGAAGTATAAAAATTGAAAAATTGTTTTCAGGCGTTGCCTAGTAGGTGATTTGGTTCAGCCAGATGAATCTCACCCACGTGATAAAGGTTTCAGCTCTTTTACTTCACAAAAGTCAACAGATGGAAGAGTTGAGGAAATGTGGATGTTCAAACTTGGGCAGAATGGTGAATGTTACACAGTGTGTAAAGTGGCCACTTAAACCAGCCAATGACAGGTCATAAGCCCTGTAAATGCCTAGACTTCCATATTCCCTTCTCAATAATTTTTCCCTCTCTGTTGAAATAAATTTAAACCAGAGAATAGTCCAGAAGGAGCGCATAATCATATTTGAATACATCGGACTGTGTCCAAAAAACCCCTCAATTTGCCCCACTTTCGCCACGCACATGCGTGAAATCTCCGCGTATTGTTGCCAGATCGCGAAAAATATAATCATAACACAAATATAAGATCATTTTATTTCTTGAAAAAAAGCGATTTGTTGATTTTTTAAAAGTTTTATTACACACCCGGAAAAATTGATTGACACAACAGAATAGAGAAGTAAAGGGTCATTTAATAAGAGTAATTGAATTCATGAACTTTTAACTTTAAAAAAAATATATATATATTTTGCATAAGACGGATATTTTTATGTCATGTAAATTAATATTTGATATTTTGAAGATAATGTAGGTCAAATGTTCACCACGGCGTTGTTCTATCCAAGAGGTTCAATTTTTACTAGTTCTCTCATTAGATTAGCAAAGTAGCGTAAAAAATTTGACTAATTTGGCGGCCTCCGTGGTGTAGTGGTCAAGACGCTTGACTCACAGACGGAAGGTTCCGGGTTCGATTCCCGGTGAGAACACAAAAAAAATATATGTGATTTTTCTCAAGCCTGGGTGTTCTGTGATGTAATTCACCGCTGTAATTGGGCCTCCTGGCCTGTTGTGGTGCAAAAATAAAATAAATAAATAAATAAATACCCTGGTAAAACTGACAAAATGTTCATTTTGTTTTCTTTGTCAATCTGACAGATAGAATAATAAAATTTTTAAGTAATGCATTTGCTACTTATACATGCATTTGCTACATACAAATAAAATGTGATCCCATCCTGTTTCTTTTTCATTACATGCAGTATTTCTACTCTTTAAAACGACACAATATGGCATAGTTTAATTCAAATCGGGAGTTGAGCCACATCTACAAATATACTCAAAGAAACTAATGGGTCAAAACGTAAAACTACTCCTTTAAGAGTAGTTTAGTCGCCTTATGTCTGATGCGCGTATGCGGCTTCCGGACTATTCTTAATTCTATGAAAACAATTTAATTGATTGATTTTAACAAGAAACTTATCCTCCTATTTAATATTGTAATGATGGGCATACAATTTTTTGTAAACATTCTTTACTAAAAAAAAAAACAAATATTTACAGAAAACGTATGTACCTAAGTTCCGACAAACCGCTTTGCCAGGAAGTTGTCATTGGGTGCTTAAATAAAAGTTCAAAACGTATATAAATGCGAAAAAATAAATGTATGCAAAAATAAAAATAAAACAATGAAGTACAATAGTATTACAATTATTTAATAATTAAGTATATGAAAATATACACACATAATCAAAAGTTTAAAAGATATATAGTTTGCCGTTTAGAGACAAGAAGTCAAATAAATAATTTATTCTCAAAATAGTACATTAAACATCTTTCTCAGCCAATTGGGAAATATCACAAGCTACGAATTACCAATAAAAATATGTAAAATGAATTTAGAACAATTGATTGTTCTTCAAAAAACGACACGGGTACAGTGAAAAAAAAATCATTTACATTTTTTTAGTAAAATTGTAAAAAAATACGTTTATGCAAAACCGCGACATGATTGATCGTGACACTCATAATGTAAAAATTCAATTTCGTCTCAATGTTTTTTACAAAAGATTTTGACGTTGTCAATTATATTATATTCGTTGTGCATCTGGGTATTATACAGTAAAGTATTCATAATTTGTTGTAATTAGCTTAGGTCGCATGTATATAATAAATAGCCTTTTCTTCCAGACACGAAAAATAGTTTTAAAATCACTTATGTAAATAAACGCGGTTGAAATAATATACAACGGTCTCTTCATACAAATCAGGTATTGGAATGATTAAACGTCAAACTTTATTGCGAATCGTGACGTATAAAGGGCGTGGCCAAAACAATTTAGCGTTTTTGCGGAAATTCAAAAATGTAAATTTAAATATATTTTTTACTAAATGTTATTAAATATTTATATACAAGGTGTTTTTTAAACCCTGTCACATCCGAAACCACGATGATCAGTATGGACAAGAAGATTTAGAACAAAGAAAATTAAAAAAAAAAATTTTAAAAAAATCAAATGGTTGCTTACTTCTGCAGGGGAGAAGTGAGGGGAGCGCGGCGCAGTGTCAGACTCCCCCCTTCTCTTAGACAAATGTGCCAATATGTCTTCTTGCTCAGACTGATCATCGTGGTTTCGGATGTGACAGGGTTAAAAGAACACCCTGTATAACCACTTACTGACTTCCCTATGTCTACCGGTTTCGAGACGGACCCGTCTTTTTGTCAGGACACCAATTAGACCAACATTCAAAACCCACTATTCACCTTCAAAATTTTTTTTGTTTTTTTTTTGTTTCTACCTTTTTAGTTATATTAATTTTTCTTCGTTTTCTCTTAAATGTCAAATCTCTGGTGTTTTGCTGCGTGCATAGAACCTGAGATAATCTGTTCTTCAATCGCACGGAGAATTGATAAAATCTTAACAAATCGCAACAGGGATGGAGAATACCTTAAATAAGAGAATATGGAAGTCTAAGAATTTATAGGGCTTATGACCTGTCATTGGCTGGTTCAAGTGGCCACTTTACACACTGTGTAACATTCATCATTTTACTTATGTTTGAACATCCATATTTCTTCAATTCTTCCATTTGTTGATTTAAGTGAATCAAAAGAATGAACACGATCACAATACTAGAGAAAAGAACAAAATTAGACTTCCATTTAGGAAAAAGGCAAAGTCACAAAATTCAATTTTATTTAAAGCAATTAAAAAGTATTACGAAATAGAAAAAAATATTTATGAAGAAAAAAACATATCAAAATTTAAAATAATGGTCAAGACATATATGATAAACAATTCATAAATTAAATATATTTGCAATGTTATTATTAGAACACACATAACAATATGTATGATATGTGTGCCCTACTTTAAGATTTAAATAATAAAAAAAAGAGCTGAAACCTTTATTGTTGTGAAGAGATTCATCTGACTGAATTATTTCACATACTAGGCAACGCCTGAAAACAATATTCTCCACCCCTGTTGTAATTTGTTAATCTTAATGACTCCCGAACATTTGGACAAACTCAAATACTGTGATAAAATCTTATTTCCTTCTTAATTTAAAATGCTCTCCATCTCTGTTGTAATATGTTAAAACTTATATTGAATTAATTTAATGACTATGATGCTTATATTGGTATTCACATCAGAAATACGTTACTGCCCTTCTGCGAAATAAATTATTGTCGTCAGTTCACAAAACAAAATAATTTATGGTATTTGGAGTAATGATTTTGCTCAACTTTGACATTTCTAATTTAATAAAACCACGGACCGAATATCCATTTCAAAATGGGTTTAAATTGCGTCAAATGGAATATTTTTCAGCCATTTTACAAGCAGTGTTGGTAAATTATTTATTTTTAAATTTTTTATCTATAGTATTAACAGCGCTATGTTTTTTTAATGTTTTGTATTTCTGAAATAACTCCGCGTGTGACGTCAGAGGTTGTTCTATGACAGTTATTCTGATTGGTTCGTTTACGGTGACCAAACTGGATATCCTTCAAAGCTCTCAAATCATTGGATGGTTCATATGAACCAGTGACGTCATTCAAAGTTGTGTGTTTTTATTAAAATATTTTTTTTTTTCGTACATTGTTTGTAAATTTTCGTATTTTCATTGCAAACATCACCATCATCATGTCCTCCGTACCCGGTGGCGCATAATATGGTATACCATAAGCTTAAGAATCCAGGCAACTCAAAACAATATGTATCATAAAGGACTTAAAATGTTTAATGAGTTTCCAAAAGATATAAGGGATGCTGGGTCTATCGCATTGTTTTTTTTTTTATTTATTTTTTATTTGTTTATTTTTCCATATACATATTATTTACAAAGAGATATAATTACAAAAATACAGTTTAGAAAAATACATCTTCAAATTAAGCTATAACATGAATTGGAATAAATGCCCACTAAGACTTCAGCGCCTGAACGTGGGATATTTCTTTTTTAATTATTAAAGGTTAATAGCATATATATATATATATAATGACATGAACATGAAAAAAAGAAAAGAAAAACTAAATTAACATATGCTGATATTACAAAAACATGATTTATTGACAGAATGCATTTATTTTTATTTTTAATAATTTTTTTAAAGAATGTGTATATCTGTTCCTTCCATTCTGATCCAAGACCACAAACCTACTTTAAAATGTACCAGTGATTTAATGTTTTGTAGTTCCTGGGTTAGAAAATTGAAGGATCTTGGAACAACATGTGAGGAGTGCCTCTGTGCGAACTTAGTTCTGCATCCTGGGGCTGACAGTACACTATCGGATCTATGAAACTATGACAAATGAAAAAGTGGTAACACTTACAAATGCGTAATAATCTATGGCTCTCCTGTCACATTTCAACTTTTATAGTATCCAGTCAAACACCCTTTGGATATTTATTCTACGGAATATATTTTGAAAAATATAATTATAATTTGCTTTCGACATAACACACATTTATATATATATATTATACGAAATATTTCTTGTTCATTTAATGAATTTTAAAAGCGTTTTATACGATATAGGTACCCATCTCACAATTGAGTATTTTGACATTGATGAGCGATAATTATTTTTTTGAAAATATATTCCAAGTGAAACTTTAGTTGATAAGCGATTGAAAATAAGTACAGTTATGGTGTTGCGCATTCGCTAATACACCCAACATCATATCGTTTATCTTTCCGATCTGCCGGTTGCGAAATAATAATGTGCTGTTCCTCGATCAACTCAGCACAAACTATGGCTCGCATGCACCAATGCAATGTCCCGATTGTGTCGTATTGTAAACTCGAGACAAGATCTAGACTTTTTTGGTGTAAGTCTTTATAGATTTAAAAAAATCACTAAGTTAGGCCGGATCTTGTCTTGAGGTAGTAATTTTTTTCATTTTATTAATATATTTTTTTTTTGGTCCTAGCTTTAATTTTGTTTGGTTGAATTAAATTTTATTAGTGCCTGTATTTATTGTAAGAAATTGTATTGGCTAACATTAGAATGGACTGCATAAGTATGTCAAATAAATAAATGAATAAATCTGTGTTGTAAATTTTAAGTTAAAATACAATAAAAGTGTTCGTCATTTAAAAGAAAGAAGTTTGACAGCTGAAGTGACGATGTCAGAAGAAGAAGCATTCGATCGTCAATGTCGAGTGCTTTGGAGCACTCGAGATAAAGACGATTGGTTTTCAATCTACTTCAATCGTATGGGTGGTTGAAGAATGCTGTCACTCGTCAAATTACGGTAAGTCGCATACGATTCTAAAGACGAATGAGTCCAGCATAAGGCCCCAGGGACCAGTCTAGGAACAATGAAATATTGCAGGTCGAAAAACCAAAAAACTCAAGAATGGTAGACGACCGCGCCAACCATAAAACAACTCGGCGGATTTGTCTCCACTCGATTTCTTTGTTCAGGATTGTTACATAAGTGCAGCCATCGAGTTGAAAACACTCGTCCATTTAGGTTCTATTTTACACACAAACTCCATTTTTCATCCGCACGGATACAGAACTGCAAACAGAATTGCAGTATTGTGATTTTTTCAATACAGTTATTTTGTCTAATATTGTTTATTAAAAAAACATTGTTATTTATGCTGATTAAAGTTTAACGTTGTGTTTTCGTTCGTCTGTGCCAACGACCGAGCATACAAAATATGCAGTTCTATGTGTCTATTTTACATTTCACCCAATTAATATTGATTTGAGTTGAAACGGATATCCTGTAACTATCCGGAATCCGGCCTATACGGCCTAATTTTACTATCCGGCTAAATATCCGGCAAATACGTAATATTCATTAAGCTGTGGAAATTTCATAAAAATCAACGCCATCAAATTGATTTATTGATATCGATGCTATTTGGCAAAAAAGAAAGTAACCTCATTCACTCACCGGTTGCCGATTAGGATACTTTGAATTTTCATACAAATGTACACACTTTCGTACACAAATATCGATATTAGTTTATACCCAGTATATACCGATGAAGATAGCCGTTCATAATCGCGGCCCAGGTGATCTCAGACGCCTACAAGGAATGACACATTTTAAACACAAAACACTGAATCAACATTATTGTGAATTATATTATACAAGTACAACGTATCTTGCGTCTCCTAGTTTCTAACTTTTCAATTTTAAAATACTACAAGCGGTCTTCATAACATTAAAATGTTCTACCCATCATATCTTGAATGACAAAGAACGAAGGATTTTTTTCTGTACAGTTTAAATTATATTTTTATAAATCACATAATGAGGTGACTAAAAAATACATCCGAATTCCAAATTTCTGAGTCCTGTATGTAATAATATGATGTACCCTTCTGTAGACTGTTGGGGTGGGAAATATATTCCCAACGAGAATAGACAGAAACATTTGAGTAAAGAATTCCTTAATTATCGCCAAAAGAATTCACGAATGAATTGCGCAGGCTCTAGTGCTTGAAGAACAAATAAACAACTAAATATAGTAGCGTTTTAAATAAAGCTAAGTAAACAAAGAATTTTAATAGGACATTGAGGCGGGTTGTTTTTATTTTTGTGTTAGCCCAGACTTCCTATAATCTCGTAGCGATAGTTCTTTACGCTCGAATTATTCAATCGTAAATTGACCTTGTGTTTTAGTTGATTTTTACACAAAAAGCGAGGTCGTGTGTTTAATAAATGAAAGATTTCTCTAACATTATAAAATATTTAGTTTAGTTTTATTAAATTCAAGTTTAAAATGATGTTTTTTTAAATTTATCCAAAGCATACAAAAAGTAAATGACAAATTATCAAGTCCCACTGAACTACATAAAATGCAGTTCGTCAGCAGGTGCTTATAGTTAAGTTCTAATATTAATCTAATCTCTTAAATTCTATAACATATTAAAACGTGTATTCCTTTGTGCATCGGAAATATGTAACACGTAGAAAAATAAAAATTTCTTCAAATAAAAAAAAACACAAAAAAAATCAATATAAAAAAGCACGTTCTAAAAACCAGATTTTCAGCATACGTCGTTAGTTTTTTTTTGTTATTTTTATATTTAATGGGAACATATTATAAAATTTTGGTCTATTGTACTCTAGTGTTCTTTCCCCGTATTTATTATTTATTATTTAGGGAGAGCTAGTCCATTTACACTAGTGAACCGAGTATTATATACATGCTCCAATTTATGTCTATATTCAGATGGAGACGCATGCTGAGAAACCAGCTTGGACCAATAAAAATATTGGAAAATGGTTTCGCTGATAGTACAATTTTTTTAAAATTAATTATTTGATCATTGAATTTTGTAAGTTCTGAACGAGGTTTATGTTTGTATAACTGGAAAAAGCCTATTAGGTTATAGCGAATCTTGTAATTGATTCTGAAAGGGACAAATAAATTATTCTTAAAGTACTATCAGGGACATAATATTTCAATATATACGTATACAACTTGATTAAATAATAAAAACGAATGCAATCGAACTCCCTATATCAACAAGAGTTTTTACTCAATTTATTTATTTGTTTATCACACTCTTTATCAAAATACAATTCCATGTTCACTTTGCCCAGCTAACAAGGGTACTTACCCCGTTTCAAGCTAGGCAATTACATTTTAATATATTATAATAGTTAACAAATTATATAGAGCACAGACAAACAAAATATAAACTTATTCGGATACACATTTTGATTCATATACATACAGATATACACATATATACACACATTTATACACATGTACATACACACACACGTACATCTACCCATGCGCATACACATACATACATTCATAAAAACATAGAGAAGTAGAAACGTTATTTCAGTTGAACTACGTTTATTCGAACTTCAGTCATTCGGATGATCATTATCAGGAAATAAAACCTCGTAATAAGGACCTCGTTGCTCGTAAACGAGTTTTTTCGTCAAAATTAACTTTGCTGGACACGTTTAAGTAAGTTTTCAATGTGATTCCAATTCACTGTATTTTTTAAAAGCAAACAAAAGATGATCGTAGTGTCAATTTTACGTTTTCTTTCAAAAGATTTTCTTAATTCAATGGTAAATTCAAATATCCGGGTTTCTGCATATCCGGATAATGTTTGGCACTCATTATTCCGGATTGTTGGACTATTACCCTGCCCTATGTTATTAAATTCTTATTTTGTAAAATAATTTTGATAAATTAATAATAAATTTAAAAATTATGAAACTAACTAATAAATTTGACAATTATGTTACACGCATTTAGCAGCGGAAAAGGCACTTAATATGAATTTAAATACGCATGTGCAACCAGTGAAGATTGGAAGAGTTTATTGATATCAATAAAATAAATAGGAAAAATTGTTTTATTTACTTATGTTTTTAATTCTGAACTATGTAACAATTATAATTAAGATTGTTTTTTGTATTTTTAAAAATTATTATTGTTTTTTAGCATATGACTTTCAAAAGTACAATAACGATGTAGATATGAATATATGTTTTTTTATATATTTTTTTAATGGAAAAAAATAATAAAACCACTGTATTTAAAATAAAAACCCGCTGACAAGACGGTCTCGCGATTAAGCGGGTTTTTAGTTTTCCTTATATTTTCATATGTTTTTTTTGTATCTTATAAAATCATTGATGAAATAAAAAAAAACATGGATATGTATTTTTACAATCCATTAAAATGTATGTTAACAGATCGCGCCAAATTAATAATCAATGAAAGTTTATCGGCGCGTTTCTACAAAAAAAACAAATGAAAAAACAGGCAATTATAAAAAAAATACAAAAAAAAAAAAATTAACTCAGAATAATAAAAAAACAATATTACTAATTAAACTTCTTATATTTTCACGGCCGTTCAGATACACAATAAGTTTTTCTGCGTTATTATGCCGTGTGTCGATCGTATTATTTACCGACGTTTCGGATTGCATTACAGCGTCCATCCTAAGGGTTGACACACGGCATAATAACCCAGAAATACGTATTTTGAATATGACTATTTTTCAAAAAAGGAGGAATAATTGCCAAACACATTTTTCTCAAAGCGTATTTCTTATTAACTAAGCGAAGTTTTCTCCTGTGAAATGTTGTTTTTTTCCAGTTACGATGTTTTGGCGAACATGGCTCGAATTACAAAGCAATATTTATTTTTCAAACACTATCTGACACCAGTTTTGCGTAACTGGGATTTCGGTTAGGGATGTTTTAAATATTTGCAAGTGACAAGAAGTTTGTTTTGTCTCTTTGTTGACAAAGGGTAACAATATTCAAATGGGTCACTATAATAGAAATTGTGGAAAGAAATTCCATTTTATTTTACACCGAAAGTATTTTGAGTACGTCCAAATTTTTGTAGCCAAAGATTGGATTTAACCCCTTCATTAAAAAAACATACGCATCGTAAATCGAAAATTAACACACTGCAACAGATATACATAATATTTTTGTTCAAACATAGGCACAAGAGTGAATTTTACACAGTGCGTAAAGTGACCGATCAAACTAGATAATGCCAGGTCACAAGCCCTGTAAATGAATGAATTATGGTAAATATCGGAATTATTTTGTTAACGGTTTTATCTTCGATTGACATCATTTTTATTAGCAATTACTGTGCTTAGTACGCCGTTCAGTTACTCTCCTTTCAACATCTTTTTCTACTCCTCCGTCTCTTGAAAACATGCTTCGCAGATACACAAATTCATCTACTTATTCAAAACATTCGTTTTTTACATTTATTTACAGTCAGTAAGCTCACATAAGTTATCCATAATAATAATAATAATAATATCCTTTTAAATGCCATTCCTTCAGACTTACTTTCGTTCATCTCCATGTATAAATTAAACAATTATGGTGACATTACACATCTCTGTTTCACGCATTTTGAGATCTCAAAATACGATGTGAATCCCTCATTAACTCTTACACACGCTGTACTATCCCCACAGAGAGATGATACTGCACGTATAAGTTAATTAACATATTACAACAGAGATGAAGAAAAGGGTAGAGAAGATCCAGAATAACAACTCTGGGAGTATAATATCCTGTTAATGTGTTATATGTTTTATTGATTTTAAAAAAATAATTGAAAAGAGTCCTTTAGTACGCAAATGCGCTGAACTAGACCATTAAGCTATTTAGTACATATGAATATACATGTGGAATTAAATAACAATCTTGATTGCAGTTTTTAAATGTTTTGATCGGTGGCCTCCGTGGTGTAGTGGTTAAGACGCTTGACTCACACACGGAAGGTTCCGGGTTCGATTCCCGGTGAGAACACATGAAAGAACATTATCTCATGTGATTTTTTTCAAGCCTGGGTGTTTTCTGATGTAAGTTCAATACTGTAATTGGGCTTCCTGGCCTGTTGTAGTGAAAAAAAAACAAAAAAAAAGAATTAAAAAAATTCAAAAAAAAATCTATGTACGAGTATGCACCTTTGGAAAAGTAAAAAAAAATCACCTTGCTTTTAGGTATTAATTTTTTTAGACAAGGAGCTTCCTATAAAAGTTGAATGCATAAATCACTATTCAAATTCCCCGGAAATATTCCGCCAGCAGACTTGTACTACTATCTGCTTCTCTCATATGTTAATACGCCCCCGTAAAGTGCCAGCCAGCCCACGTAGGGGTTGCGTTGCTCTACACTACTAGTCATATTAAAGGAACCATAAAACAAGCAAACAACAACTAGGTAATTCTTATTATTTTTTACTATTGTAACTTACAATAGATACCCAGAACTTTTTTATTTATGTCTGGATATGCTAGATATAAAATACGCGTTAAGTCACGACTTACAGATTAGTAGATTTGTTAAAAAAAATGTCATGTAACATTTTTAATTATTTTTTTTATTCAGATAACAAATAAAAATACAATATTACAACTAAATACAATTTTTACATTCATTCATTACATACATTATTTACATTAACGTTTCCCATTACGTAAAAGAAATAAACAATTCTTGTGTACATAATGGGGAGTGACGTCTTACAATAGTTTGTGTATTTTATTTTTAATTATTAATATTTTTAGGAAAACATATATAAATTACAACAAAATATTATAAACGGTGTTTTTAATCATAAAGAAGAATTTATAATGAATGTAACTTTTCACTTCTTTCTTAAATGTATTGTATACCTGATTGTAATTTTTACTATCTTTGTTCATTTCATTAAAGAAAAATATTCCTCTGTAAGTATAATGATGTTGTGCTGTAGTTGTTTTTAATTTGGAAATTAAGATATCACATGTTCTAGGTCGCGTACTTACGTTTTGTGACCTAGAAGCACTACTATTTATTTTGTCTTTATGTATTTGAAGCAAACAATTCTTTTATAAAACAATTTTATATCTAAAACCTTAATTGATAAAAAAAAATTCAAACATAATTAATAAGTACGTACAATAATTGACAAAACGGAAAATAACAAACTAAAAAAATAAGTAATTTCGGTAATGTCCACCACGGTGTTGTTTAATACGAGAGGTCCAACATTCATTAGTTCTCTCAAACAAAATGTCCGTTTTTTTTGACAATCTGACAGATGGAAAAATAATTAAAATTTTAAGTAATGCATTTGCTACTTACACATAAAATATGATCCCATTCTGTTTTTTTAAGATCTCAGCAGTAATTCTACACTTTAAAATGACACAACACGGCATAGTTGAATTCAAATCGGGAGTTGCGTACTGAGTACTGAGCGACGTCTACAAAGAAACTAATGGGTCAAAACGTAAAACTACTTCTTTAAGAGTAGTTACAGTTTTAATATACTTTAAGAGTAATAAAATAATAATTTAAAAAATAAATAAAATTCTTCAATAATTTTCCACGCCTGACAACTCCCAGCAAGTACGTTTCGTCTAATCACTTATGTTATTCAGTTTAAATTATTCAGGGTTATTTAACAACTTTTAATAAATGATAAAAATGATTTTTCTAACGCTGGCTGATGCAGCAAACTTCCATCGTCATCGACAAAGTACTTTTAAAACGACCCAAATTTTTACCGGACACGGAGCTATGCGAAGTTATCTATATAGGTTTAAATTAAGAAATGATGACTATTGTCCATGCGATGATATTTCTTCACAAAGTATCCAACATCTGTTATTTCAGTGCCCATTTTTCAGTTTACAACGCCATTATCGTGAAGCAGAATGCAGGAAAGATGGAATATCCTTTACATATATTTTCATAGTCGTTAAAAGTATTTATCACGCGCCATTGTTTTTAGATTTGCAACAATGGTGATTAGACTCATAAAGGTAATAAACGTAAATCAGTGAGCCTTACAACCCTTAGCTTTGTACAATGTACATGACAAGTGAGACTACAGGGGTCCAAACATATATGTAACCATTTGTTTTATTTTTCTTATTATTACTAGTACTTACATGTATGTTTAATTTTTTAACTATTTTTATTTATTTAGTTTTTAAACTTTACTTATTACATTGTATTAAATATTTTATTTGTACGAAATATTCCCAATAAGCAAAAACGCTGGTATGAGGGGATATTATATATAATAACACAATAGTTTAAATAAAAAAATTGATAAAATAACATCACTTATCAACTGTAATAGTAACAACTGTAACAACTCAGGCTGTAAGAACTGTTTTATTTAGGTGTTTTTTCAGTACGTGCATGTTTTGTATATTTTTTAGATCATTAGAAAGTGAATTGTAAAAATTATTTTCAGTATATTTTTGAATTTATATTTATGCTCTAATTTTGATTATTATCGGTGTGTTTTCCAATTTATATTTATGTTTAATTTCTTAATTACTAATGCTACATATTATAATTTATATTTATGCTTCAATTTTTATAATTATCGGTATATTTTCCAATTTTTATTTATGTTTAATTTCTTAATTACTTATGCTACATTTTATAATTTATATTTATGCTTCAATTTTTATTATTATCGGTATATTTTCTCATTTATAATAACTATGTCTCATTTCTAAACTATCAATGGTATATTTTCTAATTTATATTTATAATTCAATTTTTTTATTATTACCTGCATGTTTTCTAATTAATATTTATATCGAATTTTTTCGATTTTATTATTATTCTTTGAATTTATTAAGCATCATTTAACGAAATATAAAAAAACACATAGAAGGTCCTTCCTGAATACAGGAATTTCTTAGCTAGTCGGGACCTGAAACAAAAAAACTCTGTACATTTTAAAACTGCGAAATACATAAATAAATAAATATGTATAAATTAAAAATAACCCCGAAGAATGTAACCTGTTATTGCCAAAACTAGTCGGTTGTGTAAACAAGTAAAGTGGTTCACAAAACAAAGAATTTTTAATTTTCAAACATATTGTACATTACAATGGTCCATAAAGTAAGTGATACAAGCACCCAAGATATTTATTTAATTTGGTCAGTAGTGTACATAGAGATTACAGCGCGGGTCGGGCTTAGGGTTCGGGCCCCCTTACGTGGTGGTGAGAGGCCTTTTGGGTGTGTGGCAGTGAGATAAAGAAAAACATTCAAAGTAAAAGGATCATATTTAAAAAATAAAAATTGGTCCATCTTTTAGCTAAAGGGTATTCGGAACTATGTGGTTTAATAATATGTGCATATAATTTACTTATCAAATTCGCATTTGAGTAAAGAATCACATTTATTTTTAACAATATGGCAATATTTTGAGTATGTTCACAATTTCTGTGTTGAATTTATTACCCTGAAGGATTGATTTCTTTATTGACGGACCAAGATGGAATTTGCGCAATTTGACAAATTAAATTAGTAAGAAAGAAAGGAAAAAAATACATAATATGCCAAGATTTCCTCCACCAATTTTGTTGAAAAGTTTTAAGAGAATGGACTCCATATCTTTATATATATAATTCCTCTGTGCGTGTGATGTCACCGTACTCCTTCTAAACGGCTTAACTGATTTACGTACGGTTTTTAGAGAAATATAGATCTTTGCGCTGCGCGTGTTCGTAGATATAAATTTTTTCAAATGAACCCGTTAAAAAGAATTTAGGAGCATACATGTTTTATTAATTGATCTACCAGGGTTGCCTTTGAGGAAAATGCATTTGCAAAAAAATAGAAAGATGTTGTTTTTTGTGATTGAGAAAGTTTGTTTTCGAATGTAGTAGGAATAATCGGCGTGCGTGCATAAGAAGATGTATGAATGTAGAGGAAGCGAGGTCTGTATGCCAAGATAGAGTGTTATGGCGTTCTATCCTCTCTGCCTACCCCTACGGGGAAACGGCGTGATGGTTTGTTGTTGTTGTTGTTGTTGTTGTTTTTGAATGTTTACAAACAGCATTTGTTTTTTGTGGATCTCAATCAGATTCTTTCCTTAAATTCCTTATAATTTCTGCCTATTCATTTATTTTTATTGGCTTTTTGGTAACACTAAAATAATATTAAATTCTAAACATTTTTAAAAATCGTATTCTTACATAAGAACACCCCTTTGTTGGTGAGACGACTGGAGTTTGACGTTTGCAAAAAGAATTCAATATTTTAAAAAAGTATTTATTTAATGTTTTGGAATTCAACCATAAACAAGTACCTAGGTACCTACTAGAATTCAATATAAACAATTTTATGTTTTGGAATTCAATCACAAACAAGTACCAACTCAGTAATGAAAATAATTTTGCCAACGTTCAGGCAGGACAACGTTTGTCGGGTCCGCTAGTTATTGAGATAATAAACTCCAAAGAAAAATAAATCATTTAAATAAATCCCAAAACAAGGCTCTCCAGGACCTGTTATATGATAATAATGGTGACAATTATCATATTTAAAAAGGCTTTTTTTTAAAGAAAAAAAGAAATATTTCCATTCTTATAATTCATTCAAATATTTCAATTTTGGTGGCCATTTTCAACGAGTTGTAAATAACCCACTATTAGAAAATGGAAATTAAGTTGGGGAGAGTGCGGTTCGACCTCAGACTTCTGATCCGTCAATCCGCAAAACTAGCCACGGGACCACAACCCGATTAGATTTGATTTGATTTATTTGTAAATGATTTTTTGTTTATTTTTCATTTACGAAAATGTAAAACTTGTAAATCCCGTTGACATTTTCATCATTAATAATTATCATTATAATGATGACATCGCCAATGGGATAAAGATTAATATATATATATGCGCTGTTTTAATGAACATGTTAAATGTTAAATAATAAATTTTAAAAAGTTTTAAAAGTATGGTAACTAATACCCGTATGCAGAGACAAACCTTAAGGTGAGGAAAGTACATTCTATTGTCTTCACCTTCGGGCTATTCTCTGCATTTGAAATTAGAATGTACTTTTCTCACCTTAAGTTTTGTCCCTGCATACGGGTATAAGATAAACAATAATAACGTTTTTTTCAACTGTTTAACAAAACATTCCAAACAAACCACAAAACATGTGTCGACAAAATATTCTCAGCAGCTAAAAACAAAATACAAGTACAATAATTTATATGAGGTACGATAATGTAGTATTTTTTTTTATTTAAATGAAAAAATATATTTAAAGGAAACAAAACATATATGACATAAACTATATGGCAAAGACAAACAAGAGAAATAAAATAATGGTATACAATATATTTATAAACACAATCAACATATAAGATTTTCGAGCCAACCCATGCCAATCCATCTTCATCACACACTGTGTTGGTGGCGAAGAGATCTACGAAAAACCAGCAGATATATTCCGAAAAAATCCAATTTGTGTGACGAATTGACTAATCTACAGTCTGGACATCGAAGCATAAAAACAAAAGTTGCTCTTAGAAGATTTGATAAATATATTATATTTTTATTCTTTCCATAAGAGAAACCTTCTTGACTATGCTTTTTGTCGCACACTTTGTATTTTGGGAAAAAGTCGGTCTAGAATCTATATGATTCCCAAATATTTCATCGTCTTCACTTCCACCTATATCTCTTCATCCACCATTTTTCCATTTCTCCATCTTTTGTTAGAGAGATACTTTTTTTTTATTTCCCATATTCATAAACTTAGTTTTATTTATATTTAGCTTATGTTTATTCTTCTTCAGTCATACTTTCATATTTTTAAAGTGGTGTTTTAGTTGATGTATTATAGATTCAAGATTTTTTCCTAAGATATAAACCAGTGCATCATCCGCAAATAATCATATTTTATAGTATGTAAGAATTTTCGCCGAGTAATCAGTATTGGGCCAAGAATTATGTTACGCAGTGACTGATCATATCATTTCTTTTCACAGGATTTTTCTTTGTGAATTGCAAATAACAAGCTTAATCACAACATTGAATTTACAAAAACCTTAAGATACAAAATATAAAAAGTAGAAAATATCGTTAGAAAATTAGAGATTGCTTTTTAATACAATAATTTGAGTATTTATTGGTTTGTCGTATTTCAATTTTCAGGAGTAAGCTTTATACCCATTCTGAATAATAAACTAATATGTACATTGTATTTTATATTGAAAGGTTCGGTAAAATACTTGGTATTTTTTGCACACGATTGACTTTATCCGGCTATTGAGGAATTTATTACCCAAAGACCTTTCGTGACTTTAATAAAGCTCGAAAGAGTCAGCACACTAAAATTATTGTTACGAAAGTACTTGCCTTAAGAATCCAAGATTTTTATCCAATTCTTAAATTAAGCCCAAGTAATAAGGTTTATTACATTTGAAAATATTTGTAAATCGCTGTTAGGGGAGTTTCTACACCAGTTAGAGATGGCAAAAGTAATGCGGTTGATGTTCGATGTGTATTTATTATATGATATTGAATAAAATACTTTTTTTTTTATGAACAGGCACCGTGGTGCTGTTGGTTAGACAGCCAACTGTGGAACTGGCGTCGCGGGTTCGATTCCCGCCAGTTTGCAAGACAAAAATCCAAGAAAGGTTTTTTCTCAATTGGTCTGGATGTTGTGGTGTATTTTTCATAACCTCCTTCCATATCACCTCTTTCCCACTTGTTGACAAGCCTCTTTATAGAGGCTTAGCGGGTGAATCCTTTAAAATTCTCAAGGATAACATAATTGAACTAGACTATGTTATTTCATTAAATGTAACTTTTATTAATGTTTGTTAAGTTTATTTAAGGTATACGATGTAATGTAATTAATAAGTAATTTACATAATTAAATAGGAGCGAAGGTTTTCACGGTCACTTTTTTCAATATCTTTTTTTTTGGGTTTCTCAGTTTACCCTGATGATGGCTCCTGCAATGGTAGCCGTAACGTCAGAACAAATCCAACACACACGGTATTACCCAAATAAGAAACAAATAAATTTACATCATTCACTGTGGAAAATGCAAATGGTCTTTTTTACAATTGTATTTTCTACTATTTTGAAATTCTGAATGCATTTTATAGAAAAATTGTTGTTATTTTCTTAAATAAAAAAAAACAGGTAAGGTGATCAGCTTTACGCTTCAGGTGCCAATCAAGGATTATGGAATACTGTAGTGTAAAACCGCATTTTTAATCAATAGTTTATGTCGAGCTTCCTAGGATTCGAGCCCGAGATAATCATCGGATGGATGTCGACAAATACAGCCTTAATAGCAAATCATTATAAAAACTAACAATGCAATATAAAATCACATGCGTTAATATGTATTTTTATCAAAAATGTTTAAAAATCAATTAATTACCTAAATTTATACAATCTCAATTTTTCTGGTTAAAAAACCTTCAGATATTCCTTATTATTGTGTAACTTTAAACTTCCTTGCCCCTCTCCTTCCCAAACCCCTACCCTCACGCATTCTTTAAAATACGGATTCGGACATGGTGGTATTTGCATTCCGTTTAACTCTGAATTTTATTGTAAATACTATGTTTACTACAGTGATGGTAAAAGTATTTTAGTATTTGCATGTTGGTGTAATGAGTGTCTTGACAAAGAGGCGGGTATGTCTCAAAGACGGTAGACTTAAAAAGTCCGTAAGTGGTTATATCATAGAATAAGAATAGTCCAGAAACCACATACGCACATCAAATAGAAGGCGACTCAACTACTCTTAAAGGAGTAGTTTTACGTTCTGACCTATTAGTTTCTTTGTAGACGTTGCTCAGTTCGCATCTCCCGATTTGAATTCAACTATGCCGTGTTATGTAGTTATAAGGTGCAAAAATACTGCTGAGATCTTAAAAAAACAGGATAGGATCACATTTCATGTGTAAGTAGCAAATGCATTACTAAAAAAATGAATTATTTTTTCATCTGTCAGATTGCTTAAGAAAACAAAATGGATATTTTGTTAGTGTTGCCAGGGTAGTCAAATTTTATACGCCACTTTGCTGATCTAATGAGAGAACTAATGAATATTCGACCTCTTGGATTAAACAACGCCGTGGTGGACATTCAACCGGCATTATCTTTAAAATATAAAAATATTATTTAACATGACATAAAAATATCCGTTTTATGTTAAATAAAATAAAATTGCTTAATTTTTTAAGTTCAAATTTCATAAATTAAATTAATCTTACTAAATGACCTTATTCTTATCTACTCTGTTGTGTCAATCAATGTTTTCGCGTGTACAATAAAATTTTAGAGAAATTAACCACTTGCTTTTAAAAAAATATGATTATCATATATTTGTGTTATGATTATATTTTTCGCGATCTGAAAACATTACGCGACGACTTCACGCATGCGCGCAGTGTAAATGGAGGGTTTTTTGGACACAGTCCGATGTATTCAAATATGATTCTACGCTCCTTCTGGACTATTCTGAATTCTATGGGTTGAACCTGAGGCAATTGCACAGAAATCTTTAATCCGAGTCATCTTAAAAAAAACATTACGCTATCCAAGTGACTTGCTCTTCAAAGAATTCAGAGTAGTGAATATTATTCAACAGTATATATTGAGAACGGTAGTGGTTACACACATAAAGAGAGACATTTACCCAAGCGTCAACCACAACCATAATACAAGATACTCTAATAGGGATCTGATACTAAGTGAAGGGGTCAACACTGTTCTGGCATCGAGACAACACTATAACGAAGGCAAAAAGGTCCATAACCTTTTGCCAGAATCGTGGAAAGACGGGAGTGTTGTCAAGTTACGGAAGGTGTTGACCTCGCTCTTTCATGACATTGGTCGTAGGGAGTCAGAAAAGTTGATGCATGCCACGGATTGGAGAACCTTACTGGATGTCAAAAATAAAATATAAAAAATAAGGAATAATTAAAAAAAAAAATATTTATAGATGACAACCATGAAGTTTCGCATAAATAAATTGTCTATGTTTTTATGAATGTATGTTTGTGTATGCGCATGGGTGTATGTACGTGTGTGTGTATGTACATGTGTATATTAATATATACATGTGTGTATATATGTGTATGTCTGTATGTATATGAATCAAAATGTGTATCCGAATAAGTTTATATTTTGTTTGTCTGTGCTCTATATTAATTTGTTAACTATTATAATATATAAAAATGTAATTGCCTAGCTTGGAACGGGGTATGTACCCTTGTTAGCTGGGCAAAGTGAATATGGAATTGTATTTTGATAAAAAGTGTGCATAAATAAATAAATAAATAAATAAACTAATATTTACTTACGTTAATTAGTTTAAAAATGTTTTAATCTACACGACGCCTTTTGTTTCGAACGCAGTTAAAAGAACGCGCAAATAATTTAATAATGATTGTGTAAGAATGCATAAAGCCATTGCAGAGGTAAGTAAAGATCCTTAATTTTCATTAAATGAGAGCATTATAACTAGTAGGAGTGGAGGTTTCTAGCAGGAAAAAACTATAGGAAGCGGGAAAAATGCAGATAATTAAATAATTTTCTTTTGTGTTAGCTCTAAAGACATTGCGCACAATAGAAGCGGCCATTAATTTTAAAAGGCATTTTGAATTTTTGCACTTCTAGGCTATTCATGTTTTAATGCATAATAAAATATATGTTTAATATCATCGTTCCTTTTCTGCATTTAATGGTGCTTTGAAAATTGTATTGGGACACTAACCGCTTTATGTCTTAGTCATTTATTTTTTTATTTTTAATTTATTTGATGTAATAACGTATATTTACACACAAGTTATCAATTTAAAAATACTTGGTACACTTATACTGATTTATTTGACCAATTAGCGTTTTCACCCTCTAATGGGCATCTCCAGACTGGTGAATATTATACACTGTAAGGATAATTGATATAAAACTAAATATTATCTTAAGTGTAGGTACATTTAAAAATAAGTTGAAAAAGATACAATGCGCAAGATTTCAAAGAAACAATGTGAGAAAAATTATTGAAACATGTGTTGGCGGTGTACTTTTTACAAAATGTTAATGATACATTAGCTAGCTTATTGCCAAATGGCAATTTCTTCCTACCAACCAATAAAAAAAATATATATAATTCAAGTGACAAAACGTATTCATTAGAAAAAAAAGAAGCTAAAAAAATATAAATAACTGTATTTGCATATAAATGACTTTAAATCAATCATACACAATAAAGTCTACAAACAATAATAAAGGTTATTAAATAAGATTAAAAAGTAATTTTAATTTGTTGAAACAGAGGGAATACATTTTTGAGAAGGAAATATGGGAGTCTAGGCATTTACAGGGCTTATGACCTGTCATTGGCTGGTTTAAGTGGCCACTTTACACACTGTGTAACATTCACCATTCTGCCTATAATTGAACATCCATCTTTCTTCAACTTTTCCATCTGTTGGCTTTTGTGAAGCCAGTCTGCACGCATTTGGACATACTCAAAACCTTGTTAAAAAGTCAAGATAGTAAAAAATATGTTATGCTATGTTATATTATACTGTACATATAAGTATACAATAAAACACATATTCTGTCGTTTAAATGCGTCATAATTAGTGATTTCCAGTAATCCGGCGTTTTCTGTAATCTGGAGTGCTCTGGTCCGATATCTGCAGGATTACTGAGAGACCGCTGTATATCTTTTCGTCGTTTGATTTCATTAGTTTTTTTCACCAAACAATTTTCAAAACGTCTCAAAAATGGTTTAAATATTGATTTTAGTCAGCATAAAATATTTGAGTCACGATTAATGAATGGGCAGAGGCAGAGTTAGACAATAGACATTTATTGAGAGCGGCGTAGGAAATGTAGATATTATTTATGGAATTTGAATTATAGGGAGTCAGGAGTCAGGAGTCACATTCCCGAGAAGAAAATATTCCATAGAAAGTGTAGGAAAAATCTTATTGTGAAATTATGTGGCATGCCTACGGGGTGATTCTCAATAAAATATATTTAAAACTAGTACGCGATATTAATGTAGTAATATTTAAAGTATTAACTTTAACAAATTATAAATAATATAGTTGTACATAAATGAATTATAAACATAAATATGTAGTGTTTAAAGCTGTCTGAACATTTTTATTTTATGAACATAAACAGCAAATCTGCCTTTTGCAAACATTTAAAATACTAACATATTTGGCTTAATATTTTTTTTTTTAAAAACATAAATTTCCTTATACCCAAGATTTATAAAACAAAATTAAACCTAAAAATTATTCAAGATTTATATTTTAAAAAATAACCTAAAAATTATACAGCATATTCAGTAGAAAGTTTATATAATAAAACATTCTACAATAATACAACAAGAAAATCATTAGTACTGTTTCATACAGCTAGGCAAAGTTAACAAAAAACTGTTGATATTATGAAATTACCATTCACCATCTTTGAAATGGGAACAATACCCTACACTAAATTTTTTTTTTTTTTTTTTAAAAACCTTTATTTTAGCATAAATAAACAATACATTCAGTAGAAAAATAAAACACTTAAGGTTGAACTTGCCAAAAAAGAGTCTAGCTCTTGTGTTTGGCAAGTTTACAAAATAACATAAAAATAAAACATAAAATGCAAAACAAAATAATAAAATAAATAATCAATTAAACAATTTTAAAAATTGAGAAAATATAACACCAAAAAAAAAAAAAATATATATATACATAAATATAAAAAAAAAAATATATATTGAATAAAAACACAAAATTTGTAAACACGGGCACATATTAAACATACATCTCTTTTTTTAAAATACAGTTAATGTTAATGTCAAAATGTCAAGAGTTATGTCAAGAAGCTTTTCTTTAATTTATCCTTAAATTTTTCGTAACTTATTTCTTGACGTAGATTTTGAGGTAAATTATTGAAAAGCTTCCGTCCTATGTAAGTATAATGATGTTTGGCCGTGGTAGTTTTGATTCTCGGTAGAGCGAGGCATCCTGTTCTCAACCTTCCCGTAATACGGTCCGATGGGAGGCTATCCTTAAATATATCAGATACGTTGAAATAACTATTGCCGAGTTCATGAAGTCTGTTTAATCCGGCATTACAAGTATACACTGTCCGTGAATTGTTGTCAGAAAACAGTGGCACCTGTCTAGTCATTCTTCTAGGTACCCTGAAATTGATGAGAGATAACAATTTAGGGCAATCCCATATTGAATTTACAATTTTGAATAAATTTAAAAGGCTTATAATTTTTCTTCTATCGTTAAGTTTTAACAAATTTAATGTCTTTTGTTAAAAATCGTAATTTAAAAATTCATGACTGATTCTAAGTTTAAAATTTATATTTATATTTTATTAATTTATAAATTTATATTAAATTTTGTTAATTATCACTGTTTATTTAGTTAGTCTTCTTTGTTTATTCTCAAATGTACAAATATTTAAAAAAAATGTTAATTGTCCTCGGTACGGGTAACCCCAGTGAGGTCACATTATTTTTATAATTAATTATAGTTTGTAAAAAAAAAAAATGAATAAATAAATAACAGGGATGTAGAATACCTTAGAAAAGGGAATTTGGAAGTCTAGGCATTTACCGGACTTATGACCTTTCATTGGCTGGTTTAAGTGGCCAATTAACACACCGTGTAACATTCACCATTTTGTCTATGTTCGAACATCTATATTTCTTCAATTCTTCCATTTGTTGATGTGCATTTAATGAAGTTAAAGAGCTGAAATTTGTATTGTTGTAAAGAGATACATCTGACTGTGGGGTCAAACCTTTTACTAAATGTTGTTAAACATTTGTATTTAACCAACCACTTACCGAGTTCCGAAATGTTAAGAAAGCAACATTTTGCAATGAGGAATTCAACTGTTTTCTAATTTTTTTTTCTATTAGCGTACTATTTAACTAAGCAAAATTTTTTTTTGTGCGTTATTTACAAGGATATGATTTTTAAAGTTACATTTATCAAATACCGCGCCAAATGACTGTAATCAGTGTGTCACTTTTCAGTAGTGACGTCATGAAACGGTTGGCGTTCTTACATTTACTGACCGCGGTAAGTTGTATATCTCCAGCCAATAACAAAACTGACAAGAATCTATGGAATATTGCTTTGATTACTTCATTTAGTTGATCGTAATTTGCTCATTTCTATGTTATGGTTTTTTTCATATATTTTCTATGCATTTCTATGTATGGTTGTTGAAATGTCAAAACTTTTCAATCACAAATTATACTCTTTTTTTTCTATGGTCAAAACGTTCCTTACAAGGTGCGGGGGCTTTAAAGCGGAAACCGGAAATACTACACGTAGATATAAGGAGTGACGTCATTATTTACGATTTTAAAATGAATACTATTTTTAACATTTTTTATTTATTTTTGCGTTCGTTTTTGAGATATTTCATCCTACTCCAATTTTTTTAAATATTCACGTGTACACGAAAATACTTTTAGAATTAATTTTCCGGGTTGGGTTGGAATTCCTCATTGGGCGATATCCAAAACGTCATGACTTTTGAACCAAATGAGATAATTTCAACCTATAAAGAACTTTCAATGTGAAATAATGAATTTTCATAAAATAATAGTACATGTAAAAAAGAGTATCAGGAACTACTGATATTTTTTTCCGTTAAAACAAAGTCGAAATATTTTTCTACGACGAAAGAGAACGTTGCTTTTTATTTGCGTATAAAATAGCTTATTGTGATAATTTCTGCATGTTTAACTTCACGCCGGCAAAAACTGGACTCCCGGAGCGTTTTATCGTCTCACGTACAGAATTATTAAACAATGTTAGTTTTGAAATACAAACATAGGTTGTTAACATAAGTTGAGTCCGATTTTTTACAAAATTAAAAATGAGCACCGAAACTATATTACGATGGTATAGGTTAATACTTCATTCGAAAGAATCTGCTCTACAGGAGGTTGTGTTTGTTTTAATGTTACATATATGATTTAATTTGATTTAAGCCTTTCAAAATGGAATGTTATGAAAAAAAGCGAGAGCGTTATCGAGAGGTTTCATTGGTGTCCTGGCGAAGAGACGTCAAAAAGAATGTCAAAGAAGAGAAAGAGAATGTCACGTAGACAAGCGAGATTATTTTTGGGAGGTTTAATTAGTGTCCTGACAAAGAGACGGGTACATCTCGAAACCGGTAGACATAGAAAAGTGGTTAAATATAAACATATGTAATAATATTTATTTATTATTTATTAAATGATGAATGCTACCTAAGATGACACCTATTTTACCATTTTTTAATCAAATTAAAGTTTTAAAAATTTAAAGTAACGAGTGTTGAATCTGCCACAGTTCCTAAATATTACTCAAAGTATATTGAAAAATGTTTTATTACTTTACTGTTGTATTTTTACTGCTGATATATATGTAAAAAGCAATCTCTTAAATAAATAAATTTCACACCGAGTCCGGAGCTCAAATGCTTGAAGCGAGCTTTTTGGAAATTTCTTAACGGAGATGGCCTACGAATATACATTCTTTTCAATGGCTTATGCCTTTAGCAAAGTATAAAAAACATTATCATAAAAACAAAATACAAGACAAAATAACAGAGAATAATAAGAAAAAGTTTCCGAGTGACAAAGGCAATGTATCATAATAAATTCCTTTAAAATCATCAAATATAATCAGCGCCCTCGTAGTTTATTGATTTATTTGCGAAAAAAGCGACAATTTTTGCGTATAAATTGTAGAAACAGTCTATAATCATTTTCTACAGTTATGTAAGTAATCAATCAAGTGTACACATTATAAAAACCCTGTAATAAAGTAAAATTTTATTATTTATCGTTTCAGCATTTACTTTGTGGAAAAACATTTTGAATTTATTTAAAACTAGCGGACCCGAGAGACGTTGTCCTGCCCGAACGTTGGCAAAATACTTTTTATTGATAAGTAGGTACCTAGGTACTTGTTTTTGATTGAGTTCCAAAACTAAAAATTGTTTATATTGAATTCAAGTAGGTACTTGTTTATGGTTGAATTCTAAAACATAAAATATATATTTTTTCAAATATGGCATTCTTTTTACAAAAGTCAAACCTCGGTCTAATAACCAACAGAGGGGTGTACTTATGTAGGAATACGAATTTTTTAAATGTATTGAATTAAATATCATTTTAGTATTACCAAAAATCCAGTCAAAATAAATAAATGGGTAGAAATTATAAGGAATTTAAAGAAAGAATCTGATTGAGATCCACAAAAAACAAATGCTGTTTGTAAACATTCGATTTTTTTTTATACACAAAAAACCAACATCTTCCAATCTTTTTGTAAATGCGTTCTTCTCGAATGCAACTTTGGTAGATCGATGAATAAAAATGTATGATCCTTGCTTCTTTTTTACATATAAGCTTGAAGATTTTAATATCTACGAACACGCACAGCGCAAAGATCTGTATTTCTATGTAAACCGCACGTAAATCGGTTTAGCCATTTAGGAAGAGTTCAGTGACATCTTACGTACAGAGGAATTACATATAAAGGATAAATAATAAAAATAAAATTTGAAAAATGAAAAAAACATTTTTTATGACGTATTCATATTCAGGCGTATTATCAACGCATATAAAGAATCTTCTATATTTAGGATAGGAGAGATGAAAAATGTCTGCGTGACCGGAGAGAACGGTCTTGTAATAATGATATTGTTAATTGAATTGGCATTCACTTCGTAACGCTTCATTGTAAATAATTTTGAAAAAAAATAAATTATATTAGTTTTACACAATTTTTATTCTAGTAGAGTAGTGTTCTTGTAAAAAATTGAAAATTGTTTTAATTTCACCACAACACCCAGACCAGTTGAGAAAAAATAAATCATGGATTTTTTTCTTGCAACTGGCGGAAATCGAACCCGCGACTCCCAGTTTTACAGTCGGCCGTCTAACCATCTGCGCCACGACGCCATTGAATGTAGTTTGGAGTCTTGTCCTGTTGGACACAAGATATTCTAAAGAACTTGTAAGTATAAAGCAATCTATGACATTGTTCACAAGTTTAAATAGGAACAAATGATCTGCAATCACTCAGTACTCTAGAGTTTGAATTGTATTTGGATTACAATCAAATTAGTATTTTATTTTTTTTTAAATCAGTATTTTTCTGTAAATGATAACAGTCTGGAAAATACAGAATGAAAATGCATGGTTTCTTAATTCTATGTTTATTTACTTACATGTGGAGCCGTGGAAAAGGTGTATACTTGGAGAATGAAAACTAATATTATAAATGCGAAAGTGTGTTTGGATGTGTTTCCTTTGCGTCTCAATGGAGCGACTGATTGACATGTTTTTTTTCATGGGGATAGTTGGAAAAGTAAATAGTAAAATAAGATACTTATTTTTCCTCCCGAATTATAAAGTGTACAATAAAAAAAATCCATATTTATTTGGAATGCCGAAAAGATTTTTTTATTGTTTTTTATTTAAATTTCTACAATTTACTTGCTTTACCTATGGTAAATTAAATTTTCTTATCTTTTTCAGTTTTTTTTGTATGTTTCTTGTAGGATTTTGGATTTGTAAACAAAATAACGATGCTATGTTGTCGTAGACTAACGCTTGTCACTTTTTTTTCATAGTGATAGTTTGTCGACCGGCAATCGATACAAGCTATTTTATATCTCAAAACAGTATATTATTCCATCGGAGATATTCTTATTGATATCTGACAGAATTAATTAATTACCTAACTTATTTCTTCCCGTCGGCGTCGGACACGTCTTTCTCCTTGTCGGCCTCGTGGTGTAATGGTCAGCGCGTTTGCCTACCATGCAAGAGGTCTTGGGTTTGATTCTTGACATGGTTGGTATGAAATTTTTATTCAAAAGGGTGTTTTCACACTGGAATATTTCATAGTCCCTGGACTGGTACCTGAGGTGTAAGATTGATCCTTCATGTTACAAAAATGATCAAGATACGCTGCAATTGGTGTACCAATGCAGTGCCCTATGCGCCATTAGGTGCGTAAAGGGAATGATGATGATGATGATTTTTTTCCCTAATAAAGGGTAAAAGTTATTAGTTCATTATTAAATATCAGTAATCAGTAATGTAAATATCTGTTAAGAGACCGTGGATACTACAAAAAAAGATACAGGTATTTGCTATAAACCAATCCTAAGAATATATTTAACTGGAACAAGAATATTAGTAGAGTTTCTAAATTATTACTTTTTTATTCATTACCCTTTATTGTGGTTTGCACCCTGTATTGTATTTATTTATCGATCGATTAAATTTAAAAGGTTCAGCGTCTTTAAATCTGTACATCAAAGAAATGTCAAATTCATCCATCCTTGTGAAATATTTAAGAATCTGATGGTAAATATTCTCTCACTTTGACAGGTATTAACAATCTCCCGCCGAAATTCATTCGATATTTGAAAAGTTGTTCGCAAATAGCACGCGAAATACGTTTGCAAGTCAGAACTGGAGTTTTTATGAACATGATTGGAAATTCTCGTGAATATACGGGGATCGATCGCGCCTTGCGATTCAAGACCCTTAGTACGAGTTCATCCAATTTAACTCAACGAACGTGTACGCGATCGTTAAAACGAACGATTCGGTTTGGTGCATATATCGCACTCCCCGTTTAGAGTTATTCGCTTTTTTATCAACGTGTGAAATTCAGCTTTTTCAGTACGGTTTTATTCTTTAAAGATTGTGGTAAATATTTCCTTTATGCGCAGTGATGTATCATCATACAGTGTAGACGAAATATTTTAAAGTTCATCATCATCAGTGGCGCTACAGCCCGTTGTGGGCCCTGGCCTCCTCCAGGATTGGTCTCCATTCGTCCCTGCACCCTGCGGCTCTTCTCCAGTTTGTCAGGCTCTTTGCTCAAATGTCACTTTCCACATTATCCAGCCATCTTAACTTTGACCTGCCTCTGCTTCGTCTGCCTTCCGGAGTGGTATAAAGAATCTTTTTTGGGGTGTGGTTATCAATTATTCAGTGCACATGGCCCAACCATTATAATCTTATTTTGATAAATTGAGCAATGTTGGGTTTGCCATACAGTGCCTCTAATTTACGATTAAACCGTTTTCGCCACACTCCGTTTTGGTTGACAGCACCAAATATCTTCCTTAATATTTTTCTTTCAAATACTAAGTTCAGACATTTGAAAAACAAAAATGTGGAGACATACTGTTTAAGAATTTCTTTTCCATAATTTATAAAAATAAATATTAAATTTATCCTTGTTATAGCAAAACAAATAAAAAAATCACAAAAACGACGGTCATCTTACATGCGTGCATCCCTCATCACTGTCAATAACCGACTGAATCTGTTTCACTCAAACATCGACCACAGAACAGCGTCTTTGGCTTCATTGTTATGAGTTTTATCTTCGTGCTCTCTCTTGTACAGATATATTGCTGTTTCGGCGTCACATTTATTATTTGCGTAGCAAAGATAAATATTTTTTGTTTTTAAATACAATTTGATTTTGGTTATTCAAATTTAAATTCAGTTACTCTCCCGCTGCAAAAATACCCTGATGGATATTCCTTCTAATGAAGATTACAAAACTTACAACATCAACATTAAAACAAATAAGAGAAATATGACAAGTCTTATATCGTATGTAGACTAGTGTGACATCACAGACACACAAGAGTTAATGAAGATTTGTTAGCAAATAAACGAAGGTGAAAGAGGAAATGAAATTGGAATGCATTCTCCACGCATATTACTTTTAACAAAAGAAAATTATGCGTAAATAATACGCGTTGAGAGTAAAAATACATTGCAGTAATTTAGAAGTTTTTTAATGAACACAATTGGTTCTCTCAGATTATGTAATTATAATTAATAAATAAATTAGAAAAACATTTGTTGCAACAACAAAGGTAAACATTTGTGAAAAAGGAGTATAGAAGTTTAGGCATTTACACTGCTTATGACCTGTAAAAAACTGGTTTTGCTGACCATTTAACACACTTTGTAAAATAAACCATTTTGCCTATATTTAAACATTTTAGGAGCCTAAACCTTTATCGTGTGGGTGAGATTCATCCACCACGAAACCAGCCGTCTTTGGCGGCCTCTATGGTGACGCAGTTAAGACGCTTGACTCACGCGCGGCAGGTTCCGAGTTCGATTCCCGATGAGAAGACAAAAAATAAATGTGAATTTTCTCAAGCATGAATTTTCTGCGCTGTAATTCATCACTGTTATCGGGCCTCCTGGCTTGTTGTGGTGCAAAAAATAAATAAGAAAAATGTATATATTTTAGAAAGAAATCTGCTTGGTAGTCATCCGGAGCCCTACGCCAATACGCCGGAAAACAATTATTGGGAAATTCCAGAAGCGTAAAAATTGTACGGCACTAAATTGAAAATGTACGAAGAAAGCTGAACGCAATATCAGATTTGAAAAAATCTGATTAATGAGCTTTCCGATAGTTTAAGGAACATTCCTACCCTTATGCTCACTTTTAAAATAGTATGTTTCTATCGCGTTTTAATATGGAAATAACTGTGGGGAAATATCACGTTTTAAAATAAATAAAATAATAATAATAAGTAAACAGATTACAACAGAGATAAAGAACCTTTTACAGAAGGCAATATAGAAGTCCAGGTATCTACAGGGCTTATGACCTAAAGTGGCCACTTAAACCAGCCAATGACAGGTAATATAGAAGTCCAGGTATCTACAGGGCTTATGACCTAAAGTGGCCACTTAAACCAGCCAATGACAGGTCATAAGCCCTGTAGATGTCTGGACTTCTATATTGCCTTCTCCAAAAGGTTCTCAATCTCTATTGTAATTTGTTAATATAAACAGCTCACCAAGGAGTTAAATCCAGTCCTTGTCAAAAAAAATTTGAAAAAAACTCAAAATATTGTAGATAAATTTACCTGATCCATGAAGAAGTATAAAAATTGAAAAATAAAAATTTCAGGCGTTGCCTAGTATGATGGTTAAATAATTCATTCACATGAATCTCACCCACATAAATAAAGGTTTCAGCTCTTTATCTTCACAAACATCAACAGATGAAAGAATCGAAGCAATATAGATGTTTAAATATGGGCAGAATGGTGAATGTTACACAGTGTGTAAAGTGGCCACTTAAACCAGCCATTGACAGGTCATAAGCCCTGTGGATGCCTGGACTTCTACATTACCTTTTCTGAAATGTTTGTCATATCTGTTGTAATCTGTTAATATAAACAGCTCCCCAGGGAATCGAATCCATTCTTTGTCTACAAAAATTTGGACAAACTCAAAATATTGTTGATAATAATAAGTGTCTATGAAATATTGTCGAATAAAAATTATTTTTCCGGTATTTATAAGTGGCAATTTTTGAAAAAAATATAAAAATTCAAATTCCTATTTCCGCGAAAACGGTTCATTGCATTGGCCGCGCCCTTAATACGTTTATTTGTGTGTTTAAATAAAAAAGAAAAACGTAGTCACACATCTTGTCTCACAATTGTCAAAGCCAAGCGTGTCGCGTTTTTGTAAAGACATATTTTTGAAGAGAACTGTTTTTGCATAAGGGAATGAAATTTTATAGTAAAGATATCTCGAAGATGTTGCAAAGGCGAAGAAATCGATCACCGGTTATTTCAAAATTGTGTATTTGCGTTTTTTAATATCATAATTACATTTATATAATACATATTGTGAATATCTTTGAATGTAACAAATTACTTTTAACAAACTAAGAAAAAATAACATCGTCATTATTTTTAGAACCGCAATTCATGGTGCATAGATCACTGTATTGGTGCTCAAATTGCAGCGTATCGTTATTATTTTTATTATATGGAAAGAAGGATGATGTTTTGTTATTTTCAATGATATTTATTTATTTATTCATTCAAAATCACACTAGTTTAAATATGAATGAACTTTTTAAGGCTTTTAAGGCTATGCCCATGTCAAGCCATAATAATTAACAACAAAAATACATAGTAAAATTAATAAAATTAAATTACAATGACATGTGATGCAATAGAATAAAAATTTAGAAAATAAGGGGATAAGTAATAAATAATATAATTCCAAAGAATACAATGCAAAAAAGATAATCTGAAATAAATTTTAAAATATTAGTAATAAAAATTAAGATTCACACATAATCAAATATAATAAATAATTGTATCATTAAAAACAACAAAATAATAGTAAAGTATAGTAGTATTAAAAAAAAACTAAATAATAGTATCATTGAAATCAATAGAAAAAGAATTTATATATAAAAACATAATTGAAATGATAATTGAGATATGTTTTCTAGAAACTCGCTAAATACTATAGTAAGAAATATAAAAAATAGGAGTAAATAAGAGAAAGTACTAAATAAAATAATACAAAATGTTATTAAATTATTGTATTGTTATTTAAATAATAATAAAGTTTTTGCTATTTTTTACTATTTATAAAATACTAGCGGACCCGACAGACGTTGTTCTGACCAAACATTAGCTTGCCCGCTATTAGCTTGGAAAAATACTTTTCATTGATTAGTAGGTACTTAGGTACTTGTTTATAGTTGAATTCCAAAATATAAAATGAATATTTGTTCAAACATGGCATTCTTTTTGCAAACGTTAAACTCGTCGTCTCACCAACAAAGGGGTGTACTTATGTAGGAATTGGATTTTAAAAAATGAATTGAATTTAATATTATTGTAGTGTTACCAAAAATCCAATAAAAAGAAAAAAATGGGTAGAAATTATGAGGAGTTTAAGGAAAGAATCTGATTAAGATCCACAAAAAACAAATGCTGTTTATAAACATTCAGAAACAAACTTTTTACACACAAAAAACAATATCTTACCATTTTTTGCAAATGCGTCCTCCTCGAATGCAACCCTGGTAGATCGATGAATATAACATTTATGCTCCTAACTTCTTTTTTATATATTCGAATGAAAATTTTAATATTTACAAACACGAATAGCGCAAAGATCTATATTTCTCTGAAAACCACACGAAAATCGGTTGGGCCGTTTAGGAGGAGTACGGTGACATCACACAAACAAAGGAATTATATATATATATGAAGAATATGTTTTTATTGTTTTCCTTTCTTTCTTTATTTATGTTCATTTTATTATTGTTTGCTTCTCTCTTTATTAACATCATATTCCAAATTTTATCAATGTTTCAAATAAAGTTAATATAATTTTACGACTTTATAATATTATTACTATTGTATTCCACATAATATTTTGATATGATAAACAAAATATATTTTTATTAATGGGTACTATAATTTAATTTTTTTAAACTGAATATGTATTGAAATTAATCAATTGTATCATTAAATAAAACAAAGAAAAATACTTTTTGAGAAGTACGAGATGTAATATAATTAATTTAAATAACGTATCTAGAGCTTGTCATCTCTTACTTTGTACGCCTGGTCCAATTCTCCTTGTCCCTATAATATTAAATGTTAAGCATATCCTGAAATTCAGGTAAAGTATCATTATGTTTCGGATGTTTCAGTTTCATGAAATCTTCCCCTAGTCCTGGAAGTTTATTCCCTTTTAACATTGTCTCCCTGGATTTGTATTAAAAGCTTCCCAGGTGAGGGTGGGTGGCTGTTAGGCTTCGATAGTAATTGCGACATGTCCCGAGGGAGGTTCTCGAAAAAGATTAAAATAATAAAAAGTGACAATAAAGGGATTATAAAAAAATTATAAAAATGTACTATCACAAAAGAGAGATTAGTGATTTACATGATTGATGGGGAATTTAAAAAAAATGTGAAATACTATGGTATACTTATTTATAAATCACAAACATTGTCCGTTTCTCGGCAGATAAAGAATACAGCTTTTTACCACATACAGCACATCGCATATGAGGACTTAAGTCTGCTTAATGGTACTCATTTACAAGGAAATCGCTTGTTAAGTCTACTCGAGAAAGACCTCTGTAATCTGGTAGCCTTGGCATCTTTCTATGTAATGACTCCCTTAAAATGCTTGGTTTTGTTCTTAGAAATGCCAAGATCTTTTCTAACACTCAGATTATGAGGACATTGTATAATTCCTTGGTAAGAAGTCGTTTGGAGTTTAGTTCCATTATTTGGTCGCCACATGAGACTCGATACTCTTTGATGGTGGAGGGAGTGCAGAAAAAAATTCTGCGCTATCTGTACCTAAAAGAGTATGGATATTATCCTTGGCTCTTCCCAACCGACTTTTTACTGGGGATGCTAGGCTATCAGTCATTATGGAGGAGGAGGGACGTTCATTTGGGTGTTCACTTTTTCCAGGTGATCGGTGGTCACATACATAACACGGAAATTCTGATGGATGTAGGTCTGTTCGTACCTGATACTTCGACAAAGACAGCATCGATTGTTTTACCTACCGCGATGCAGAACCAATCTGCCAATGGTTATGAAGGTTGGTAGAGCAATATTGCTACTTAATCGCATCGCCTCGGATGTCCACATATTTCACGACAGTGGACCTTCCCCTAGGAAAGCACTTTCTAACTTTTAGTTTTTCTTTTTACATTTTGTTATATTATTTTAATAACATAACTATCTACTGTAATTTGTGATCTATTATTGTATTTAGAATGAATTGGGCCTTTTTTCTGTAATGTTCTAAATATCTGAATAAATAAATAAAGTATTCAAATGAAAGAAGGTTATCCAGAAAAACATAATTTTACCTGAAGCCATCGAGTCAAAGGTAGATAAAAAATAGAGAGAGAATAGAGAATAGAGAATAGAGATCCCTGGACGACCGTTTTCGACTCAGCCACTCTCAGGTAATAGCCATGAAAAATAAAGCTGAGAGCAGATAAGTCCACCTGGTAGTGTAGTGGTTGGTGCATTCCCCGACCACGCTTGAGGTACCAGGTTCAATTCCTGGTAGGGTCAACGTGCAATATTTTTTTTAAAGATAATTCTCTGCAATATTTCACTGTCTGACACTCCCTCGCAGATGCCTATCCGATACTGTGCAAAAGAGACGGCTGCAAGTTGGACTGATTATGCCTTATTTAAGTAAATCGATAAAATCCTTTTCGAAAAAAACTGGACAATTTTTGGCATCAATTAGTATCAAAATAAAATTTTGGAACGGAAACTTTTGCATTTTTCAAAAATATTTATCATATTTGTATACCGCATGTTTGAAGACAGGGTATCCGAAAACCCCAGCTCCCAAAAGAAACAACTTATCACAAAACAAAAAAATGGAACACGCCAATGGTAAATATCTATGATGGGTTACAAAAATCATTGTTCATTACTATATTCAGACAGAAAATACGGGAATACCTATTTTATTTCAAAGTTCAACAAGATACAAAAATGCGTTCAATTTGAAAGCAAGCGTTGGTGTCATTTTATATATATATTCTCAATTATAGAACTCCACCATTTTATATAAATTATGTAAAAAAAGCTTAAGTTAATAAATTTAAGTTATAATGAAGATTGAGTAAAAAAAAACAAAACAAATTGTTTTCAAAAGAAAAGAAAAAATACGAAGATATAAGAAGTAATAAAAGAAACTTAATTATTTCAGAATGGTGAATGTTAAACAATCTGTTAAGTGGCCACCACAGGTCATAAGCCCTGTAAATGTCTATACTTTCATATTCCCTTCTCAAAAATGTTTTCCTTCTCTGTTGCAACAAATTTAAATATGTATGTCGTTGAAAATGACCCCTAAAATCTTAATATTTTGATAAGTCATAATGTGATCACTTATTAAACCGATGGTACTAAAAATAAACGTAGTTGTGCAGACAGCAGCCAGCCATAGAAAAGTGAAACTGAGATAAACTGATGAAACTGATTCACCCTTGTGAAAAGAGTGAACAATCATATCTACACAACAGTTAGAATGTTTTTGACACTAACACATGATAAACAATGAATATATTAGTTTTGTTTTATATTAATAAACAAGAATCAATTTATTGTTTATGTTCAAAGCATAAAAATACATGCATTTTTTGAGATTGTCAAAATTTTTGTAGACAAGGACTGGATTCCCTGGGGAGCTGTTTTTATTAACATAATACAACAGAGACGAAGAACATTTTAGAAAAGGTAACATAGAAATTTAGGCATCTGCAGGGCTTATGACTTATCATTGGCTGGTTTAAGTGGCCACTTTGCACTCTGTGTAACATTTACCATTCTGCCCATATTTGAACACCTATATTCATACATACATACTAGACAGCTCCCAAGGGAGTTGAATCCAGCCCTTGTCTACAAAAATTTGGACAAACTCAAAATATTAGAGGAAGTCTAGAAATTAAAAAAAAACAAAAAAAAATCAGGCGTTGCCTAGTATGTAGGTGAAATTATTCAATTAGATGAATCTCACTTGCATAAATAAAGGTTTCAGTTCTTTCACTTCCCGAATGTCAACAGATAAAAGAATTAAAGGAATATAAATGTTCAAATATGGGCAGAATAATTAATGTTACATAGTGTGTAAAGTGGCCACTCAAACCAGCCAATGACAGGTAATAAGCCCTGTTGATGTCTAGACTTCTATATTACTTTCTCTAAAATGTTCTTTATCCTTGTTGTAATACTTAAATACATACATTTAACTCTGCATGTAACTTATGTACTTTTTCGTAAATACTTCGTATACTACGATGATGGTAAAGGTGAAAGTGTATTTTAGTATTTGCATGTTGGTGTAGTGAGTGTCCTGATGAAGAGACGGATACGTCCTAAAAACGGTATACGGTAGTCGGCAATTGCTTAAATACAAATATTTACTAACATTAATTAAGAATCAAATTATTTATTTTACCTGTTTTATTTAAAAAAAAAAAAAATATTTATTTATTTTTTAAATCAACAGTCATAGTAATAAACAATACATATTAACAACAAATAACAATACCAATTATGGGTTTCATATAGTAACAAAAATATAAAGAAACAAAACGTACAGTTCGCTAGGGGGGAAAGGAAGTGGGATGGGAAAATAGGGAAGGAAGTGAAGAAGAAGGAATAGTATGTAAATATAAAACAATGAAAAAAGAAATAAAAATTCATGTAAATGTACACATACAACATACATACATTAACACACATCTATATATATACATACATACATATTTATATACATACATACATACACATACATACATACACATACATACATACACATACACACATACATATACACACACGAACAAGCATATATATATATATATATAAACACATACATACACACATGAACATATACACATACACTAATGCACATACTTTCACGTGCACATATATTATAAATATTAAAATAATGAGCACTGAAAAGTAAAACGATAAAAAAAATAGTAACTAGAAATTTTTCTCTTATGACGTCTGTGTTGCAATTTCGAAATATTTTATAGTACAGTATTTTTTTGGTTAAAAATGATTTTTAAAGTACCTTAAGATTTTTCTATCTCTGGATGTTTTCTGCAAATTAAAAAATGACTTTTTTGTGTTCGACACCATTTTCAGAAGGTGATTAATACGTTTTTTTGTATGAAAGCGGTCTACCTGTTTTTAGTAAAACATTGAATCGATCTTACTGCACCCGATCATATCAATATTTATTTTTTTCAAAATTGTTAACTGGCTGCTTTCTGCATAACTACGGTCAAATGTTAAGGCTTCTATTTCCTTCTCAATTCTTTCACCCTCCTTTTCAAAGTTCCTCCGTCTCAGTTAAGATGAAATAAAATTGTTCGTAGACGAATTTTAATCGTTTTGAAAAGCAGTTTGGTAATCTCGATAAAACAAAGAGATGAAAAGATTCATCGAGGAATAATTATTGTGTCTTAAGACATTTAGTTCTCTCGATCGAAATTAATTTGAAAACATTTCTGGCACTTTATTTGACCCTCTCTCTTGTTTTTCACCAAACAACTCAAAGCGTATTAATAATACTAATAAATCTATTTACCCCAGAAAATCTGATTCGTTTTGCCCAAATTCTATTAAGTTATCTTTGTTATGCCGAATAAATTCTTGAAATGTTTGAAACAATTTTGTTTGTCTTACAAAATGGCCCTTAATAAACCAATTTGGGTTAATTTTAAGGTTAAGATTTGAAGTGCGTATTGACGTTAATTGTTAAATAACTTATTGGCCTTAATTTTGAATAATCGTATTGCTTTTAAAAAAAAATTAATTTGTTTATTTTGGCCTTGTTTATTATTCAAAAGGCTTATTTGATATTTACTGCAATATTTATGGTCTTTCTAACTGCATTAACTATTTATTTATTTATTATACGGCGCAAGTGCCTTTTACATTATAATAAAAATTAGTTAGATATACAAAAATGAAAAAACAATATTTAAACATGGGTATAAAAAAGAAAGAAAAAAAATAACAAGAAATATATTAATAAAAACATGCATGTAAGTCAGCATAAAAAAGATGTAAAAAAGTCGGTATGTTATGAAATATGAAATGAGTTAACACCAGATCATTAGCATTACATCGATTTTTAAGAAAGATAGGCTGGAGGTTGGGCTTATCCAGAGACCAATATACGTATAGTGAATCGGAAACTATCTTAAATATATCTCTTATCTTCAAGACCGTCGAAATAATCCGACCTTCTAGTCCCATTTAAAATTCTCAACTCACTCTTTGATGCGCCTGAACTACTGATCTCAATAAAATTAAATATCCCAACTAGAAACCTCAGACAAAACTGACTTTTTCATACCGATAACGATAGAACTAACTAATAATAATAAGATAAAAAATCTCCATCTTAGAACAGGTAGATCCATGTTAAATGGAGACTATTATAAACAAAGAACACTCCGTTTTCATTATCTATTCATTAGTTTTATATAAATTCCGCGTTATTAAATATGTGTGCTAATTTTTATGCAATAAATTTATAAAATAAATAAAAAATCTGTGGTTTTTATTCCCCTATGCCCAGAATTCTTAGGTCTGCCAACAAACATACCAGTCTGGAAAATAGAGAATAGCAATAGGCCAAACGATTATCAGCATCAAATTTATGTTCCTTTATTGATAACATTTATTATTACAAAAACAATTATAATTATTGCAATAAATTGGTGACATTTTTTGGGGACAGGCCACTACAGCAAATTTAATCTAAACGGCCATCTATCTATCATTTTTTCATGTTCCAATTTCTTCCGAACGTCCTATAAACTTCCAGGAATCAACTCATAAAAATAAATAAATCTCATAAAAAATATGACGACGAGTCTATGTAATGTACCTAAAAAAGATTTGTACCGAGTCACAGTCGTTGCTTTTTTCCAATTAATAATCGTCTATCCAATTTATTTTTGTATACAGAGATTTAAAGTTTTTTCAGATTGAAAATATTTTCAATAGCCTCTTGGTAAATACGAAGGCTGATTGTGGCACAAAAAATGAACAAAAAGCTTTCCGTAAAGCCTCCGATGTCAAAGCTTTTGTTGCTCTAAGGGGGAAGTATGTGGTGGCTACAGAGCAATCAGTATCAGGTCCCTCGAGTCTAAGGTTCTGTAGGATCCTATCAATGCAAGGATGCAATGATGTTTATCTTTTGTTTTGATTTTTCTTTTCATCTTTAGGGAATGAAGATTTTTTGGGAGAGAAATTAAATGAAAAATTGTTTTTACTTCTATGAAGTACATTTCAATAAAACTGTCATTATTTCAAAGAATGGAATTTCAAAACCCAAGTTATTGATACAGTTTAAAAAAATTTTTGGCCTCGTGGTGTAATGGTTAGCGCATTTGCATATCATGCAAGGTGTGTTTCTTCTTAAAGATACTTTTTTACTTGTTAAAAATACTTTCTTACTTCTAAAATATAGTTTTTTATGGAATTAACATTATTATTTTTTTTGTTTCACTCTAGTCTTTTAGTTTAAAGAGCATCAGCAACTCTTATCAACATTTAAATTCTAATAGGTGAAATTTATGTTTTTACAAAACTTATGACCAGTTACTCCATGATGGGTGCATTAAGGTAAAAATCGTTAAAAAATAAATCAATTAGAGATAAACCACTCCGTGATGTAAAAGTCGGCGCATTCGCCACTATGTTAGAAGTCCCAGGTTTTATTCCTCGAATTCTAGTTATATTCAGCACACAAAACTGTATTCAACTTTCAACCTGGACCCGGACAAAGCAAGATGCAATGCGTAAAAATAATTTGTTGAAAAAAATAAATTATAAGGGTTGTGGTCCCGTGGCTAGTGTCATGGACACACGGATCAGAGGACCGATGTTCGATCCCCGCTCTATCCCAACTTGATTATCATTTTCGTAAAATAATAAGTAATAAAATTAGTTTAAAAAAAAGTTATATATAGTGAGATACATAAAAAACTTAATATTTATGGATACATTATAATATGTGTACATATATGTATATGTGAATATATGAGGGGGTATTAGAAGCAAACTTACATATCTCCACCAAAAATGGAAAATCGGTTATTGATTAAAAAATAAACTACACATAAAAATCTACCTACCTAAATAATAGCGTAATTCAAAACCGTCTCTAAATCGTGCCAAAACAGATTTTAATTAATATACTACTTGACACCGCAAACTTGTCATTTTTAATAAAAGCATAATTATAAACACAAAAAAAAAAATTCAAAGTTTTTCGCGAATATCTCAGTAAGTGTTTTAAAGAAACCCTTTACATTTAATACGGAAAGTCCATTTAACATATTTAAGGTTCTTACAGTAGACACTCAATAAATTCTATTAAACACATTTATAAAGAAGAAAAAATGAAAGAATTTGAGATGAATAAGTCACTCAGATACCAACATAATATTAAAATTCCTAAATTCCAGTCATGGTCAAAATAGCTTTGTCTTTAAATGTGTCAAAAATTATAAAAAATTTCCCAAGAACTAAAAGCTACTAAAAATAATATTTCAAAAAATAAATTTAAAGTAAATCTAAAGAAATTTTTTGAACACCTACATTAAATTTTAGTTAGTATGAATGTATTATTGTTTAATGTTTTTTTTTTTTTTTTATGTACTCGTATATTTAATATTATATAAACTCTTATAAATAAACAACTACAGCAGTATAAATCAAGTCCAAGCACAAAAGTAAGTATCTTTTTTTTAGAGTTACAGTGATAAAATTTACTAGATGTATAAAAGTAGATCTGTATGGATTTAAAATAAACATGTACCTTTCATGAAATTTATTAATAACATTGCAGGTGCCCCGACTCAACACAGATTTTCTAGCGAGTCGGAGCAGGTTTACAGGTATGGGTTGTTCCTGCTTGGGTCACTATAAAATGTAATCAACTGATGTATGTATAATATTTTTAATAAATTAAAAAATAGCGAGCTATCAACAATATGTAGTAATGGCGCCCAAAATTTTAATATTTGCTTAAATAATAAGATCGCAAATATTTCTTGTTACAAAACAATATAAAAAATCCACGTTAAGATGCTTTTCATTCTGCAATTAAAACCGCACCGAGACACATCAGACAAAGACAAACTTTGTTGATGGTGTTAACACAGACAAATGGCTGTTTGTTGCTTATGTTCTTTGTTTACCTTACGAACAATATTTTTTTCCCCGTTTTTAATGAGAAATAAAGATTTCAGGGAGTTTTGCTTCCTCGGAGTGATTAAAATTTATTTACAAAATGGCGGTTAGACAAATATTAATGCTTTAAAAGCAATCAAATAAATACTTTGTAAGGAAGATAAAATTATTAATGAAATTGAAACATTCATCAAAAATCACTTAAAATATAATTTAATGGAAACAATTTATTGACAAAATATTTTACAGAGGCGAATATATACTTCTCAAAAGGAAGTATTTTTTAATGTATTTCCTTTAGTTAGTTATATACAGGGTGGGCCGTAACTGTGTTCGCGGTTTGTATCGTTATTTTTTTTATTAGTGTGTAGGGCGGGTGCGGTGCGAGGGGTAGCGTTAGATGCGCTATTTCGCGGAATTTTTAGTCGCCATGGAGTCATTTACGAAAAAGCAGCGCGCGTTTTGTGTTCGCGCATATTGTGTAAACAATTATTCCGTGACAATTTTGAGACGAATGTACCGGGCTCACTTCGGTTTACGAGACATTAGTCAAGCACCAAGTCAATTCGGAAATTGATCAAAACGTTTAAGACAACCGGCTCAACAGTAAGAATAATGAATGAAGGCCACCCAAAGTCGGCGAGGATACCAGAAGATATTCAGCGTGTTAGTGAATCAGTAAGGAAAAATCCATAACAATTAACTTGCAAGAAAAGTCAAGCCTTAAACAACTAAAAGCTTATAAAAATTAACTGATGTAAGAGTTGAAGCCGAATGATACCTATCTTCGACCGTTTGAAGAAGATGTTCCCCGAAAAACTCATTTACTCATTTAGGAGACATTGAGAGGCCTCCACGGAGCCCGCATCTCAGCCCGTGTGATTATTTTTTGTAGGAATACTCAAAATCAAGAGTCTATGAAGACAATCCAATAATAATAAATCAGTTAAAACATAATATTGTACGGGAAATTAACGCCATCCCACGGGAAACTTTTCGACGTGTTTTCAAGAATTTGAGAATCCGCCTTAAACAATGTAAACAATCTGGTGGAACTTACTTGGATAATATATTTTTTATAACTTATTATTAAAATTTCCATTTATTGTAGTTTCTGAAAAAATAAACAAAACATTTGAATTTGTCCAATTATCAAATTTTCGGTAATTAAAACTAGGTATACATTTTAAGCCCACCCCATATATGTTGAATAATGGCAACACAAGACATTTTTAAAGATTTTATCGACCGTTTTTAATCGGTCCTGAAAAATCTAAATTTGAGTTCACAAGCCTAAATTATAGTGTTAATATATTTATTTAGTATTATATTTTATAAACAATACTACAAATTTTTACAAAATTTATTTGACTGTCTAATTAGGGTTATTAACCCTGTTCTAAAACAGTCAAAAAAATAATTTAGTAATCAATAAATATTAAAAAAAAGTTGGTAGACATAGTAACAGACACACACGCCCCAAATGAATCCGGAAAGTATTGTGGAAGGGATTCTAGTTCGAGAAATTAAGAATTTACTATATTTTAAGATTATAAAAAAAGAAAAAAAAAATTTTGGGAAAAAAATAATAGGATTTTAAATCTTAAGTTTCGTGGTCTGACCCTGAAACACCGTGTATAACAAATAAATGATACTTTATTCCTATAAGATATTGTATTTGATTTTACGTTACATATATTGTTTTATTTGAAAACAATTACAAGCCTTCGAAATGGACTGTCAAGCATATGAATGTGAGCATTTTCGGCACTTTATTCTGTTCGCGTTCAATCGCGAGAATCAAGCTGCCAAAGCTGCTTCCGATATTTGCAGAATAAAAGGTGAAGATGCTATAAATTCTTGTATTTTTTTTGTTGTGTCCCTTTTTTTTTGTTCAGAAACAAACGAACATAACTTATTTTAACATTAATAAATTAGTCACTTATGTATTCTCCTTCATTATTTTACAAAAAATACCTAGTCAATAATTTATAGAAACTTCACCGTATAATGTGCACATATTGCGAGCAGCTTTGGAAGTTTTATTTCATCAATTGAACGTGAACATAAGGAAAAGTAAAAAATGCTCGCTTTCGTCAAATTCACATTCCATTTTGAAGGTTTGTAATAATAAAAAAAAGGGTAACATTAAAAAAACAAAAATTATATAGAGTAGAAAATTTTCTTTCAAATGACATATAACTTTGACCATTTTGTTTTATTTTTGGTGCTCAGTTTTAGATACGGAAAAAAACAGACACAGCTTATGTTAGCACCTAATACAATAGTTTTTTTTTTATGTCGATCTAATTCAAACCTTTTCTCATTTGTTCGAGTGTATTACATTTTCTTTTTTTCAGGATAAATCTTTTTGCTGTGCTTTAGATTGTTTAATTTAGTAAAAGCATTTAAAGAGCATTTGTCATGTTATTTTATCTTGCGTCTAATCGTGAGCGTAGTTTCTTACCATGCACGAGTCCTCGTTATTTGTTTATTTAAACAAAATCTAAAAAAATATTTATCAATTCATTATTTTCCCATAAACAATTTAAACACATTAACTAATTTCACAGGAGAGAGAATTAAGAGAAGGGTATAAAGATGCCGAAGTATAACCTGTAAATGTCTGGTTCAAGTGATCACTTTACTTACGGTGTAACATTCACCATTCTGCATATGTTTACACATCCATAGCGTTTCAGCGTTTTTTCTAATCCCCGAAACAATTATAATTCCTCCACTACGCCGCGCGCATTCGTGAGGTTGCAGCGTAATGTTGCTTGATGGGAAAAAAAAATCATAACACAAATGTAAGGTAAAAATAAAAGCAATCTGTTAATTTTTCTAAAATTTTATTGTGTACGCTGAAATATTGATTGACACAACAGAGTAGATTAGTAAAAGGTCATTAATTAAGAGTAATTGAATCGACGAACTTTAAACTTAAATTATAAAACAAATTTTATTTGACATAAAACGGATAATTTTATATAATGTTAAATAATATTTGATGTTTTAAAGATAATGTCGGTCAAATGTCTACCACAAAGTTGTTTAATTCGAGATCTAATTTTCATTAATTCTTTCATTAGATGAGCAAAGTAGGGTTAAAAAATTTACTACCCTGGCAACAATCACGAAATTTCCATTTTGTTTCTTCGACAATCTGACAGATGGAAAAATAATTCAGTTTTTAAGTAATTCATTTGCTACTTAAACATTCGTTTGTTAATTACACATGAAATGTGATGCCATTCTGTTTTTTTTATTTTTTTATTTATTAATAAAACATATAAGACATGAATATCATGATATTATATTCCCAGGAGTTGTACGAGAAAACTCATTTGGGACGGTACATAAAAAAAATAGTACATTTCTTGTAACAATACATAGTATACATTTAAACAATAAAAATTTAAACAAATTTTAACAATCTATGAACTTAATATTAAAAAAGGAAAGAAAACATTTAAACAATCTGTGAACTTAATATTAAAGAAGAAAATAAAAACATTCAAACAATCTGTGAACTTAATATTAAAAAAGAAAAGAAAAACATTTAAACATTCTGTGAAATTAATATTAAAAAAGAAAATAAAAACATTTAAACATTCTGTGAACTTAATATTAAAAAAAGAAAAGAAAAACATTTAAACCTAAAACACAATATATAGACTATTCACAGAAACTGAGCTAAAAACTATCACTTTCAAAAAGATTCAAGAAATAGGTCTTCATTTCTGGTCTTTGAGATTTACCACTCGACATTTCATTTTTAATGTCATCAGGCAGTTTATTAAATTGTATACGACCAATGTATTCCAGAGACCTTTTGCCGAACTTCGTGGAACAAAATTTAGAAATGTGAAGATTTTTTGCATGTCGTGTATTATAGTTGTGAATTTCATGATTAAATGTAAGTTCCTAGCAGTATTTCTAAACTTTAAAAGGACACAACCCGGCATAGTTGAATTCAAATCAGGAGTTGCGTACTGAGCGACGTCTACAAAGAAACGAATGAATCAAAACGTAAACTTACTCTTTTATGAGTGGTTGAGTTGCCTTCTGTTTGATGAGCGTCTGCGGTTTCTGGACTATTCTTAATTCTGGAACGCATTTTTGGGTATGGTTTTCAGTTTCGTCAGCGATTCAGTCCTCGCCTTCTCTATGGTCGTGAAACGTCGTCTTTTCATAATCTTATTTATCTTTGAGAACAAGAAAAATTGAAGGGGGCCAAGTCCGGTGAATTAGGTATCCGGGCATCGATGCGGCCTGTTTTTTGTTTGCAAGGATAGAGGAATGTGGCGTTCAATTTTCTCTGCTTACCACTAAGGAAGAAAAATAACGATTCAATTTTTCTCTCGAATGATTTTTATTTTATTTTCCAGAAGAGAAAAAACATCACCTTACTACCCCGTAATGATATGCAGAGATAATTGAACGCCACACTATTCTATCCTTGAAATCTTAACTGGTAGAAATGCTAATTAAATGATATTTTTGTTAATTCAAACAAATTGAGTTTTTACAGAAACATTTTTTTCTCAACAGCAAATTTGAAGAACCAACGATTTTTTAAGAAGTATTTGGAATTAACGTTGTATGGGCCCATTGACAGAGAATAATAAAATCCAATAATACAATATTTTATAACAGAGATGAAGAACATTTAAGAGAAGGTAATATAGAAGTCTAGGCATCTACAGGGCTTATGACCTGTCAATGGCTGGTTTAAGTGGCCACTTTACACACTGTGTAACATTCACCATTCTGCCCATATTTGAACATCTATATTCCTTCAATTCTTTCATCTGTTGATGTTTTTATTTATTTATTTATTTATTTATTTTACATAAACGGCAGAAATTGCCTTTAACATATATTGAACATAAATATGAAAAAAAAATAAAAAAATACATATATAGAAACATAACAAAAAATTATAAAAATTGCATAACTATAACAATAGTAACAAGCAGGTAAATACATAAAAGCAACCAAAAATAATAACGAAATAAATACATAAATATGAAAAAACAAAAAAGGTAAAAACATTTTTAAATAAAAAGAAAAGTTTAAGAATAATATTGCAAGAGAAAAAAAGAAATCAGACTCGTTTTATAACTATCAAGTCCAGAACCAAATATATCAGCCTTGTCCTCATACTGATTGCCATATCTATGGAGCCTAGGGATAGGCGAGTGCATGTGATAGTTGGTTCTAGAACTTGCAGAACAAAAAGGAGATCTGTGGCGGGTATGTCGACCAGGTACACGGAAACACACCAACTCCAGCAAATCTGGACAGTCAATTAATGAATTGATCACCTTAAAAAGTAATATTAGGTCAGTTAGGAGTTAAAGAGCTGAAACCTTTATTTATGCGGGTGAGATTCATCTAATTGAATTATTTCACCTACATACTAGGCAACGCCTGAAAATATTATTTGATGATATTGATAAATTGATGTTGATAAATTACCTGGTCCATGAAGAAGTATAGAAATTGAAAAAATAATATTTTCAGGCGTTGCCTAGTATGTAGGTGAAATAATTCAATTAGATGAATCTCACCCGCATAAATAAAGGTTTCAGCTCTTTAACTTCACAAACATAAACAGATGAAAGAATTGAAGGAATATAGATGTTCCAATAAAGGCAGAATGGTGAATGTTACACAGTGTGTAAAGTGGCCACTTAAACCAGCCATTGACAGGTCATAAGCCCTGTAGATGCCTAGACTTCTATATTACCTTCTCTTAAATGTTCTTCATCTCTGTTATAAAATGTTAATATAAACAGCTCCCCAGGGAGTTGAATCCAGTCCTTGTCTACAAAAATTTGGACAAACTCAAAATATTGTTGCCAATAATACAATTTTGGAAAAGTTTGTACATTTGATCATTTTAGAAAGAGGTCTTCAATTACGTATTTAAATTTTTATGGAAAGTAAAATATTTAAGTATGCATTGATGTCCGCGATTCTTAAATTCGTGATATGGGAATTATGACGCGCACGTCGGCGTCAACGTCGCACGCGCGTAAGTTGTCTCCGTGAATTGCCTACATAAATATCACTTTTGGATATCAGAGACCCACGAAATTCTTTTAAAATAAATGTAGTATCTAAATCACCCGCCTTCTTATTGGAAGATTCCTAATATCCCGTCCACAGCGTACCCGGTATTATCCACCCTAATTCCAAAAACGGTCAATTTCGGTCCTCGGCCTGGCAAGGATTCGTCCTATTATAATAAAGTATACATAATATATGAGACGGTATTATTCATTTTGTGCACGGCATGTAGAAATATTGCCTTTAATTTTTCTCACGAATGATTTTTATTTTAGTTTCCATAAAGAAAAACATCACGTTATTTCCCCGTAATGGTAGACAGAGAGAAAATTGAGAACTTGCCAACATACTTCACTTCTTCAACATTAATACACACGAGAGTCTTTCACACAATAAGGTTACAAAGGCTCCTGAGGCCGCGGGAAATTTTTTGTTCCAAAGTTGGTGCATCTGACGTGTAGGGAAAATTCTAACGGTCAGTTTATTTGGTCACGCATGTTTGTCGGCCATTTTGTTTAGTCGCAGTAAATATTTAAAAAACCCATATCGCCATGTCGGGCGAATGTTGTGTTTTGAAAAAACGATTCTCAATCGATGTCATCTTCTATTTCCCCTACTGTCAGCAATTTGATATCCGCGTTAAATAATCAGTATTTTAGGTGTTTTAATTATTTTCTTGTTTCTTCATTCTTCATTCCCTTTCCGCACCCAATGGTGCAAAGGGCACTTTTTTGTTATATGAAGGAAATATGATTCTTAGGAAAGTCTTACGCTTCAGGTCCCAGTCCAGAGACTATGAAATATTCTAGTGTTAAAACACTGTTTTAAGTTAATATTTTACGCCACCCATATCGGTAATCGAACCCGAGACCTATTGCATTCCAGGGAAACGCGCTGACCACTACACCACGAGGCCTTCATTATTGTTTACGTACAAGAAATGTATGATTCATCTTATAAATTGTCATTAAAACGATAGTAGGTGAAGAAATAGTGGGGATTGGTTTCCGAGTGAGTCCCACATATTGAAACAGAATCAGAGAGGAAAAATAATTCAAAATTATAAATAGTAATTGAATCAAATTATTTTCGTCTGAAGGACTTTAAAACAAAGTGTTATTTTGTGAGGAAATAGTCAAATAAACAAGTCACAGGTTATTCCGAATTCGTAGAATAGAGAATCCTTTTTTTTCTATAATAAATTACCATGAACTAAAACAAAAATTTTCACCAACAAATTGGAATGTTTCATACGTATTTTGTATTTATTGAATACTTTTACATATATATAAAGTAGAATTTAGAATAGTCTCTTTGTACAATCAATAAATTATATGAAAGAAAGTATATTACATGGGCTCTATCTAAGGGAAGTGGGTTGAAAGGACTTCAACCTCCACCCAAGTGTCTCGGCCAATTGATCGCCCGCCTCAAGTAGGATTACTCCCGATTCGCTAGAGGGGTGATTCTAGAACTTCCGCGTTGTGATCATAAATCGAGAATCAAGTAGAAAAAAAAACGAAAAAAAATAATTATCAAAAAATTGTTCATTGAGTATAAATGTTCGACGAATATTGAATAAAATATTAGAATGTCCTTTTGATTAGTTGAAAATAATAATTGACACAGAGTGATGAAATAAATCAATTTTGCGACGTATGTTGTGCGATGGAACGAACAGTTTAAAGAAAAAAAATCTATCAACAATATTATGAGTTTGTCCAATTTTTTGTAGACAAGGACTGGATTAAATTCCCTGGGGAGCTGTTAATATGAACATATTACAACAGAGATGAAGAACAGTTTAGAGAAGGTAATATATAAGTCAAGGCATATATATTACATTTTCTAAAACTGTTGTAATATGTTGAAAAAATATGTATTCGAATTTTCTTCTACTGAATATCAAGACCCGAAATCTATCACTCTCACACCTCTGTGGTCACCAGCAAGCCACAGTACTAGAAACATGAGTTTAATTAATTAATTGATTTATTTATTTATTTACATACATGTAGTTTATTTCACGCTATTTGAGACATAAGTCCCATTTCAATGGGACTAAAAGTCCTGTGTTGAGATGGGACGAGCAATTAGTTGACAAAGATACATGAATATATCATCACAAATATAGGATCAGAAACACAAACAATAATTTAAAAAAACATATATATTGCACATCAATATGGTAATACAAGAATACTTAAACAGATAATATTGAAGCATGGGCATTATGAATTGGGTTGTGGTCCCGTGGCTAGTGTTGCGGACTCACGGGCCAGAGGCCCGAGGTTCAAACCCCACTCTCCTCCAACTTGATTTCCATTTTCTAATAGTGAGTTATTTACACTCGTTGAAAATGGCCACCAAAATTGAAATATTTGTGTAAATTATATGAACGTTAATATTTCTTTTTTTTTTTAATAAAATATTTTCATATAACACAAAATTTAAAAAAGTAAAATATCGTATCAACTTCGAAAAAATATATTACGATATGATTTTTTAACCAATGCTATGTTTTAAAACGATCTTTTATTTACATAATTAGAAAACGGAATCTTTATATTGGATTAGTTTTTAACGCAAAATTGAGAAATAAATTGTATTCTTCTTAAATAACCTGCTGTCTTAACTAAATGCCATTTATTTATTATTTTCTGAGTGTGTTCATATGTTCAAAACAAATTCTAGTATAAACTAAATGTAGAGCATGGTTTAACAGATAGAACTGACGCGCAAAACAAGTTAATATAGGATTTCTAAATTAACCACGCTCATAATTGAAACAAGTTGTAGCAGGTAAAAAAAATTAAAACAAAATACATTTGTAAAAGAATTACAAAGATTACAAAATAGCAGTGTTTATTTATTTTAAAGAAACAAACAGTCGACAATGATATAGTAACATAAAGTTTTAAGACAGACCAGCAAAGTTTCAAAATTAGAATCATACATATTATTTAATTGCGTTACAACAAAAGGGTGTGTTTATGTGTATTTGTATGACAGTAAGTGCAGATGTGTGTTTATGTGTATAACTGTGAGAGTAAGTGTTCAGGTGTGTGTAAGTGTGAGCATCATTAAATAGTAAGTGGAATCGTATCGCAGCCAGAAATAAGGAGTCTTAATTTATTTTTAAATAAATTAATGGGCATGTAAAATATATTAATAGATGAAAAAAAAGCATTATAGTTAGAGCAAGAACGATAGAGGAAAGAGTGTTTTGCATAAGTAGTTGCAAAAGCATAATACATTGCGTAATACATTTGGCAAAGACTGAATATACTGTATATCTTTGCCGTTCAGGCTTAAGTCACTAACCCTAAAGAAGTCAGTTTTTTATTGAAAATGTATATTATTTTTATAGGCAAAAATCACCAACGTAACTTAGAAAAGTTTTTTATTACATGACTTCCAAAAAAATCTCAACAAGCATGAATCACTAAAGGCAGCTAGAATTTATTGACAGTTCAGACAAATTAATATAATTTTTAATTAAAATAATTTGCTTCCTATAAACAAGATTTTTGTGTTTAAACATAAAAAATAAAAAATGTTTTGAGTTTGTCTAAATTTTCGTAGATAAGGACTAGATTCATCCCCCTAGGGAGCTGTTAACTAGCCAACCAAAACCAGCCAATGATAGGTCATAAGCCTTGTGAATGCCTTGAATTATATATTCCCTTCTGTTAAGTGTTTTTCATGTCTGTTGTAATTTGTTAAACTAAAACAATAAACACGTAAAAAAATATTCCTTTTTTTAAACGTGTTTTTAACCACAATGTTACCATATTTATTTATGATGTTTTCTTTCTGCGTCCAGATTACAAACAAGAAAATTTCACCATACCCAAATTTAGCAACATTGCCACATTAACACCCTTCCAAATATATGAAAGTGTACTTGACATGAAGACATTATGTTGCATGTTATATATTACATGCATCTAAAATACAAAAATCCGATTTTTCCTTGGCTTTCAAACGTTAGATTTAGGATTGCTAAAATAGTGTTTTTGTGCCTTTTGCCCTTTGTTTGAATGGCGATATCTAAATTTAGATATAAAAATTCGAATATAAATTTATAAAACAAAATGTTCTAGAATAAGCCCCTATCTGTAAGAGTCTGACACTTCCTTTCTTAGACCTCTATTGAACAGGGAAGAATGGCCGACTCGGCAGATGCCCTTCGGCTTGGCAAACCGTCTACATGGCGCTATATTATACATTTATACAGCGTATTAAATATATATAATAAACTTGTCGAAACACAAGGGTTCTTACGAGAAAAACGAATAGAGGTTTTAAAATATTCGCAACCCCTATTTAAGGAGGCTAAGGGCTTTTCTAACTCAGACCCCCATCAGAAAAGAACATCACCCTACTTGTGACGATCATTCCAAACATGACAGAAAAATATTGTTCAATTTGTTAATGTAATTGGCAAGTTGTTTATTTGTCTTCTTGTGAACCAGCGTAGTTGTCATTAAGCATTGTCATATAAAATACTTAATAAATAGCCCAGGGTCTAAATTATGAACACAATAATCATCTGTACATATCGACACGGTATACTTAACTTCTGTACTCTCTGTATCTACTTCCTTTTGTTCTACCTACTAGTCATCTCGACGTCATATAATCTAAATCAACCAATGAATGACTCTAAAGATTTAGTCCGCGTTCCTTACATCATTTACATTTAAAAAAGTTCTGATTTATATTTTAAATAGGCTTCTGTGATAAAAAGTGCTCACTTCAAAGCGAAACTCCTATAAATCTCAAATCAAGAAAAAAATGCTTGCTTGAAGATTTTCATATGACTTTTGACAATTACCAAGACGGTATACTCAACGATCGTCTGTATTTATCTACTGAGCAATAACTCGATACTTGAGCGAGGCTCTCGATACGTATACTTAGAAAGATAGTAAAACAGATGGACAAAATTGTGTAATATTTTACGGCTAGATGCTCTTGTATATTAAAAGGGTAGTATCTAGCCTGTCTGGCCACTGCATCTAGCCGCCCGTTATCAAAACTGACAGTTATGTCGGAATTTAATTAGTCTTTAAAATGTACTTATTTCTGTCTCATATTTTTATTATGCTTTTAAGATAAACAGTGTCAAGCTCAGAACTCATAAATTTAAAAAATCGTAATTAAAGGAAAAATTGCTCAGTGGAATATTTTTTTAATCTTTTAATGCGTTGATAAACGTAGATGGTTCTAGACCCATCGCGTCGGTACAAACCGATGTATTTGCATCAAAACTTGATGGTGAGGGGTCGGTAGTGTATTTCGTAATCGGTAGGGAAAGTTTTATCTTCAACTATGACGTTATTTTAGTGCGTATATATGTGTACCGTGAAGTACGCTTCCCCTTGTTTAATATCGATTTACCTACCCCAAACTTGAAGGAGGGGGGGAAGGGTCAGTAGTGTATCTTCGTAATCGCTCGAGAGAATTTATTTTCAACTATAACGTCATGGTGAAGGTATAATGTCTTTATCTTTCCATCACAATCGAGGGCCAGATTTTGCCTTAAGCCGTTGAATGGTTTTCTCTGTTGTTTCGTTAAATCTCTCATATTTTTCAATTTTGACTTTATTTTTTTATTTTTTCTGGATAACTTCCATAGAACCATTTTCGTAAAAATCACCCAAAGGGCGCCGTACAATAAACATCCAACGTGTCTTGCATCTACAAAACGCATAGGTGATTGGGTTTCAGTTTCCTGTTTATTTTTAATATATCTGGGGTGATATTTCAAAAGCTCTCGCGGCCGTAGAAAAAACTTTTATCTCGCGTATTAAGATTTTTAAAAAAGTATTTCTACAAGAGTGGTTCAGAAAACCACTGCTGGTTTAAAGCATTTAAAATTATTTTTAAGGGGAACATTTATTAATTAGGGGAACATTTTACAAAATGAAAAACATGCCTAAGATTAGCTATTTAACAAAGTTAACATATTAGCTTATTCGTTAAAAGTTAACTTATTCGTGTTAGCTTTATAGAAGTTTTCTTTTTAAGTGTACGTATATTGTTTAGAAATGTTAATGCTTAGTATATGTTTTTATAATAATTAGATTTAAGTTAATACTAGGACATTCATTTATTATGTTTGTCCTATTTTAAGAGTAAATAAAATAAAAAAATTATAACAATCATAATTAATTTAATTAACCTAATTATCGTTAACAACATAATAAACAATAAAAAACTAAAATAATCATAAAATACATAACTAATTTACATAGATCAATAGAACAAATTTTTTAAACGGTACACACATTTTACCTATTTGGCTTGATCCACTCATCGATCCGTGCGCAACCCACCTCCACTATCCATTTCTTAATAGCAATTTTATATTGTGAGAACTTTCTAATTGTCCTTATGGCTAATGGAAGTAGATTGTACACTTTAACTGAGTAGTAGGCCAATCCTCTTTGACCGAAGGTTGTATTTAAAAAAAATAATTTTGCAGCATCAGGGTGGAGTATCTAGTAACTCTTGTATTACAACAGAAGGTAGAGAATAATGTTTACGTGCGTATAGTAACAAAGCTTTTACATAAAGTTATTTTATAGATTTTACATTAAGATTTTCAAATATACCGAGGGATAAAATATATTTACCATATGGATATATATTTTTTTCCGAAACATGTTCAATTACCTGTTGACGAGGAAGATTAAATTTTTTATAAAAATGTACACATTTTCGTAGATAAATATTGTCTTTACTTTATACCGTTCGATGTATCGATGAAGATAGCATTTGTAATCACGGCCCGGGACTTTTAAACCGCTTTCAATATTTTAGTTCATCATCATCATCAACCCTAGTTTTAACATATGGTATCCACAAAGACCCTCCAAGCATCTCTATCGGCTGCCAGCTCCTGTGCATCCGCCAAAGTCAGGTTCGCGTCTCATAGTTCTGACACGAACTGTCGATGAACAGCCAGCAGTGGGCGTCTAGGATGTCGAGAACCTGATGCCTCGTAAAGTAGGCAAGCGTTGTTAAGGCTCTCAGGAGGCATTCGCAGCCCACGGCCAAGCCAATCGTATCGCCTCCGCACTTGTCGTCTGAGTTTGCTGCGTCCGTTCTCTTATTACTTCATTCCTTACAAAGTCGAACCACTGCACACCCAAGATTCTTCTGAGACACCCATTTGCAAAACTCAGAATGTTGCTCTTTTGGGCCCTAGGGAGGTGCCACGATTCGCATCCGTAGAAGAGAATACGTGTTATGCAGGCGTTATATAGGCGGCATTTGGTTTTAACTGAATAAATATCCGATCTCCAAACAGCCTTTTTACTGTTGAATGTGACGCCTGCTATTCCTAGCCGCACTCACGGTTCTTTTTAAAAGATGGCATTTTTCGTAACATTTTTTATTTTAGTTAAGTAGTTGTTATTACTCGTATATATTGTTTGTCCCTAAAATAATTTTATTTACTTATTTATTTGACACTTTATAAACATATACAATATATATACATACAAGGGCAGGCATATTTCCTTAAGGCAATTTCTTCCTACCTACCCAAACCGTTCAGTTTGAGAAAATTATAAATACATGGACACATTGAATATAACAATTTTATACAAAAATTAAAAGCAAAGATTAACAAAAAAAATTAACACTATACTATGAAGAGAGGAGAGGGGATGGGAAGGAAAGAAGAAGAATAAAGGAACAATTCAAATATTTAGATAGTGACATTTCAATCTTGACTTAAATGTAAATAAAGAAGGGGCGTCTCTAACATTAGTGGGTAGATTATTCCACAGTCGAGCGGCTACTACTGTGAAAGAGGAGGCATTAAAATTAGATCGATGACAGGGTATTAAAAGGGTTCTCTCGTTACTAGAACGAAGAGATAGTCCGTGTTGTGAAAGAGGTTGGATGAGCTCTCTCAGATAAACAGGCGAAGTGGGATTATTTAAAATATTGTGAAGAAGTGATAGAATGTGAATGTTTCTTCTATGCCTGATACTGAGCCAGTGTAGTTGCGTGCGATACTCGGTTATGTGGTCAAATTTGCGAAGATTAAAGATATAACGAATACAAATATTCTGCAATCGTTTTTAACTTATCAAGCAATTCAGAGTTAGCATCTGGATAACATACATCCGCGTAGTCAAGGAGTGGAAGAAGTAAGCTCTTTTTTCTTTTACATTCGAGAATAAAGTCCATATTTGATGATGAAAAAATTGAAAAGGAGTTTTGTAAAACTTGTGATAGTGACGGAAATGTGTGTTCAATCGTTTTAAGAAACAACGCGTTTTCTCGGCTATCGTTTATGGACAAAAACTGATTATTAGCAAAGGAAGATGCACTCCTAAATTAAAATTGATCCAAAAAAAAATAATTAAATGTTACATTCTACTGCCTGCCCTAGTTAAAAACTCTGTGCGCGCGACTGGATGTAGGGATGTATGTACATAAAAATATTTCTATTAAGATGGAGAACAGTGATGAACATGTCGCCCACTTTAAAATTCCTGTACAAAAAAACGTCATTTGTTATTTCTATACCTGTTGTATGATAATATTAAAAACCAATAAACAAAATACTTATATATTGAGTTTTTCTACTGACATTTCTTGGTGGAACTGCATTTCAATTATAATCACAAAAATACGCATATAGTTTTATTCCACTTTTATTTATAATTTTTTTACCAGTGACCGAGTTTCGTCGTGACCGACATCGTCAGACTGGTGGGAGACTAAACAAATTTCTATGTTATATACAAGTGTAAGTTATTCTAGTTTTAATTAAATTTAAATACATAAAACTCAAAAACATTTTTACTATAAAACTTCATAAAATTATAAAATTTACACCAGTTTTTATTATGTACATTCAAACAAAAGTCATATTCTTATAATTGTTTTTACCTTACACTTAAATGCTTTTAATTTAAATTCTTTTATTTCCAAAATACTTGAATTGATTAATTATTAATTAATTATTAATTACCTGCTGTCAACACTAGGAGTACTTTATTGTTTTATTGCTCCAGTACTTCTTCCAACCAACAAAACAATTCATTGATACCGAGACTGCATAGGTTAGGTAACACTTATGGAACGGCTGCAGACATTCTGTCCAATTCTTTACCATCTTATAAGTCCACAATATCAAGTTTATTTGTAGCTGCTCGTCAAACTTTTATTGACAATTCAATTCCATAAATTAAAAAAAAATACTTACTTGTTTATTTTTATTACCTTATAATTGTTTTTTATTTTTTACTATTATATCAAATTGCATTGTAGTATTGGCAAATACGCATTTCATAGATACATATTTTTATTTCTTATTTTTCGTGATAATATATGCTTGCTCGTTTATTAATTTAACTTAAAAATGTCTTTCTTGCTTACCGTAACACTTTATTTATTGTTTGCTTTACAGAATTTATTTCATAAGCTTATATCTTTGCATTTTTTGTTTATATGCTTACTGTTTTTTCTTCCATACCTTTGTTATTATTGTTTTTTTTTTTACTCTGTAAAACTTTTTATCATATCCTTTTTAACTAATTTCACATTTTTTTTCTGTATATTCTGTTTATTATTTAGTATGTTAGCATGTATTTCATTTTTATTTTTTGTTAATGCCTTTTGGGCGTTAATGAACAAAATAAATAAATAAATAATTATGTAAAATCATGATTTATAACCCCTGCTTGCACTTGTATATAACATAGAAATTTGTTTAGTATTCCACCAGTCTGACGATGTCGGTCACGACAAAACCCGGTCACTAAACAAAACATTTATAAATAAAAGTGGAATAAAACTATAACGTATTTTTATTATTATAAATAAAATACTAAATAAATAAAAGTGTATGTATCTGCGTTACCGGTCCGAAAATTTTTTCTCCAATTTCGCTGTTCCGCAGGCATAAAAAAAAGGAAGCGCTGGTCTAGACTCTAGGGATTTACAGGGCGCATGCCTTGTCATTGTATGGTTTATGTGGCAACTTCAATAGCCAAAGGCAGGTGCCTGAAGGGCCTGACCTTTCATTTTTTCTTCTCAAAAATGTTTTTCATCTGTGTTGCTATAATTTCTTCTTAACAATAAAGGTTTCAGCTCTTTAAATTCATTAAAATCAACAAATGGAAGAATTGAAGAAATATGAATGTTCAAACATAGGCAAAACGGTGAATGATACACAGTGTGTAAAGTGGCCAATTAAACCAACTAATGACAGGTCACAAGTCCTGTTAATGCCTAGACCTCCATATTTCCATCTCTACGGCCTTGTGGTGTAATAGTCAGCGCGTTTGCCTACCATGCAAGAGGTCTCGGGTTCGATTTCCGACATGGTTGATATGAAATATTTATTTAAAAGGGTGTTTTCCCAATAGAATATTTTCATAGTCCCTGGACTGGTACCTGAACGAAAGACTGATCACCTTACGATCATGTTTTTATTTTATTTAATTGTGATATCAACAGTTATACATGTAAAAAAAATATAACAAATAAAATATACAGAGAATAAAATCAATGAGAGATATCCACAGAAATGTTTAAAAAGGCTATAAAAAAATGGATAGTGGAGCTAGGTAGGTAAAATGGAATGTCTCATTCGCCCATACCAATGCTGAATCAACTGCTCCACAACTGTATAGCTTATGTTAGGTTTTTGTTGTTTTCATTGTGTGTTTTGTAATATAAATAATATAGATGTACATAAATACCTTGTTTTTAAAACTGTCTGAATATTTGTTGATTATGTTTGTTTTTTAAGTAAGTCTTCTTTGCTTATTCTCAAATGTAATTTAAAAAAACTAAATTGTTAAGTGTCCTCGGCACGGGAAACCCCAGTGAGGTCACATTATTTGTATTATTAATTATAGTTTGTAAGCGAAAAATATGAATAAATAAATGCATTAAATACTCGTACAATACATGTTAGTGTGTTTGTGTGAGTGTAAGTGTGGGAGTGGGTGTGTGAGTGGGTGTTATAATCGAATGAGGGTGGACATGTGTGTTAATATCATTACACATGTGTCAAAAATGTATACAATATTAAGAATTAGGTATAAAATAATATTTTATAATAGAAACTTCTTAGTACGAGACAAAAATATGTGTTTTAAAATACGCATTTTAAATGTTGATTTGTTACAAAAACAAAATTGAATGTTACAAAATTGATCGAGATATGATGCGATTAGTGTACCAATGCAGTGCCCTATGCACCATTAGGTGCGGAAAGGGAATGATGATGATGATGAAAATGTTCTTTGTCCCTGTTGAAATTTGTGAATCTTGGGGTGATGACTCCCTAGGGGATGAATGACTCCCTAGCGGGTGAAATAAAGTAATTTAACAGGTAATTTGGACAAACCAAAAATATTGTTACAATATTTGAGTTTGTCCAAATGTTTGTAGACAAAAGACTGGATTTCACCCCCTCGGAAGTCATTAAGATTAACAAATTACAACAGGGATGAAGAATAACTTAGAAAAGGGAATTTGGAAGTCTAGGCATCTATAAAGCTTATGACCTATCATTGTCTGGTTTAAATGACAGGTCATAAGCCCTGTAGATGCCTAGACTTCCATATTCCCTATTCTTAGGTATTCTCCATGTTGTAATTTGTTAATCTTAATGACGCCTGAGGGGGTGAAATCCAGCCTTTTCTCTACAAACATTTGGACAAACTCAAATATTGTAATAAAAACCAACTGGTCTAAGAAAAAGTTTAAAAATTGGATAATTGTTTTCAGGCGTTGCCTAGTATGTGAAATTATTCAGTCAGATGAATCTCTTCACAATAAAGGTTTCAGCTCTTAAATTTCACTAAAATCAACAAATGGAAGAACTATGGATGTTCAAACATAGGCAAAATGGTAAATGTTACACAGTGTGTAAAGTGGCCACTTAAACCAGCCAATGACAGGTCATATGCCCTGTAGATGCCTAAACTTCCATATTCCAATTAAGTCCAATCGTGTAAAATATTAAACTTTGTAACTGTACTGTATGTTTCCTGAATAAAAGAAAAAAAAAAAAAAAAAAAAAAAAAATTCCCTTTTCTAAGGTATTTTCCATCCCTGTTGTAATTTGTTAACAAAAAGTTTTGTAAAAAATACGTGTTTTTATTTAGGTACTCATTTTTTTTAAATTTTGTTCCCATGTGTGTGCGGACCAACTACTGCTTTACAAAATCATGACAGGAATGGTTGACTGTACAGAGCTGCTTGGTTTAATAACAATACATGTGCCAGCTAGGATTTGTAGACGGTACCACCTGTTTCATGTACCAATAAGTAAAACATCGTATGTTAAAAATGCTTTTTTTCGTAGGACTTTTTCAAAGTACAATACAAAATTTAAAAATATAGATTACACAAACATCACTCTGTCAGATTTAAAATTTACACTGAAAATGTATTATGTAACTTAGTAGACATTATAATAATAAATATGTACATCTCCCCTCCCCTCCTTATCCTCTCTTCAAGCATTTTTGTCCTTATCCCGCCCAATTTACAGTAACTTAATGTTCTTAAAATGAATATTTAAAAAATCTTTGATTATTAGTACATAAAAATAACATTTTGATATGTATAAATTGTATGTATTTATTTGATATGTAATATATTTTCTTGACTCACTTTGTATACAATGTGGAAATCTGTTATTAGTTCTGAGTTTATACACTATATCTGTTTGTTTACTAAAAATATACATGTAGAACTGTTGATTTCCCTAATAAAATAAAATAAAATTTCGTACCTAACTTTACGATACAAAATTTAAGCCGAGCTCAAAAAAATTTACTTGGATTTCAAAATGATTTTATCTTTGTGATGTGTTCTGTGTAAAAATTCTGCGACCTGTGTGCTTTAAAACCACTTAATAAAAAACCTGTTTTTTTGTTTCAGAGCGTCAGACCAACCTTTAGAAACTCCTTAGAATCGATGTGAAGAAGTGAAAACGTAATCAATGTTAAGTGCAATGGTGTTATTTCATTGTTTTTAAGTGAATTACTGTCTCCGTTCTCTGCTTCCGAAGCGGACAGAATTATTTGTTTGGGTCTGAAGTGAAAAAAGGAAAAGAAAGAGAAAGGCAAAAAGGAAAATGGACCGCTCCGGTCTACGGGGATTTTTCCTCATTTCGCTCTATGCAAGCTTCTGTGCTGCAGGTAAAGAACTTTTTCTTTTTGTTTATTTTACCATTAAGACTTTTAAAAGGCCTCAATTGATGTTTTAACTTATGTATCCATCATCTTCCAGAATAAAAAACGATTTGCTTAGTTTTGTGACAGTATCTACTAACAAATTGTTTGAATTCGATTTACATAACGTATTTATTTATATATATTGTCCACGATGAAGAATACAGTTCCATTTATGAAATAGTCCCAGAATACTGGCTGAGCTTTTACGATCTTATAGCTGCTTTAAGGCGATTCTAAATGAAAATATGAAACTAATTATTCAATGATTTATTGAAAAATGCCGTTTTTACGTTTATTTTTGATGGAAATTTTACAAAACTTGGTTTGCGGAAATTTTACACTGCGTTAATTGTAAAAAATGCCATAAAAATATAATTTTGGTCCTTTTCGCAAAATGGTGTGCAGAAAAAAAAACTTATTTTTAAATAAGTTGTATACACCATGATTTGGTCTGACACGTTTTGTATATCCGAATTATGTTTCCAATAATCATGTGTTCATTGTACTATACGACATTTCTTAGGCATCCAGATGTTTACTAACTGAGATGGATATGTTCTCATCATCACTATGGCAGCATCATCTGCTTGGCATGTGATGTTGATGACCTTATCTTCCTTAGTAGATTCACTACTTTTTTTTATTTTTAAAAGGGTTTTTTTCTATATGTTTGTTCTGCTTGCGTAATAAAAGGTTTTATGCGTATATATTGTCGTGCTATATTTAGTTATAAAGGTGCTAAACTTGCTTTGTTTCTTTGTTGTTCTCAATATGTTTTATTTTCTAAATGCTCAAATTATTTATGTCCCGAATGGAGTAGTTGTAACTCCTGGGAATGTAATTTAACGTATTTCACTTGTATAATACTTTGTGTTTTATGATTTATAAATAATAAAAAATAAAAAAATATTGGTATGGTATTTGTTACAATCAATTTAATGTAAAATTTTCGCAAACCACGTCTTGTAAAATTTCAGAAATATAAAAGCGCTATCTATTAATAATTAGTTTCATATTTTCGTTTGGAATCACCTTACAGTAAAAATCCCAAAAAAGGAAATCGAGCGTAGAAAAATCTGCTTCGTAACGTTGTAGCTTAGACGTTCATCTATCGAGCTTGAGATCCATGGTTCGATTCCTAGGAATTTTGACGTGAAATATCCGTTAAAAGGGTGGTTTAACACTACAATATTTCATATTGAATATAATTTATCATTTATTTATTTTAAATGTTATTTCCATCAACATTTTTCCGTTTTTGCACCTAACGAGTAGTGTAAATGAAATCAACTAATTAACAGAAGAAGCGTACAAATAATTAAAAAATATTTTCAGACGTTGCCTTGTATATGGGTGCAATAATTCAGATCTATGAATCTTACCCGTATCAGTATTTTCAGCGCTTTTACTTCACAAAAATCTACTGATGGAAGAAATGAAATATAGATTTTCAAACATATCCAGAATAGTAAATGTTACACAATGTGTAAAGTGGCCACTTAAACCAGCCAATGACTGTTCATAAGCTGTGTAAATGCCTAGACTTAAGACGTCTATACTCATTTCTCTAAATTATCGACCTCTGTTATAAAATGCTAATCTAAATGACTTTTTAGGGGGTAAAATCTAGTTCTTGTGTACAAAAATTTGGACAAACTAATAACATTGTTAAATAATTTTAATTCTGACATCGTCAGACTGGTGTCGATCGCGATGGAACCCGGTAACTGGTGAAAAATTTAAATCAAATTAATAAAAGCTAAATACGGTATTTTCATATTTATATAACGCATTTATTTTTAACAACAACAACGACAAATCATCACGCCATTTCTCCGTAAGGGTAGGCAGATAAAATAGAACGCCACAACACTATCTTTGCATACAGATCTCGCTTCCTCTACATTTATACATATTCTCTTGCACGCTCGCCGATTATTCCGACTTTTGACATGTCCATCTTCAAGTATTTCTTGGATTTGGTCATGGCATATTTTTCTTGTTCTTCCTCTATGTCTGCATCTATCAACATTCGAACTGTAAATATTCTTAGCCGTTCTTTTGCTGTCCATTCGTTCTACATGTCCAATCCAGCGCAGAGTTCCTTTTTTGATTTTGTTGATAATGCTCGTCTCAGCCTTACATAATGTACGGATCTCAACATTTGAGCATCTAACGTACATAGTTTTACCAGACATTCGCCAGAGAAATCGCATTTCGAGAGCATTTAGCCTACTTTCATCCCTATTTTTCCAAGTCCATACTTCGCTCCCATACATCAGAGTCAGGACCAGGACTCCGTTGTGAACTGCTAATTTTGCCTCTTGTGACAAACATTTATTTGCCAAGGTTGATTGAAGTGCACCGTTCACTCTGTTCCCGGCACTCACCCTCCTTTTAATATCTTTCTCAGTCATTCCATCCCTAGTAAACATACTTCCCAGATACACAAATTCCTCTACTTGTTATTTTGTTTTTGGCAACTGAAGGGGAAAAAAATAAACTTACTTTTCTGCAGAATAGGGCATGAGAGTAATTTTGACAAAAAATAAATACACCTGAATAAAGTTGATGCTGAAACAAACAAAAAATATGACAGTACGTCAACTAATATATTTTAATGTAATGTTTTTTGTTCAAAAAATGATTAATGGTGATACCTCAAAAGAGTTGACTCAAAAGGTTTTTTCTAATCAATGTGAACACGGATATGAAACAAGAAATAAACATGAAGTAAGACTGCCATTTTGTAAGAAAACAAATACACAGAACTCGTTGGTGCACCGAGCTGTACAGTTATATTATAAGGAAATACCATTAGAAATAAGAGAGCAAAAAAATATTATTTCATTTAAATGTCAGTTAAAAAAACATGTGTTTAGCAGATAAGTTAGTTTTTAAAAAGTAATCTTATTCGTGTTAGCTATAGAGAAGTTTTCTTTTTAAGTGAACATATATTGTTCAGAAATGGTAATAATTATTATATGTTTTAATAATAGTTAGATATAAGTTAATATAAGGACATTAATTAATTATGTTTGTACTATTTTAAGACTAAATAAAAAAAAAAAATATATGAAAAACACCGGAATAAATTGTTAGGTGTAAAAGCGGCCAAACTACTTTTCATACAATATAACTTACCACTACTTAATCTTGAATATTACTATTATTAAAAACTGCATTTGTAAAAAAACTTTACTTTGGTTATTTACACTACCGCTTCCGCATCCGTTTTCGTTTCTGTTTCCGCTAAAATGGACTTTTTACATCTTTTTCCTGTTTCTGCTTATGTTTTGACACTTTCGTTGCATCACTAGTAAAAAGTAAAAACACAGTATGCCAATTGTTTCTAAACATCGGTAGATATTGTGTTATTGCTTAAAAAACTTCAATAATATTTTATCGTTTTTCGCACTGAAATATTGTTTATTGAAAGCATGTTATTTTTTGGCTGCATTTGTTTTGTATTAAGGTATGTGAAAAAGTTTGGGGTGTCTTTTCCGTGTATGTCATAGCGGAAATAAACCATACAGATACTTATTGATGAAACGCGACTATAATCTGTTTACGCAATAATAGGTATAAAACATATATACATCTAATTAAACAGACACAATCAATTATATTACTTTATGTAATTCAATTCATCGGTAATTGAAAATTGATGTTCACAAGTAGTAATAAAGATTCTCACCCAATGATGAATTGGAGTCTAGAGTTTCTCTTACTGTGGTTGCTTTGTAATTAAGTCTACTTGGAGTTCCTTTGATGTCTACTTAAGAATAAAGTATTCCAATATAAAGTCCGTTTTATATGGATAGTAAAATGAAAAAGTCTGATTTTTACTGAAATAAACTTGTAATAAAATAAATATTAATCAAATTTGTTGTAAAATATTATTCTTTTTTGGGTGATACCGTGTGTGTCGAATTTGTTCCGACGTTTCAGGGTAAACTGGGTGAAGATGGCTCCTGCAATGGTAGCCGAAACGTCGGAACAAATCCAACACACACGGTATCACCCAAAAATAAAACATATTGATGACGTGACCGTAAAAACCTTCGCACCTATTTTAATTTGTTTTAACCAGTTTTTTTAAACATATTACAACATTGATGAAGAACATTAAAGATACGAGTATTATAGATGTTAAAATAAGGGCAAGATGGTAAATATTACACAGTGTGTAAAGTGGCTACTAAAACCAGCCAATGACAGGTAATAAGCCCTGTAGATGCTTAAACTTCCATATAACCTTCTCTAAAATGTTCATCATCGCTGTTGTGGTATGTTAATATTAACAGCTCCCCAGGGAGTTGAATCCAGTCTTTGTCTACAAAAAATTGGACAAACTCAAAATTTTGTCAGTTATTTTTTGTTTTTTGTACCAAACGGATTCAAAGCTACACAAGTTTCTTTATCAAGATATACTTAACAAATGAATTGTACACAGTTTTATTTTTACAGTGACTACTAAATATTACATTTTTGATACATATGGAGCTAATTATTCAAGTATTTTTGTCATGTTGTTATTTTAATGACGGGAAGTGTAAAGTGAGATAGACACGATCTTTAAAAGTAGAGAAAAATGGACAAAAGGATGTATATATTTGTTTTTTTAAATTTTTAATTTCTAAGTTTTGTTGTCTTATTTTTTTATTTTATTTTCAGCATGAAGAATTTTAAATCCAGTGTCTTTATTAAAATTATAATTTTTTTTTCAGACAGTTTGCAAATTCAGAAATTTTTTAATTATTCTGGCACCTTAAGTGTTCTTTTACTCAAATGTTAAATTCCCTACCTTTAAACATTTGATCTGCATTCTACACAACTTATAATATAGGAATATTGTTAAACCACAAAGATAGAGTCTTTCAATATTATAAATTTAGCATATACCAATTACATTGTAATGATTGCTATTCAATCTATGTAGATTGAAAAGCTAAACTAAAAATATGAAAAAACTAAAATAAAATTTTTCATCAGAGCAAAAAAACATAGGCTACCTTTCATTCGAAAAAAATCAATACCTCCGGGAAAATTGTTAATGAAAAAATAAGTTCTTCTTTCACGTCGCAACGGAGAGACAATTGATGTGATTTTTAAACTGCGATAGCCGAAGAGCGAACAGGTATCGAAAGCTACTTTTTATCCCATAAAAAAAACATCTCTCTCCCTAGAGAAAATTCTTAGAAAAATTAACACAATAAGATGCCTCGTCGACATGTAACATAATGAAAGAACGTCGTTTTTTTTGGAAAGTTATAGTTGTAGGGCCGGCAATCAATACAGGCTAATTTCTAATTTTCGAATTTTCTTTTTAACATATCTTCCTTCTTTTGAACCATTAACAATTTTTTCCGCCTACGTTTTGAATCATAAATATAATGTATAAACGTTACGTATCACGACTCAATTTAAATTTTGTAAACTGCTAATCTCTCGTTTTGCGACAAATATTTTTTTGCAAGATTCGTATAAAACAGGCTTTAATGTACATTGTTATTTTCCCAATAACGAAACAAGTTTTCTATTTTGCGAAATCCTTAAGAAAGAATCAATTTATCTGATGTTTTTTGCCGTTACCGGCATACGAGTTCAAAGCGAAGACGATTACTCGTCAAGTTACTGATGTTTGATTAAAATGCCTTTCTTCTGATGATATAATTCAAGTGTTTAACAAGGAAAGCCCAGAGTTCGCGTTTTGCGTTACTTAATTTGGAACAGATCGTAAATATTAAAAAGCTAAAAGCAAAACTTTTCCGAATATGCAAACATCGCACCACGAATTTAGTGTATTAAGTCAAAAAATACAATTTTGACATATGAATTGATTTGAACGTTTTTGATAAAAAAAAATTTTTTTAAATATTTTTTAATTTTATTTGGAAGTTCAACAAGAATACATAAAATACATACATTTTTAAAGTAAGCATATTAACGTTCTTTATATATATTCTCAATTATAGAACTCCACCATCTTTTATAAATTATATAAAATAAGTTTGTAAAATCAATTTAAGTAATAATAAAGATTAAGTTCAGTAAAATATAAGAATAAAGATTTAGTTAAAGAAATAAAATTGAGTTAAACATACGAAACTAATTTATTTTTTTAAGAAAAGAAAAGAGAAAATAAAAACATAAAAGATGTAATAAAATAGACTAAAATTAATTTACATACACAAAAATAAGGATTAGGCATTTGATTTAAGACACATATTTTTTTATTTTTTTAATCGTTTGCTCTATCATGATAAATATCAATGTTAACTTTTTTTTCTATTTTGTTATAGAGTGTTAACAAATTAAATATAAAACTATTTTCTTTTCAGCTATTTTTTTTTATTTCTTCTTCCGACCGATTTCAAAGCTACACAAACTTCATTATCGAGGTTTAATTAACCAATGAATTTTTTCCTATTTTTTTTTAACAGTAATTACTTAATATAACATTTCATAAGAATCTTCGGTGTGCGGTGGTTTGGCTCTATAAGGAATGAAGTAATAAGAAAACAAACGCAACAAACTCCGGAGACGATCGTCATCAGGCGGAGGGGATACGGTTGGCTTTGCCATGTACTGCGGAAGCCAAAAAATGATCTTACATACTTAAATTGACGACTAAAAAAAAAAATTGTAAAAAACCTGCATTTTACATCTTGAAAGTTTTGTAGACATTTTTTATCAAGCAAAGATTCAATGTAAAATCTATCAAGAAAGAAAAAGTTGCTTTGATTTGTTTCACTTGGATTCTTGAGTTTGCAATAAGTCATTGTTTGAAGGGTCTGAATTTGGGATTGGTTATATAAGTTTTCTCTTGGCTCACAGGCCGAGCCACCCAAGTAGTCAAACTCCAAGATTAATTTATTACAGGAGCAAATAAATGCTAAGTAAAAAGGCTTCAACGTGCCCTTAATGAGTTTTTCGACAGATATATTCCTTAAAAAATAATTAATAAATAAAATTTCGGCATATTATGATGATTTGAGATATGGTTTCATTTTATTAAATGTTTTTTGTGTGTCTTCGGTTTAGGGGTCAGCGTGTTTGGCTATCATACAAAAAAGGTCATAAACGATAATCGGTAAAAAAAACTGTAAATGAATGCTATATAAACAATCAATGCGATTTAATTCAGCGCTGATACATTCAGGGCCTTATTTATAAACCTGGTATGAAATTACGCCTAGGCATAGTGATAGAGTAAGGATGCTCTAGTAAAAGTTCTTACTTATAAAGCTTGCATAAAGTTAAACCCGGTATAGAGCTGGGATAGCCATACACCTGCGTCCAACGTGGTATGACGCTGGAATAAGCCTGCGATCTGTCATCTGTCACGTTTTTTTAATGTACTCTTGGCAACACATTGATTTTTGCGAGAAATTTATTACAAGTGACGCGTCATCCACGTGTCATTTTTAGACATTGATGATACATAATAAATATACAATAATGAACCCAGAATTAAACCTTTAGTTAAAATTATAAATTCAATTTTTAAAATAATAAATTGATCATAATGAAATATATAAGTAATTAATTCAGTACTACTAGTAAAATGTATTATGTAAAATGATTTGGATAGAATGAGTATATGGTTAGATTAATTTAATTTGATGTAGGTTTTTTTTGTAATTTAGTCATAAATAGAGGATACAACGCCACACTGATCCCATTCATGTAATCCTAGTAAGGTCAACTTTGGGTTGAAAGGTATCGTAATGAAAATAGCGAGAGAGTAATAGCTATTACGGTCATTTAATGGGTGGGTGAATTATTAGGGAAAAGGAAAATACCTACATTAAAGGGATGATGAATTAAATTATGGGATTTGAATATTTTTGATAATTAAGTATTTTTCAAAAATTTTCTACCTCAATACAAAATTATCATTTATTAAGTAAAACTTTTAATTGGAGGAATATCAAGACCTAATCTACATATACAAAACGCAATGTTCTTATGTGTGTCCTTGATTGACTGAATAACTACTGGACCAATTTACGTGCGGTTTTCAGTGAAATGTAGATCTTTGCCTAAGCATATTTATAGCGCTTAACATCTTCAATTCATTGAGTAGAAAAATAGTTTGGAGCGTAAATCTTTTTTTCATCATTACCAAGGCTGCATTTAATATGCATATACATTTTTTTAAGAAATAATAATTTACTGCATATCTACACTATACTACAAAGAGAGAAAGGGGTAAAGAGGGAATGGAAGATGGAGGAGAAAAAAAACTCAAATGTTTAGGAAATTACATTTCATACGTGATTTAAATGTAAATAAAGAAGTCTTTGACATTAGTGAGTGATTATTTCACAATTTTTATTTTATTTTTTTATTTATTTACTTAAGTTAGTTAATATTACATTGTATTTTAACTAATATATTTACAATTATAACAAATACTTATCAAATATTTCTTACATAACTACATTATTACAATAAACATAACATTTTTTTTTTAAATCCGTAAGTTTTCTTTCATTCTTCATACTTTCAGGCATCTCATCATACAGTTTTAACCCTTTATACATTAAGCTATTTTGTGATTTTGTTTTTTTCTTAAGTGGTAGTCTTATCCTATTTCTATTTCTTGTCCTATATTTATGTACATTTCTATTTAATATAATTTCACTTATAAAATACTTTGGCATGAGATTATTAAACACTTTATATATAAATACAAATACAATACAATAGTCTTTTCTTTATTCCTATCCAGTTCAATTGTTTTCTCATTTTTTCAACACTATTATATTTGCTTTTTTTCAGTATAATTCTCATTGCTCTATTTTGTAGTATTTCAAACTTGTTTATGTCTCCCTCGTTAGCTAAATATAATATAGTAAAGCAATAGTCCCAATGAGGGGCAATTATTGTTTTGTATATAAGTTCTGCACTCTTTTTATTTATTTTTTTTCGAATTCTTCCTAGGAAGAAAATCTTTTTTGAAATTTTCTTATGTATATATTCAAAGTGTGATGTTAAATTTAATCTGGAGTCAAGAATAATTCCTAAGTATTTCATTTCATCAACCCTTTCAATAATTTTACCATCAATATTTACATTCATTGTTATGCCATGTGCTTTATTACCTATTTCCATATATTTTGTTTTACTAACATTTAATTAAGTAGCTACTGTTGTAAAAGAAGGGGCAAAAAAAATAGAGCGATTAATGGGTATTGAAGGGGTTCTCTCGTTACTAAAACGAAGAGATACCCCATGCTGTGATAGAGGTTGGAAAAGCTCTCTCAGATAAACAACCGAATTGGGATTATTAAAAATATTTTGAAAAGTGACAAAATGTGAATTTTTCCTCTATGTCTGATACTGAGACAGTGTAGTTGCGTGCGATATTTGGTTACGTGGTCAAATTTACAAAGATTGAAGATATAACGTATACAAACATTCTGCAATCGTTTAAATTTATCAAGCAATTCAGAATTCGCATGTGGATAACATACATCTGCATAATTAGGAGTGAAAGCTCTGGACTAATGTTTGCTTTACATTAATTGGCAAAAAAATCTGCAATCTTTTAAGTGAGTGAAAACCAGGGGCGAACCGTGTATAGAAGCGATTATGCGCAGCTTACCATTATATTTGACTATCCATAATACTGTTTTAAGGTAACTTTATTTACAGAAAAGAAAACAAATAATTATTATTTCTTAACATATTACAACAGAGATGAAGAACATTTAAGAGAAGGAAATATAGAAGTCTAGGCATCTACAGGGCTTATGACCTGTCAATGACTGGTTTCAGTGGCCACTTTACACACTGTGTAATATTCACTATTCTGCCCATATTTGAACATATATATTCCTTCAATTCTTTCATCTGTTGATGTTTGACAAACTTAAAATATTGTTAATAAATCCACCTGGTCCATGAAGAAGTATAGAAGTTGAAAAAATAACATTTTAAGGCGTTGCCTAGTGTGTAGGTGAAATTATTTAATTAGATGAATCTCACGCGCATAAATAAAGGTTCCAGCTCTTTAACTTCACAAACATCAACAGATGAAAGAATTGAAAAAACATACCTGTTTAAATATGGGCAGAATGGTGAATGTTACACAGTGTGTAAAGTGGCCAATTATACCAGCCATTGACAGGTCATAAGCCCTGTAGATGCCTAGACTTCTATATTATCTTCTCTTAAATGTTCTTCATCTCTGTTGTAATATGTTAATATAAACAGCTCCCCAGGAAGTTGAATCCAGTCCTTATCTACAGAAATTTGGACAAACTCAAAATATTGTTGATTACTATTTTAAGAAATAAAATAAAATCTTGCATTTTCTCCCAATATAAAATAAAAATTAATAAAGCGCGTCCAGCGCCAGTAGTGAGCCAAGGAACTAGCCGATTAATGCAGCTTATTTCTTTATACAAATAAGTGTACTATATTTTGAACATGTTAAACCCAGTGGCGCGATTTTTCTCTAAGAGTAAACTTTCAAATTACACGAATTCTTAGAAGGTTTTTTGATTTGGAAAACAGTATTCTAAAAATTATTTCTTAAGGACCATTTTTCTATGCGATGATACTTTTGACATATGACTCGCGACACATGTGGCGCTCGACGTGGCTGTTTTTGGCATTAATTATTCATTTCTAGAACAAATTGGCCAGTTGACATTTCAATCGTAATGATAATACTTAATACTGACTGGTATGTTTGTTGAATTAATGGGGAATATAGCTACACAGTAAAACATATCACAAAGTTAAGTCGTTTGAGTTGATTTCATAGATGAGAGTTGTTGTATCACATAGAACCCAAGAAAAATTAGCAACTTAGTAGGTATTATACAACTTACATTATTTATTTATTTATTTATATGCGGCATTTCTGCCATTTACATATATGTGCTATAAAGACTGCTTAAAAATAAAAATATTTAAAAAAATCGAGTATGAAATATTAATATACTCGTACCGTACACATTATTAATTACTTGAAGTACATACATATTTTAAAGAAATTATACAATTACAAAATACATTAATCAATCAAATTATAACTATTCCAACCCAATCTTCTGAAGACGATTTGCTCTTTTTGATAAAAATATGTTGGTCACTTTATTTTTTAAGTTAGGCAGAGATAAACTAAATATATAAAAATGTGATGCATATTCATTCCCGGTATTCTGTAATCTAACAAAATATTATATTATGTACTTACTGTGTAGGTACAAATAAATTATATTTATTTATAGCTTACCTGTAAATAAAATTATCGTTCGCCACCGGTGTAAACTGCTACAAAGTTTACGACTAACTTCGTTAACCTGATCGTATCTTATGTATGATAGTACCAAAGTTTTTGACTTATGTCATGAATAGAATTTCTGTGTTATTAGTTTATTTTTATTACATATTTTATAATTGCGTTTTTACGCAATACGAATTTGAGAAATATAGATGTTCAAATATAGGCAGAATGGTGAATGTTACACAGTGTGTAAAGTGGCTACTTAAACCAGTCAATGACAGGTCATAAGCCCTGTAGATGCCTTGACTTCTATATTACCTTTTTAAATTTTTTTTGCGAACGAATTTAGTTTTGTGATTGTTTTGTTCCGATTTTCCTAGATGCCTAGATGCCTAGACTTCTGTGTTACTTTCTCTAAAATGTTTTTCATCTCTTTTGTAATATTTTAATATTAACAATTTCCTCGGAGGTTGAATCCAGTAATTGTCTACAAAAATTTTGAAAAACTCATAATATTGTTAATTGAAAATGATATAAAATAATGACGAACGTCTTTTGATATTTCAAGAAAGACAATAAACCAAAAGTTGTGAAAAAATAAACAAGAGAACTACAGGAATACTACTCCTGATGGAACAGTATGCAGTTTTCAATTATCGAGAGTGCTTACGACTGCGACGCTGTACCTAGTTCTAATTTATGCATTCCGGCTTTTTGATAATTACTTTTCTTCTGCACAACATCTCAAGAATTTGTGGGTTTTTTCATTAAAATTTTAAAAATTCACGTTACTTAAGAATTTTAATCACATAAGTGAAAATTTAAGAATGTATTTTATTTATTAACACTTTATATACCTACATACCAGGGGTGAACCGTGTATAGAAGCGATTATGCGCAGCTTACCATTATATTTGACTAACCATAATAATGTTTTACTGTAACTTTCTTTACAGAAAAACAAAAAAATAATTACAATTTATTTTAAATCATTTCCACCGTTTTTATTTTTATCCTAATGTTAATATTAATAAAGCGCGCCCAGCGCCTGCGGTGAGCCAAGAAACTAGCCGATTATTCCAGCTTATTTTTTCATACAAATAAATATACTTTATTTTGAATGTCTTAACCCCAGTGCAGGTTTTTACTTCTAGATTAAACTTGCAGATTACACAAATTATTTGAAGATTCTTGATTTGGAAAACAGTATTTCAAACAGTATTTCTTAAGGGCTATTTTTCTTTGAGATGGTATTTTTGACATTAGACCATAATTACTTTCATGCGTCATATTGCAGGACATATAGCGCTCCACGCGGCCGTTTTTTGCACTAGTAATTACTAGAACAATTCGGCCAGTTGACATTTCAATTGAATACCTAATATCGACTGAATTCATAGTGGTATTTTTTATTTATTTTTAATGAATTATACGAGTACTTCGTGATATATTATATTACGAGATAATATATCTATATAATATAATATATCACGAAGTTACATCGTTTGAGTTGATTTCATGGATGAGAGTTGTTGTATCACACAGAACCTCAGAAAAATATCAATTTATAGTATATATTACTTACATTATATTATGTACCTCCTATGTAGGTACAACTATATGATATTTGAACCTCCTATGTAGGTACCAATATATGATATTTTTTTATAGCTTACATGTAAATAAAATCACCATTCGCCACTGCTACATACACAATGTACACAGTGTTTCAGTGCCCGACCACAAAACTTCAAAGCAACATTTCCCATGGTAAACGTTTTAAAAAATCATAATATTTTTTTTTCCGAAAGCTAATTTAAAAAACACAAATCTATTTTTAAAATCTCAAAATAGAGTCAATTCTCAATTTCTCAGTCAAGCATTCCTTCCACAAACCAATACACATCCCCTACCCAGCCGCTTCCCTGTCCACGTCTAGTGTGTATTGTTTCGTATTTATTAAACACTTTATATACACACACAATATACACGGTGTTTCAGGGCCCGACCATAAAACTTTAGAAGAACATTTCCCGTGATAAACTTTTAAAAAATCCCAATATTTTTTTTCCGAAAACTAAATATAAAAAAAAGAATCTTGTTTTGAAATTTCAAAATAGACCCTCAATTTTTCAGTTAAGTATTTCTTCCATTAACCGATACACGTCCCCCACCCAGCCGCTTCCATTGTCCGCGTCTGGTGTGTATCGTTTCGTGAGTTAAATGTTTTTTTTTTGTAAGGAGGTAGGGGTTTGTGAAAGGGATGCTTGTCCAAGAAATTAAACTTTTACTCAATTTTAAAATTGAAAAAAAATGTACATTAAATAATGATTTTTTAAATTTTTTTTTTAGGTTTTTTTAAAATTTCACCAGGAGGAATACTCCTCTGAAGTTTGCGGTCGGGTCCTGAAACACCGTGTATATACATATAAAGGCGGGAATATTGCCTTTAGGAAATTTCTTCCTACATACCCAAACCGATCAGTTTAAGAAAATTACAAGTTCATGGACATTTTCTAAGGAATTATATACTGAATCTTATGATTTAATACAAAATTAAAATTGAAAATTAACTAAAAAAATAATAATAACACTATACTATAAAGAGAGGAAAGGAGGTAGGAAGGAAAGAAGAAAGAGAAAGGAGCAAGTAAAATATTTAGATTTTTTATCTTGATTTAAATGTAAATTAAGAAGTTGCATCTCTAACATTAGTGAGAAGATTATTCCACAATCGGGCAGCTACAACTGTGAAAGAGCAGGCAAGAAAATTAGAGCGGTGAAAGGGTATTGAAAGGGTTCTCTCGTTACTAAAACGACAAGATTGTCCATGTTGTGATAGATGTTAGAAGAGCTCTCTCAGGTAAACAGGTGAAGTGGGATTATTTAAAATATTGCGAAGAAGTGATAAAACGTGAATATTTCTTGTATACACGATGCTCAGCCAGTGTAACTGCGTGCGATATTTGGTTATGTGGTCATATTATGATATTAATTATTCGGAATAGCGCACTAGGGTTAGTGCTGTAGTAATTAGATACGCTGTAATAATTGGACGTGCTACTGTAATTGGACATTCTAAATCTAATGGTCAAAAATGAATAAATGTATTACGGTCATTATAAAATTAAATAAAAATTTATAATTATTTATTTTTGATCATTAAATTAGAGTGTCCAATAACTATAGAATATTATAAACAAACATATTTATTGTGACCAAAAGTCGGTTGAGTCGATTTTATTCCGATACGAATGACATGTTTACTTTATTTTCTTTAAATATTCAAATGACCAATTTAACATATTACAACAGGGATGAAGAACATTTTAAAGAAGGTAATATAGAAATCTAGGCATCTACAGGGCTTATGACCTGTCATTGGCTGGTTTAAGTGGCCACTTTACACACTTTGTAACATTCACCATTCTGCCCATATTTGAACATCTTAAGTCCTTTAATTCTTCCATCTGTTGATGTTTGTGAAGTTAAAGAGCTGAAACATTTATTTATGCGAGTGAGATTAATCTAATTGAATGATTTCACCTACATACTAGGCAACGCCTGAAATTTTTTTTTTTTAAATTTCTGTACTTCTTCATGTTTGCGTTGCCTAGTATGAGGGTAAAATAATTCAATTATCTCACTCGCATAAATAAAGGTTTCAGCTTTTTAACTTCACAAACATCAACATATGGAAGAATTGAAGGAATATAGATGTTCAAATATGAGCAGAATGGTGAGTGTTACACTGTGTGTAAAGTGGCTACTTAAACCAGTCAATGACAGGTCATAAGCCCTGTAGATGCCTTGACTCTATATTACCTTTTTTTAAATTTTCTTAATCTCTGTTGTAATATGTTAATGTTAACAGCTCCCCAGAGAGTTGAATCCAGTCCTTGTCTACAAAAATTTGGACAAACTCAAAATATTGTTGACGACGAATTTAGCTCTGTGATTGTTTCGTTCCGATTTTCCGATAATCTTAGTGACTTATTTAAGTAAATGTCATTTTATTATTTAATTTATCGATAATCTTAGTGACTTATTAATGTTTATGTCATTTTGTAAATAAATAAAAATATGTCTTTATATGATCTGACCTAATAAAAATTATGTCATTATCTTATTTACCAAAGTGCTTTTGTTTGTTTATTTTCAATCGAATATTAAATAAATATCTTGTTTAACTTGTAATAATTTTTTTTTTGACGCTTTTTTGTCATAGATTCTTAGCTGAAAGCCTAATAATTTTTAACTCAAAATATGGTGCTTACTTCAAAAAACACGAAATAATCGACGAAAGAGTACGAAGGTGTCACAATTTACATTCTTCTTTTGCGATTTCCCAAAAAGTAGATTTTTTGAGATGAGTCGTTTTTGTCCTAAAGGTGCGATATGAAACCTAACATGCTCAATGCTTTGGAGGTTATCTTATTGATATGAATAGTCAAAAAGGTAGCTTAGATTCTAAATCAACCCCAAGATCTTTGATTTAATGCTTTGTCATTAGTACAATATGAAAATATTATTAATTAAATATAAATTCCGAATTTTTCGTTTCCCTGTAAATGTAACACAGACACGTTTATTGATATTATTTTTTTTTTTTAAATATGATTTTAATATTTTTTGACTACTTCAAACGGTCTTTCGAGAAAGAAATACGTGCTCTTTTGCTTGTTTCAAACAATTATTAATTACGAAGAATGAAAGTTGAGTTTAATAAGAAAAATTCAAAACAAAAATGTTCATATTTTCAAAGCTATTTCATTTTTAATTGAAGTAGTGTTGGCTCTGCAAAATCGCGAATCAATAAACAATTTGAAAATAAGAAAAACGTGTTATGGAAATAAAAGATGAGTGATATTAAAATCTACAATTGTAAAAGACTACTATTTTAAAGATGCCGCGGAAGGAACGAAACCGGTAATTCGTTATTTCAAATAGTCGGATTTAAGTTTAACCAGTCACGTAAATATCTCCACCAGATTTTTTTGTAGAAAATTGATGCGTCAAAATTGTACAATGTATTGTGGATAAATGAATAATAAAAAATATATATTTATAGATAAGGCATTATCGACAAAATCAAGAAAGGAGCTCTGCGCTGGTTTAGACATGTCGAGCAAATGGACACCAAAAGAACGGCTAAAAATATTTACAGTAGGAATGTTGGTGGATGCAGAAATAGAGGGAGACCAAGAAAGACATAGCATGACCAAATCTAACAAATACTTGAAGATGGACATGTCAAAAGTCAGAATAATCGGCGCGCGTGCATGAGAAGATGTATGAATGTAGAGGAAGCGAGATATGTATGCAAAGATAGAGTTCTATCTTGTCTGCCTTCCTTTACGGGGAAACGGCGTGATGGTTTGTTTGTTTGTTTTGTTTGTTTTAATAAATTATTATAATGAACTTGAAACCAAGAATTTTCACTAAGAAACAAAAATTAAATAATTAATTGAATTGAACTTACATTAAATCGGGCTGTGGTCTCGTGGCTAGTGTTGCGGACTTATGGAACAGAGGTCCAAGGTTCGAACTCTACTGTACCCCAACTTAATTTCCATTTTTTAATAAAGAGTTATTTACAACTCGTCAAAAATGGCCATCAAAATTGAAATGTTTGATTATTATGAATTGCGATTAGTAAAAGCCTAAAAATAATTCTCCACCGGGTAATAGAGACGCCCATGCAGACAAAAACAATTATATGATTATCAATAACAAAGTTATCAATAGTTTACAGCAATTCACTTGTCCGTCCTCTTTTAGTCTATGCCTCTGTGATTTGATCTCCCTTCTATGCAGGCCGGATAAATCGAAAAAAAAGCAAATCGGTGCAACATCGTCTGCTAAGAAAAGTAGCATGGATTATTGGCCTCAAGATAGGCGACTACACTTACGGAGAAATGGAGTCAATGTTCAAAATCTTAAGTCTACAAAAACGTACAAATAACATTGACTCTATATTTATGTTGAATTTACTAAATGGCTTAATTGATATACCATCGTTACTGGAACAAGTGGTATTTAATGTTCTGATCAGCACAGCACAAACTATAGTTTGCATACACCATTGTCTCGATTGTGTCGCACTCGAGACAAGATCTCGACTTTTTCGGTGTAAGTCTTTCTATATTTAAACAATCACTAAGGTAGACCAGATCTTGTCTCGACGAAGTAATTATTATTACTTTTTTTGTCCAAGCTTTAAATTTTTTTATTTATATTTTATACAATTGAGGGCATTGGAAGGAAAGATAGCAAACTCCCGTTTTGGTGTTTTCAAGAAAAATAACAAAAACTGCTACACTAATGCCAAAAAGTCTTCATGTTAGAAATGTTATTTTCACTGAACTTAAACTTTAAGATACTGATAAATTAGCTTTAATAGAAACACGAATTCTAAAAACTTTCTTAATATTTGTATGGCACGGCCATTTTCATAATTAAAATATCAAGCCTGTCATTGGTCGAATAAAATAAATAATGGATATTGCTGTTTGCTTCCAAACACTTTTTTCAAACCATCAGAAGTATGATTTTTAACTACATTGGCAACTCAACTCATGATTTTTATAATAATAAAGTTGATAAAATACAGAATGACATCATAACCAAAAAAATTTTTTTTTGGAGGTTGCTATATATATTTTTTTAAGCCAATCAACAGGCTTAAGTTAGCCCTGATAGATTGGCATCAATGAGTAATACTTAATCTGAACATTCTTAAACTCTAGTTAAATTAACAAAGTGTATAATTAACAAAAGGTATGTATATAGCATAATCTAGGCGAAAATGGCAAGTGTGACATCGCGAGTCAGGAGAGACAACACTGCTTGCTTCTTAAATGCCTGTCCTTGCTGTAGGAACACATCGACAGTACCGTTCAGTGAGATTTCGTTTACTGTTCTGAGGATCCTTGGCAGAGGGGAAAAGAATCCAATGTTAGTTTTATAATTTCCCACAGCAAAGACAGGATTGGTACGCAAGTTACGGCGCGCGGCGAGGTACATTAAGGTTAATCTGAGCAAGGATATCATGGGCATCTATACAGATAGATATTAATTTGTGCAAGAATATCAAACCAGCTAAAATCCTTCTGAATTCTAAACTAAGAATATGAAAGTACTCCAGACGATCATAATAGTTGATTATGAAAGTATTTGATCCGATCTTTGCTTCCAATGCCTTCAATTGTGCCGGTATGTATTATAAATATTTGTGTTGGTCATTTTTTTAATCAACTCAGTCCTTTAAAAGATAAATAAATAAATACAACGTACCGTAGGTATTCGGGTCTAGAATTTCAAGCGCAAACCGAAACCGTCCGTTACACGTTTGATGTAAAACTAAAAACCAAACCATACATTTGGAACGCTTTTGTTCTATACAAAAGTGCTAAATAGCTTCTCTTTAAGGTGGCGCAAATTATTACTCTGATGTAAAAAAGCGTATGTGACACAATGTATAAAATGATATATTTAATACAAAAGGATTATTAACTTTGAAGTATGATATTTTACATTTATTTATTTATAAATTAGCCATGACGATGAGGTAGTAATCTCCGAAGCGGATGACACGATGTATAACTAATAATTTATTAATAACTGTTAATGTTTTCAGCCCCCGGGATGAGGCCAGGCTCGCTGGAGGCCGCGTCCCTCCAGTTGGGGGCTCTGCAGGCGCAGGCGCAGTATCCAGCCTCCGCGCTTCAGGGGGCGAGGTCGGCCTCTAGATCCGCAGCCTCTTGCCTGGTCACGGCGGTGCAATATACACATGGCCAACAGGTAATTATTATTTGTTTTGAAAAATGAAGAAACGCCATAGACCTTTCCTGGGCTGATTTTCTAAACGTTCTCGCGCGGATGGAGAACGCGTTGCTAGCATGCAGTTTTCGTACAAATAACGCTTTCTATACCCTGCGAGAACATTCCGAATCGCACTGTTGGTTATTATTATTATTATAGTTTAATCATTTACAAAGCGCCATTTTTATAAAAAAATACCTCAAGGGGGCATTACAATATATCCAAGCACGATTGCAGCTACAGGGCGCATTTTAGTTTTTGATTTATAATTTTAATTCCTCGTTTTCAATAATGAAATATTTTAATTTTATCAGATAGGAGCCTAGATATGTGTATGTGCGTGTATATATGTGTGTAATTATACATGCGTGCGCATGCTTGCTCGTTTGCATGCATATGTATATGAACTTATTTACAAAAAAATGTTTTATGTAGCTTCATTAATTTTTTTAAATATATGTGTATTTTGTACTTAAATTATTAATATTGTAATCCCACAGCAAGCACAATAAGTTGCCTCTTTTTTGGTGTGGTATTTCGTTTTGTTTTTTGTTTCTGTACTTTTGCTCAATTATGTGTTTATTTTTGTAAACATGTTGTAACTTTATATTTTATAAATAAAAAAATATAAATATACTTATAAGATCTTCCCAAAGAAAGATGAACGAGTCAACGGTGGTTATATAATAATAATTATTATTATGGATAACTTATTTAACGCCATTTTCGTAATATAATACCTCAAGGGCGCTTTACAAAGTGATTATATAAAGATATAAATTTAATTTTAACTTTTTAATTTAAGAAAAATAATGTACATTTTCATATTACTTTTCCAATACATGCTAAGAATTTATTCAAATGATTTAGAGAACAAGTGGGTTTTAAGTTTCTTCCGAAACATCACTTCACTCTCACAGTTTCGGACTTCTGCTGGGAGAGCATTCCATGCCGTAGGGCCTGCGACCGCAAATGCACGTTCGCCGAATTTAGTGCGCTGTTCACGTAGAGTTATACTAACTTTTCCTTTCGACGTAGATGTAGCTGATCTAAGCGTAAGACGTCTGTCAGCTAGTTCATCTGGAATGCAGAGTTCCCTTAGATATTCTGGAGCAGAGTTGTGCAGTGACTTATACATGAGCCAACAGAGTTTGTATTCCACCCTCTGTGGAAAACGTAGCCAGTGCAATTCCCGAAGTAGTGGAGTGATATGATTGAATTTAGAGATTCCAAAAATAAGTCTCGCTGGGGCATTTAGTACAGCCTGTAGGCGAGTCATTTCATTCATTGGTAGACCTGCGTAGATACCATTACAATAATCGACTCTAGACACTACAAACGCATTTATTAATTGACGGGCGGCATCAACTGGCAAATTTTTGCGTATGCATTTAATCTGTCTCAGCTGGTAAAAGCATGAACTTATATGCCCTGCCTATATGCTCTGCCTATATGCCCTGTAGCTTTGAATTATGTTACCCTTACAATTATTTCACCACTGTAGACATTGTAGAGTGTGTGTCTTATCTCTTCTTCTCTGTTGAGATATTTCGTACGAAATTACGTTTATGTATTTTTCGTATCCTGGTTTCAAATCGTGTCGGGTAAAAAACTGTCAGCTTCCCTTTTCACAAAAAAAAATATAAACGCAAATTAATACCCGTCAGATGCAATCAGTGGCCTTTTGCGGTCACTGAAATGGAAACCTTATCGGGAAATTAAAAAAAAAATCTCGACTCACGCATTTGATATACTAGGTCGTTTATTTTCTATTTTTATTAAATAATCTTTACGGCAGCAAAAAATTCAGGTAACTTATTTAACACATTTTTTATAATTAGTTTTAACTTTAAAAGCAATGGTTCTTTTTTAAATGAATAAAATATTACATCTGCGTCCAGAGATAGTATTAAAAATTATTAAGAAGAATTGAAGAAATTTGGATGTTTAAACATAGGCAAAATTGTGAATGTTACATAGTGTGTAAAGTGGCCACTTAAACCAGCCAATGGCAGGTCACAAGCCCTGTAAATGCCTAGACTTCCATATTACCTTCTCAAAAATGTTTTCCCTCTCTGTTGAAATAAATTTAAATATGAACAACTCCCTAGGGAGGAAATCCAGCCAGTCTGCAAGCATTTGGACATAATCAAACATTGATAAGTTATTACATCAGTAAAAATATTGGTTTATCAACCTCCTTAATTAAACGTTGCTATTCAACATTTAAGTCACATTTAAGTTTTTTATTTAAAAATTAAGTATTTTTTCTACAGTACTTGAAATTCTTTTGTTAAGCAATTTAGAAATCTTATTTTAGAAAATGCCAGGATTGATTCTAAATACACGAGGTTGATTAAATATGTATATAAAAATGCTGACTTGGATGTAAAAGTAAACGACGATCTAAAGACGGAGAAAATCAATATCAAAAAGGGTGGAAAACAGCGTGACACGATATCTCCATTAGCCTTAGAAGACGTTTTCAGGATGCTAAATTGGAATAAAAAAGGCATAAAACTAGATGGCAAGTATCTAAATCACCTCCGTTTTGCAGACGATATAGTAACAATAAGTGAAGAGGTAAATGAACTGGAATCTATGGTAAAAGAATTATACGAAGCCTCTAGAAAGATCGGACAAAACCAAGATTTTGAGTCCAATGCCTAGCAACATATGTACCAGAAGTAAAACTATCGGTTCTGTTGACGAGTACATTTACCTTGGGCAAAAAATCAAATTGGGAAAATTTAATCAAACTGCGGAATTGTCTAGACGAATTGAGTTAAGTTGGGCTGCGTTTGGAAAACTGAAACACGTTTTCAGAAATAAAAAAATCCTAAATAATCTGAAGGCCAAAGTCTACCACTTTTGTGTTCTGCCGGTGGCAACATACGGTCTTGAAACCATGTCACTCACTGCTAGAAGTCTTCACAAAATTAAGTGCACTCAGCGATCTATGGAAAGACAAATGTTGGGCGTCTCCTTAGGAAACCCAATGGACCGAAGGAATGACGAGATAAGATGTCGTAGAAAGGTGACCGATATCGCAGAAAGAGTAGGAAGACAAAAACTGCAGTAGGCGGGTTATGTGGCAAGACAAGAAGTCGATAGGTGGACCCCAGAATACTAAACTGAAGACCTTTCGAAAGTAAAAGGAAAGTAGGGAGACCACAGAGGAGATGGACTGACGATGTCGTTGAAATCGTGGGCCATGGATGGAAACAGAGTGCCCAGGACAGAAAAACATGGAAAAAATTTTGGAAGAGAAAAACGGGCTAATTCTTAAGAAGAAGACGATGTTATAGTATGTATGTGGGTATATGTGTATGTGCGTGTGAGTGTGTGTATGTGTGAGTGTATATGTGTGTATAATTATACATGCGAGCGCACGCATGCGCATTTGCATGCATATGTATTTCCACTTATTTATAAAAAAATGTTTCATATACCTTAATTTAAAAAAATATATATGTGTATTTTTATTTTGTACTTAAATTATCAATATTATAATCCCACAGCAAGCACAAGAGGTTGCCTCTTTTTTGGTGTAGTATTCCGTTTCGTTTTTTTTTCTGTACTTTATTATTTATTTATTTTTGTTCGTATGTTGTAACTTTATAAAATAAAATTTAAAATTAAAAAAAATTAAAGATCTTTGGAAATCCGTGACTATCCCCACCCCATGGATTTACGAATTTCAACGATTCTTACCTATCTCTGAATTCTGAGGGCTCCCCCCTCCCATGGGTTTAAGTGACCATAAGCCAAAATAACCGAAACGCTCATCTCTATTATCTAGGGAAACCTGTAAATGGATTATTCGTTCAATCAATTTTATTAGATTTTTTAATTCATTAAATTAAATATCATTCGATTTTTTTATCCCTAATTATGTACTTTGAGTTATTTGAACATGAATTATTTTCCAATAATCTCTCTCTAAGACCATGTCAAAATATTGTAAACATTTATGAAACAGATAGCTTAATGTGTCACAAGCATGTGCTTTAAAACGTTACTCGTTTGCGACGCCATCGACGCGGTTACGTCACATCTCGTCGTTAATTCGGTCCACGTTTCTAATAACTCTTGCGTTTGAGGGGCTCAGGTGTCGAAAACAAAAGGTCTGAGTCCTGTTAAACGGGTTGAACCAAATCAGGTTATATTACAGCGGTAATTTCACGAAAAAACTGATCGTAGATCGGAGATTCGAACACCACTAAACATTAACTTGATTCCTATTTTTGAAACTGATTTTCTTTTTAATGTCGGTTAAGCCAAGCCTTTACCCTGGCTACGTAATATTTAAGTGTAAAAGCGCTATAATTTAATACATCAATAATTATTTAAAAAATTTGAAAGTCAAGGCTAAAAAAAAAAAAGTGAAAATATAACATTACATACAAAACTCATTGACCTTCTAAAGATCTAGAGCCAAGAGCGTTGGCAGAGCCAAAACTTTCGCTTTATTTTCAATCTAAAAATATACGACCATGTATAATTCTTTGGCACCAAACTCAAGTGGCTTCGTTTTTATCAGCACATTAATTTTCAACCTCTCTTTTTTATATGACTTTCATCACAACCCTTGAGCACCAAAATATCTTGCTGATAATTAAATTTACCTTTCTTATCATAGTCTATTACTTCTCTCTTCTAAGAAGGGGACACTTTCCATTCCTCGACATACCACATCATCGATCAGCTTTTTTTTCTGTTTAAGCTGCCACTTTAGAATGAATACATACCTCTTCATGTAAAAATGCACTTTCCTTGGATACTTTTGAAGGATTTTGGTTGCTGAGGGCTGGTGGAGATCTTAGATCTTAGTTAGAGATTTACAGAAAATACGAGGTAGCTGTTTATTGCGTATTTTTTACGTGGCGAAAATGCACTTAAACTATATGCTGGAACTGAGTGATTTCGTCGAGCTGGACTGACTGACTGAACTGAACTAGTTGAGCTGACTGACTTTGACTGCATTTTGTGGTCTCTTTATAGGCGACGTTCCTCTGTAGTTCAGTTCTTCTTGGTAAAGACGATGTGAATGTACTGCAGAACGATGCTCCCGATTTCATGCGCAATACTGATAGAGTTGCATTATATCTTATATTGGATTGTATAGACAATGATGACGTTGCTTTTTTCGGTCATCGCACTATTTCAGGTGAAACGTGACTGATGCTGACTGACTGAGCTGGACGTTACCATGCCTTGTTTTCTCTTTATAGACCGCATTTCTTTGTTGTTCATTTCTCCATGGTAGGGACGATATTAATGTACTGCAGGACGTTATCTCGTGTTTCGCAGAATATAATGTATTGCATTCAATAGTAAACGCTGACTTGCTTCATCGGTCGTAGCACTATAATTTCATTTGAAATTATTATCCCCGTGTGTGCGTCATCGATTATAGACTATAAACCCCGCATTTTTAGGAAACGCAAACATTGTTTAACTCTTAAAAGACTAAGTTAAATAATCCCCTTGCGCGTGGTGATGTAACATTATATTACCACAAGCGAAAGACAGAATATTCTAAAGCTGAGACATTTGAAAAAAAAACATAGTTACATACAGTCTAATAATTCCTTTTTCATAATTAATAAAAATAAACATATAATTTAGCCCTGTTATAGCAAAAAGAACATAAATCCGCCGCTCATTCTCGCGTACATCCCCCATCGCTGTCACCAACCGACTGAATTTGTTTCACACAACACCGGCTCCAGCGGCTGCAGAACAGCGTCAATGTCTTACTCGTAATATGTTTTATCTTGGTGCTCCCTCTAATACAGATGTATCGCTGTATTTACTGACATCATTCTTCGGGTAGTAAGGTTAAATATTTTTGTTTTAAAATGCAGCATGATTATACAAATTTTACTTTCCAAATCCAGTGTGTAAATGTCCATTTAAAGATTATAAAAAATACAACTTTATCGTATAAAAAAATAAGAAAGATATCAAATCTTGTATCGAATGTCGACTAGTGTGACACCTAAGCCACACAAAAGTTAAATTACTTCTCTTTTCTGGATCTTCTTTCTGTTTTCTTCCAAATTTGTAATGTATCAATATTTGACTTCTCTGATGAGAGTTGAATAAGATGTGAAAACCGTTATAATATGTAACATGTATTTACGAGTATATTCATGCATACATAATATATGTAATCTTGGTATAGAAGACGAAATCTTCATATCATTGTAAATCCGGCTTACGAAAGCAGCGTGATCTACTAGACAAGTACATATAATATAATATTAAACTTCGTATATCCCGCACTGAAAGATGGCAATATTAGTAACACACGAGCTTTCGTTTGGAGTTCGTATAAAGCCGAAGACGACGCCAATACGAAAGTGAAATGCATCAAATGTAAGGCCATTGCTTCGCGTACTTCAAAAATTCGTTTTAATTCCACACAATTACAAAACAATAATAATATTTTAAAAGTAAATAAAACTGAAAAACGTGAGTGTCATTTTTGGTGCATCTACATTTTAATTAAAATGAAAAATACATTTGTCCTTTTTTTTATTTTAACTACAATATTTTCACCGTTAGTCAGGTTTTGTTGTGACCATTATTAAGTTCTAAAATTATAAACGAAAATTGGTAAAAATTATAAAAATATAATAAATTGAACGCAATTAAAATGCATTTTGATCGAAAAAAAAAAAAAAACTTCATACGGAATAAAACTAAGGATATTATTTATATATTAATAAATTCCAGTGCCTTTTACCCTACAAAGATACATATTTAATGGAATATAAACACTTCAAATAAATGTGAAAAACAATAAAATCAAGTTGAAATATAACACAGCAGATTTGTATAAAGAACATACTTAGATTTGGATTGTAAAAAAATAAAAAAATAAATCAACCATGTTAAGAAATTAAGAAAATCCATTTTCCAATAGTGAGTTATTTACAACTCGTTGAAAATGACCCTCAAAATTAAATATTTGGGTTAATCATAAGAACGCAAATATTTCTTAAAAAATAAAAATAAAATAAAACTGTTTTCTTATAAGTATAATAAATATAAGCAAATTATTTTATATCTAAAAAAATAGTATTAATAATAACAATTAAAGGAATTAAAAAATGAAGTATACACGTAAATATGGTACACAATAGTACCCATACAAAATTAAACTTAGAAAGCACTACAATCTAACAAATGTAAATGACTCTTTACCATCTTTGAAATGATTAAATGGAGTTGATTAATAAAAACTTTACTTTATCTTAAAAATATCAGCAATGTTAGAATAGTTATAATCGTAGAATAAGTGTCATTGAATAAAAATGTCATGTCTCTTTGCCTTTTATTGCTTATTTTTTTCTTTCTATTTTTGTTGTATTAACATTAATTTTTAATTTTAATTGTATTAACTTTAAGGTGTTTATTTTTTGTATTTAACAAATAAACATGCATGAAAACCACTAAAAATTTATACTACATGGGTTGCGTTTGAATCTCTGAAATCCAATTGTCAAAATAGTGTCTCAATTTGATGAAATTCACATCTTTTTTGTCTATTATAAATCAATTTTTGTATATATTATTTCTTTCTTATATGTAAGAAAACAGCGCTTTTGAATTAATAATAACCTTAAGAAATACTTAAAATGCAATAGAATACGTTTTTTATTAGCATTAATTTGCATGGAAATTTGACTTCTTTTAACAAAAGCAAAAAATTAGAGCGTTGTTTGAGAACAGAAAAGCAAAACCGTAAAATTCAATACTAGTTAGCGCTAATTACGATACGTGTGAACGTTCGTAAACACCTTCGTTCGCTTAAATTCTAGCGTGGTAATACACCTGATGTCTTCATAACAAAATATAGGGTAGATTTACCTATTTACTCTGGCGGGAAGATATTATAAGCGGTTTGAAAAACCTCGTCTAGACGGAATATCCAAATCCCTTTAGAGTAGATTTCATAAATTATCAAAATTAATGATGTACATACATTAACTTTACAATCGTTATGGCCAACCTTTGACGTGCGTTTTTTTGGTGTCGTAAAAATAATTGTAAGTTCTATTTCACTCACAGAACTGTATTCTTCATTCTAACTGACATTCCATATCCCCTTCTAAAAAAATTGATTCGTCTCACTGAGATAACTTTCCTACTGTTTTTTTTATTAGCTTTATAATGTTTATGTCATAGTAAAAATAAAATTAAGTTTCTATTACGTAAGTGGTTAGTAGATAAAACGTTCCTATATTGATTTATTATTATTTTTTTTTTATTTTATATAAATATTTAGATATATATTTTTTTTTTATCCCTCATTGAATACATTTTTGTTATTTTCTTGGGTTAACCTTTTCTTTTCTTGTATTACTTTCTTATTTCATTTACATTTTGTAGATCTTAATTTTAATATGTACTTTTAATTTTCTTATTATTTTTTTTTTCTGTAGATATAAATTGAAATTCTCGATTTACTTTACTTTGTTTAATTTATTTTTTATCTTGTTTTGATTACATTTATGAGCACACACTATTTATATATGTGTCTATTATTTTTTTTCCTTATATTTAAAATATATTAAAGTAAATTACTATTCTTTAATTTTAATTGTATTATTTTACTCTATTTTCATACTTAAAAAAAATTTAAAAAATCTTTAAACTATTTCTATGTTTATTATTTTATACGTATTCAGTGTTATGTCTGTACTCTTCTTATTTGATTATTAATTAAAACTAATGTCTGAGCACCCGATGACAAACTATTATTGAATAGTTTATCGGGATAAAATATATCTTAATACTTTGTTTTCTTTAAAATGTATTAATATTGTAATAATATGTATATTTTATTGAATAAAGACTCCATAAAACTAAACTAACTAAAAAATTATATTATTGAAAAAAAAATTACATGATAGAAAGACTTTTAATTGAACCGATAGCTAAGGTATTTTCAAGCGTTTTTGCTTAAATTAAGGTTTGATTATCATTCTGTTCCACGTATTACTTTGCTTTCTTTACTAAGCGTACATTGACTTATTTATTCATACAAAAATATATATTACAAAAAATGTAACAAATTTCTTACTCTTTGAGGCCAAAAGCCCTATGTTGAGTTGGAATTTGTATCCAAACTCAACACAGGGTTGTTATCATAGTGGAAAGTAGAAGGGTGGATTGCATAAACATACATATTAATTAACATCTGGACAAGACGTTTAATAGTACTATATATAAATATGTGCAGTGTCTCGTAGCAGTTTCCTGCAATGATCTCCTCCCTTAGACGAAATTCAAACTTGTACACCTCTCCTGAAAAAAGCTTTCGTTTTGGAGAACTTAATATATTCATCCAGGACATTGAACACTCTTGAGGCCACAAAACAGAAATTTCTCTGAGCAAAAGTCGTACGTGTTTTTTGTATTAAATAATTTAAATTACAGAAAAAAACTCGTACGGGCATTTTGTTGGGATCTTCTTTTGTACCACATGACCACAAATGTGTCAATGACTATTTAAAAAATGATTGTCTAGCGTCCAGTAACTTCATAATTTGAAACAATGTCTCTGATGGAAAAGTAAGAGGACATCGAAGCATATTTTTTTTTGCATTTTAGGGGATAGCAACCATAGTATAGCAACAATAGAAAAATATTTAACACTTAACTATATGCTAGTAGTTATGCCCACAGTATAGCTTAATTACTTATTTCGCGTCCTTTAACACTAACATTACAACAAAACTGAAAAATTGCAAATTGGGAAAATAATGCAGTGACGTGTGCATTCTTATGAATAAAAAACGACCACGTCCTTTTCAAGTAGACTGAATCAAAAACAATAAAAGTAGGTATCATGGTATTTTGCGTAGATAAGGGTGGATTTCCTAACAAAGATAAGACGCTTGTACGAAATTGAATTAAGCAACGCGAAAAGGGCCATCTCGAATTTTGTTACGAAGGGCCGACGATTAAAAAAATAATATCGTTTGGGCCTTCTTTAGAGAAATAATGAAATCACTTTTATTTAGGAAAATGTAAAGAATGAGTAACTTAAGAATGAAACCCCCCGTATACCCATTTGGGGAATTTCTTTCTCTCAAATGGGTCATGAAAATTTAATGGAAACAATATTGTTTTGAATTCACGATGATAAGACGCTTTGAGTAGCATCGCCCCGTGAGTTCCGAGAAGAATATCGAAACCCAGAAATTGTTTAGAAACATTTTGATATTACGCTTGTTTTTTTCTTGTTTTTGAAAACGGTTGTGTAATGATGTACATTACAACAACAGATACAAGCATACTTATTTCAAGTATTTATAATTACCATATAACCTTTTTCTCAATTTTTGATTCACAGAAAATGCATTTTTTTTCTTGGAAATTTTAATTATTTTTTAATTATTTTTTTTATTTTTTTTATTTTATTTCATTGGAAAGCCAACAGACATTTATAAATTTATAAAATACAATTATACTATAAATTAATATCATAAAGTCCAATTAGAGGCTTCCACATAATATTATTATTGTAAATATTGTCACATAAAAACTATACATACCATGAAATAACTAATGATACTACACAAAACTTATAATATTACTAAAAATGTAAATGTAATACATATTAATTAAAATATATCTACTTTTGAATATTGGTCACACAGTTGCACATTATAATATATTATATAAATATAGTTGACCATACAGTGTACATTTATTATGTGCTTACATACAGAACTGCATATTATAGGCTGCGAATTCAAGGCGCAACATCATAACTGGAATTATTTTTTGAAATTTCATTTTTAAAGGATGTCAAAGATATGTTATTTATTTCAAAACCATTTTATTTTTGTACACCACATATTGCAGGTTCTATTTACAAATGAATTTTTTAAAGATTTAGTGGCGTCAGTCATGTTCCTGCGAGTTTGAAGAGTTTGAAGTTTAGGTAAGTTTGTAGATTCATCATTCTCGTCAACCGTCTAAAATTGCAATACGATATAAATTTTGATTGTATAGATTCAATTCTTTTAATGTATTTTTTGTATTGAGGGCTCCAAGCGGGAGAAGCGAATTCTAATTGACTTAGAACATATGTAAAGTAAAGAGTTGTAAAAGTGCGCGCAGGATTGAATTCTCTCCACACATTTGGTATGATTTTTTCACAATTGAGTTGACATGTGCCTCAAACGTTAACTTATTGTCAAGTAGAACCCCGAGATCCCGCATCTCATTAACTTTAGTAAGTACTTGATAGTCAAGGCAATAATTATGGATGATTTTAAAGATGTTCCTTGAAAATATGAGCACAGAACACTTTTAATATTCAATTTTAGTAAGTTTTGTTTACAATATCAATTTATGATATATTAGATTTTTATGGAAAAAACTAATTTATTTATTTATTCTTCCTATCAATGTTGGCCCTGTCCGCGATGGTAACACGCACTTAAAATGCCCACTTTATGATTTCTTACGGTTTTAGCTTTCATTTGCTGATGCCGCTGCTTATTAGTTCCTCTGAAATTTGACGCCTAGTATAGTAATATAAAACTACGCAGTCAAATGGTTCAAAAGTTGTTAGGTGATCGTTTAAGGTGTCATGTCATTTTTTAGAAATTAGTTGTTTTATTATTTTACTCGCATGTACGCAGGAATTATATTGTTTTCGCAATTTTTACGGTGGTATTTTTTTATGACGTAACCTGCTAGTGTTAAATAAGCACTTTTTTAGGATTATTTAAAATAATGTGAAAAAGTTCATGTAAAGGTTTCTTCTGTGCCTGATACTGAGTGAATGTAGTTGCGTGCAGTATTCGTATTCGATAGTTTTAACAGAAATATGATTCTAAGCAATATTTTTTCATGAAAAGCAGGCTAAGTGCTCTTCAAATGCAATCTCTCGTGCGAATGTGTGATAAAACTGTGCATGATAGGTGCACAGATGTCGAGATTTGTGTGGTTTGCATAATTACTCCGTTTAATTCATTTAGTGGGTACATTCATGTCTCTTGCATATAAATAACAGGGATATGTTGTGAAGTGAAATGAAATGGTATTATATTTTGTCGGAAGGGGTTGAATCTAAATAACTATCGCGTATGCAATTCTGACAAGTTAGGTTAAATTGCAACAGACGTGCGGTGGGAATGCGTTATTACAAAGGATATTTGATTTCACAGTTAACATGGCTGAATGAGGAATTCCAGCCCAACCCGGAATTAAACTTTAAAAATGTTTTCGTGTACACGTGAATATTAAAAAAATTTGGAGTAGGATGAAATATCTCAAAAACGCACACAAAAAAAAATAAAAAATGTCAAAAATAGTATTCATTTTAAAATCGTAAATAATGACGTCACTCCTTATATCTACGTGTAGCATTTTCGGTTTTCACTTAAAAGCCCCCGCACCTTGTAACCAGAGGTTATGTCAACTTTCTAGGTTTTTCTAAATCGAAACGTTCGTAAAAACAACCATAACATAGAAATGAGCAAATAACGATCAACTAAATGAAGTAATCAAAGCAATATTCCATAGATTCTTGTCAGTTTTGTTATTGGCTGGAGAAATACAACTTACCGCGGTCAGTGAAAGTAAGAATGCCAACCGTTTCATGACGTCACTACAGAAAAGTGACACACTGATTTCAGTCATTTAGCGTGGTATTTGAAAAATATAACTTTAAAAAATCTGTAAATAACGGACAATATATATATATATTTGCTTAGTTAAATAGTACGCTAATAGAAAAAAAAATTAGAAAACAGCGGAATTCTTCATTATGGTTTGGTTAAAATAGGAAACAAATAAAAATAAAGAAAACTTTATTTACATTTAAAGTCAAAGTCCTTAGTAAATTTGGTAAGATATCCAACATTTTATCATCATCAGCCGTCTCTTGTCCAATGGTGAACCTGGGTCTCCCTCTTTAGTCTCCATATCTCCCTATGCTGAGCCAAGCGCATCCAACCACTTCCTGCAACTCGTCTTATGTCATCAGACCATCTTGTCTGAGGCCTACCAACACTTCTTCTACCCGTTCTGGGCCGCCATTCCAGGACTTTTTGGTCCATCTAGAGTCTGTGGTTCTGGCTATATGACCAGCCCAGCTCCAATTCTGGTTGGCAGCCCTGTGAACCACATTATTGACATTTGTTCTCGCTAATCCATGTATTGGTTTTTCTGTCTCTCAACGAAATACCCAGTGTTACTGATAATTTGTGTAATTTTTTTTTCGCGAACACAAAAAGTTGACAACCAAATGTCAGTACAGGGAGAACACAAACACAAAATTTTATATTTACATTATATTTTATATTAATATTATTAATTATTCAATAAAACAAACTTCTCTTAATCATATAGTGTCCATGTCGCTCGACTGTGGAATCATCTCCCATCCACCCTCAAAGATGTTACTACAATATCTCCTTTCTCTTCCTTTATCTCTCCTCCTTTCCTCTTTCCTTTTTTTGCCTTTGAGTAATAGTATTGATTTAAGGTCATTTATATACAAATACATTTATTTCTTTTTTTACATCTTAAGTTTTTTTTTTCATATTTATTTTCTTTTGAATATGTTTTAACTTTATTTAAACATTTTTTTTATTGGTTGGTTGGAAGAAATTGCCATTTGACAATAAGTTCGCCAACGTACAATTGACATTATGTACAAAAAGTTGAATACATAATTTAAAAAACCACTAATGTAGAGTTTAAACTATTTTTCAAAATAAACCCCTGTAAATGAAATCAATAATTATTTATTTATTATTAGTGTATACACGGCACAAATGCCTTTTATAAACATAAACATAAATACAATTAACATATAGAGTTCTATTACAAAATTATGAAATACAATATATCTAAACATATTACATAGTTGTTTTATAAATGTTCCATATAATAACTTTTGGAAAATCATAAATCATTGATTTGTTGGTATTGTTGCAATGTATATTGAATGCCCTAGGAATAATACGAACTGTCTCCTGATAAGAGCTCAGGGGTTCTCAACCGTTTTTAAAAATAAAATATTAAAAGAAACAAAATAATAAACCTTTTTAAAAAAATTAAAAACAAAAATTTAAAAAAAATATTTAAAAAAAATAATTTAAAAACTAAAAAAAAAAACAAATATCTAGTCTTATGTTTATAAATATATTTGACATGTATTTATGTATGAGAATCTCATTATCAAATTATATTTATTTTAAAGCTGTACCCTTGCAAATAAATAGTAAAACGAGCTCAGTATATCCTAGTTGATTTTGGATTATGTTGCTTTTCTCGGTCTATATAAAAATCCTAAATACTTGTTGAATACCCCTGTAGGATTTTTGTAGTTAAAAATTGTAGTTCCTACTCCAGTTAGTGATTGACAGAGAAGACGCGCGGTTGCTGTTAAATGCGTATTTATTACATGGCGAATAAGATACAGCACTTGGTTGTGTAGCACGAGCGTAGCGGAGATGATGGGTTGAAGAGACTGCACTTGAACTACATGCTGGAACTGAATGACTTCGTCGTGCTGGACTGACTGACTGAAATGAACTTGTTGGCCTGATTGACTTTGACTGCGTTTTGTGGTCTCTTTATAGGCGACGTTCCTTTGTAGTTAATTTCTTCATGGTAGGGACAGTGTGAATGCACTGCAGAACGATGCTCCCGATTTCATGTGCAATACTGATAGAGTTGCATTATATGTTATATTGGATTGTATAGACAATGATGACATTGCTTTTTTCGGTCATCGCACTATTTCAGGTTAAACGTGTAAGCACGTGTGTGTCTTCGATTGTGGGCTATGAACCCTACACCTTTATAAACTATTAACACTATTATTGTTAGTATATAAAGAAACTTTGTAAATGTTTAAGCTAGTTTGATAATGTCTTTTTTTTCGTCACATTGCATTTGATATGAATTTTACTCAATGAAAACAAAATGCCTCCTATACAACGCCTGCATAACACCTATTATCCCCTACGTATGCGAATCGTGGCACCTCACTAAGGCCCAAAGTAGCAAAATTCTGAGTTTTAAAGAATAGGTATCTTAGAAGAATCTTCGGTGTGCGGTGGTTTGACTGTATGAGGAATGAAGGAATAAGAGAACGGACGTAGCAAACTCCGGTTGCAACTGTCATCAAGCAGAAGCGATACGGTTTGCTTGGACATGCGCTGCGGATGCCTCCTGAGAGTCTAAACCACGCTTGCCTTCTTTACAAGGCATCGGGTTCTCGACATCCTGGACGTCCACTGCTGATTGTTCATCGGCAGTTCGTGTCAGAACTGCGGGACGCGATCCTGACTTGGGAGGACGCACTGGAGCTGGAAGCCGACAGAGATGCTTGGAGGATCTTTGTGGACACCGTATGCTTCAAATAGGGAGCGGACATGGAATAATGAAATGAATGAATGATTCAATTATTTATTTATGCAATTAATTTATTTTAAATATAACATGTACATAACAAACATATATTTAATACGTACATATTATAAAAAATAAAAAAAAACATGAAAGAGACTCATGTCAAAGTAGTAGGAGAATCCTACCCTGGAAAACCTCTTCGGATACATGGAACAGATCAATATCCAGAGCGATGTTGTTCAGCATAATGGTAGTCCTTCCAACAGGCATAACCATAGGCAGGTTGTCCTGTATATCGGAATATGAAACAATTTATGCTGATGCTGTTTTAACATACAAACCAATGCTCATCATAATCTCAGAATTATCGATCATACCGCGCAACAATCGATAAAAATGTGTAGTCAAATTCCTTCTATGATCTTTTCCTAACAAGACAAAACGCGTCACATATATTTTTAAATATTGAAAGTCGAATAAAATTTAATTAATGTGTTTTATTTTGGATATAGATAATTTTAATGTGGAATTCTACTAATCATCTGCATACACAATAAATCCGTAGTAGATAATGTAGAAATTATTTTATGTTTCAAAAGCGTAGAAGAGGTTAAGGAAAATATGCATACTCTCAATAATTCTGTCATCCGAGAAATATTTCAAATCTTGTTTAAAAATTCAGTAAACGGAGTAGACGAATACTCAAAGCGAAGCCAAGCGTAAAGGCCAAAGAAATTCTCAGTGAAAAGTTAGGTGAACTTCGTTCGCTGCAAAACCGAGTTTACCCTCCAAGGAAGATATAACATTATAAAAAGGATTCGGTCCAGATTTGAGTCCTGTCAGGAAGTTGGGGTTTTAAAAGGCTGGAAAATTTCAGCTTTGGTTCGAATTGGGGACACTTTTCGCAATTTGCGGAAACTTTGACGTGCGGCATTTGCGTTTGAAGCCTAATGCCTTTAAAATTGAATTTCTGAACAATGTATTTAATAGGTATTAGGGACAGTTGCACCAAAAAAATATGAGTTTTTTTTGTTTTCGTTTGCCTACCATGCGAGAAATCTCGGTTTCGATTCCCGACATGGTTGATACGAATTTATTTTATTTGAAAGGGTGTTTTCACACCAGAATATTTCTTAGTCCCTGGACTGGTACCTAAAGCGTAAAACTGATCGTCCTATCTCCATGTAACAAAAAATGATCAAGATACGCTGCGATTGGTGTACCAATGCAGTGCCCTATGCACCATTAGGTTAGAAAAGGGAATGATAATGATGATGATTTACTTATATATAGATTACTATAATTGGCCAATAATTTTGGTTAGTTTATGAATATTGTTTAGTTTTTGTTACAATTTAAATAAATAAAATAATATGAAATAATTTTTCGTCGAAATGAACGAAACGGTTTTTTTAGTAAGTAGATAAGTGATTTTGATGAAAAAGTCATTATAATTTAAATATATAATTTTTTTAGGTGAAACTAGTTCCAAGTGCATTAAATAAAAATAAAACTTTGTTGTTTGATAGCCTGTCTACTATTAAATACAAGAATAGACATAATGTATCTAAAATGATTTTTAAAAATAATGCAATTATTGTTTTATTATTACTGTTAATTAAAAAAAAAATACTATCGTTAACTTATTTATTGTATACATGGTTACCGTTCATTTTCGCCTTGTTTTCAACTTGTTATGCCATTGTTTTGTCATCCACATTTTTCATGATACTCTCTCAGCTTTTGCGAATGATCTCTTAGGAATAAATCTTATTCAATAGTAACACACGTACAACTTATTTTTTATTGCATTGTATCCTGTATACAAAAATTATTAAAAAATTTGTATTACAACTTAATATATAAATCTATTTTGTGTAATTCTATAATTGAAGATATATGCAATATGTAAAATTGTATCGACGAATGCTTTCAAATTGAATGTTTTCTAGTATGCATCTTTGTTGAATTACCTAATAAAAAATATAATAAAATAAACGAATGTGCTAAACGAGTAGAAAAATTTGTTTACCTGGGAAGCATGTTTTCAAGAGATGGAAAAGTAGAAAAATATGTTGAAAGGAGAGTGAATGCGGGCAACAAAATGGACAGCGCACTAAATATAGTAATTGCTAATAAAAATATGTTAATCGAACCTTAACTGGCCGTGCACAACGGAGTTTTAGTCCCAACACTTGTATAGAAGTGAACATGGAATTGGCAGAGGAGGGATGAAAGCCTAGTGAACAAGGTCAAAATGCGACCTTTTGGACGAATGTGTGGGAAATTAATGACAGGGTTACAAATGATGAAATCAGGCGAGAGTGTAAATCTGAATCAGGTATAATTAATAAGATTAAGAATGGGTTTCTGAGATGGTTTGGTCATGTAGATATTCCCGACACATGCGGGCCATAGGTGTGTGGTATGTAGCATTATTTTTAAAAAAAAGGCAGTTTAAATATTTCCCGATGTCTGAGTGTTCTTCGTTGTTTACATTTATTATGCAGTCATGTAGTCTAAGCTTATAACCGAATTGCCCTGCAAGACATCGGACCCTCGGAGAAGGAAATATTAAAGTCCAGGCATTACCACGGTTTTGAACTGTCATTGGCTGGTTTAAGTGGCCACTTTACAAATTATGTAACATTCAACTGTTGTTTTTTATGAAGTTAAAGAGCTGAAACCTGTATCGATGAGGATGGGAATTATCTAAAAAAATATTTTTACCTGCATACTACGTAACGCGACACTTAAAAATATTTTTCATTTAGCCTGCTTCATGGACCAGTTGCTTTGATCAATAATAATTTGCGTTTGTTAAAGTTTTAATTGAAATGAACTTGATTTAACCCCCTAGGTATTTAAAAAAATTGCGTAACGATGTTGCGTGTATATAAATAGTTACATACCCAGCCCAATGGTCTTGTGATTTGAGCGTTTGATTGTGTCTCAAGTTTGTATCCGAAAGAGCTTGATGGTGGATGAAATATTTATTTAAAAGGTCAGTTTTGCGTAGAAAACATTTAAATTCATATACTTCATTACGATTACGATCTAACGGCTATTAAACTGTACATTTGGATCGTTAAAGTGTAATATTTACCAGAGGGTTTTGTTTGCTGAGCAATATTTTAACTACGGGCTTAATATTTATGGATTTTTGAGCACGATTTTGTGGTCTTTAGAATATTCCTACAGCTTTACAATTTTTGTGAGAAATTTTGAATAATTAAACTTTAAGAGCTTTCAAAGGTCTAGTCATTAGTATCTTCTTGTCTCCAGTCCCCGCCTAGTGGTGCATTATAAACGTAATTGGTAGGGTCAGACGGGAAACAATTTATTTATTTATTTATTTATTTATTTATTTATTTATTTATTTATTTATTTATTTATTTATTTATTTATTTATTTAAATTTATTTATTTATTTATTTATTTATTCATTCAAAATTACAAAATTAAATATTTATGAACTTATTAAGGCTTTTTAGGCTATGCCCGTGTCAAGCCACAATAAATAAAAAATAAAAATACATAGTAAAATTAATTAGATCAAATTATAATGACATAGAATCACAATCTAGAAAAAAAGGTAAATGTAATAAATAATCAAATTCCAAAGAATACAATGCAAAAAAGATATTCAGAAATAATTTTTAAAATATAAATTATACAAATTAAGAAACACACATAATCAAATAGTGGTATCATTAAAATCAACAAAATAATAGTATAATATAGTAGTATTAAAAAAAAAATAACACAAAATAAGAGCATGATTTAAATCAACAGAAATAGAACATATATATATGTATATAAAAGCATAATTGAAATGATAATTGAGTTATGTTTTCTAGAAATTCATTCAATTATAGTAAGAAATATAAGGAATAGGAGCAATAAATCATATGCCAAATAACAGTAAGTACTAAATTAAATTATACAAAAATACATAATAAGAAAAACATAAAAATGTAACATTTATTTTACCACGACTTATCTACAAAGAAACAATAGAAAACATACTTGTGGATTGAAATACAAGTGACTATCTGAAGTCACCTACGTACATATTATACTGTATCTCGGATCTGGGCTCCAAAGTCATTTTACTGACGTTTCGAACAGATTAATAGTATTTACGAGAATACGTAAGAATGAATGAAGGCTTGTCATGTTTACAGCAGTAACTTAAAAAAATATTTATTTGGTTTACAAACAATGAAAACCAAACAAAATATACAGAAATATTCAAATAAAAAAAGACACTACTTATTTTTCATCAATGTGAGGCTTCATGTTACGTGTGACTAAGGAATTAAAAAACATAGGCACTTTGAAGTTGATGTATACTTCATTAGTGAGAAGCCAGCTGGAGTATAACTCTACAATATGGACTCCTTACTACAACTGTCGCCAAAATTCTGTTGAAAGAGTTCAAAAAAAATTCTTACGGTATATGCATTTTAAACTAAGAATCAGTTATGAATTCTTAAATTACGATTTTTTACTAAAAACATTAAATTTGTTAAAACTTAACGATATAAGAAAAATTTTAGATCTTTTAAATTTATTCAAAATTGTAAATTCAATATGGGATTGCCCTAAACTGTTATCTCTCATCAACTTCAGAGTGCCTGGAAGAATGACTAGACAGGTGTCACCGTTTTGTAGCAACAATTCATGGACAGTGTATACTTGTAATGCCGTATTAAACAGACTTCATGAACTCGGCAATATTTATTCCCACGTATCCGATATATTTAGTGTAGGGTGTTGTTCCTATAGAACACACCTTTTGAACTTTTTGAAGATGGTGAATGGTAATTATATTTATTTATTTATGCATTTCATAATATACACAGTTCATTGTTCACTTTGCCCAGCTGTATGAAACAGTACTTATGATTTTCTTGTTGTATTACTGTAGAATGTTTTATTATTAAAACTTTCTACTGAATATGCTGTATAATTTTTAGGTTAATTTTATAAATATAAATCTTGTATAATTTTAAAGGTTATTTCTTTTTATATAAATCTTGGGGATAAGGAAATTTATGTTTAAAAAAAAAAAATATTAAGCCAAATATGTATATTATAAATGTTTGTAAAAGGCAGATTTGCCGTTTATGTTAAAAAAATAAAATAATAATAATTACATGTAAACATTAATAAAATGCATATTTAAATAAAATTAACAATATAATTGATTAAAATTAAAATTAAATTATGTTACAAATGAATTCATTGATATAAAATACATCTCATCAAGTAAACATGAATAAAATATGAATTTAAATTAGATCAACAAAATAAATGATAAAAATTAAATTACTGTAAGATAAATCAATTATTAATATATCATCATAATCATCAACATTACCTTTTCGCACCGAATGGTGCATAGGGCACTGTATTGGCACACCAATCGCAGCGTATCTTGATCATTTTTGTTACATAAAGGTAAGATGATCAGACTTACGTTTCAGGTGCCAGTCCTGGGACTATGAAATATTCTAGTGTAAAAATACCCTTTTAAATAATATTTCATATCAACCATGTCGGGAATCAAACCCGAGACCTCTTGCATGGAAGGCAAATGCACTGACCATTACACCACGAGGCCGACCTATATAACCAATAAAAACAATCGATAAAATATGAATAAAATATTCATTGAAATAAAACTAGCAATTTGAGTTACAAAAATATATTTTTTTGTAAAATTCAATGTATTAATATAAAAACGCATTTATGGTTCTTAAACCTTAACAATCCAGTGTAAAAAATGACACTTTACGTTTTAAATGCTGTTGTATAATCTGCACATTCTTTATATTGGATTAAAGAAGGACATAGTATTCAATGACAGGTCGTAAGCCCTGTAAAAGCCCAGACTACGATTTTTATTTAGTCATCATTTAGGTTTATCGAAATATTCTTTTCATTTTTCCCTCGCTTGAATAAATATTACCGAAGGACAAATTCTTCGAAACTATCATTTTGGGGTATTCTTTATTTGGGTACAAGATGGCACCCTTTCATTGGGTTGTAAAACAGAAAAAGTAAATAGGAAACATATTTCCTGCCCCCATAAGGCTGTCATTTCGTGGAAAAAGCTAAACATGAAAAGTACAGGATGTTCCATAAGTAAAACTAAAAGGGGCGATAGGCGAATCAATGACCAGAAAAAAACGAAAAACGTACTCAGTAAAAATTGCGTCAAAAGTATTGTGAATCTATCATATGGCTTATTTAACACCGGTCAAACAAAACCACACGACACGTTAAAACTGCGGTGTATTGATTTTTAATATTTATTCTTATTTATTATTATTCGAACACTTTATTCTAATTTAATTAGGTTAAGCATACTTTTTGAGACATAAGTGCCAACTCCATGGGACCAACATTCCTGCTTTGAGTTGGGGATAATTAGTTAACACGGACATACGAGTATATCACCACAAGTATTATATAGGATAAGAAAACTAATAATATATTTTTTTGAATATATGGCACATCAATATGGTAAACACCAAACTCCAAACATTTGGTTTACATTTAATTTAAAAAAGAGAGAAAAAAAAAGGTGGTCATTTATACGGAAAATAAACAAGGAGTTTCCCACTAAAATCCCTCCCACCAAGGAAATTCTAGTAAATACATATACAATTTACATACATATGCATAAAAGCGGGCATATTGCCTTAAGACAATAATTTCCTACCTACCCAAACCGTTCAATTTTAGAAAATCAGTGAATCAATCAACATATAGTTGGTGCATTAAATTGATAAATTGAAATTGAAATCATCAACATTAAGTTGGTATATTAAAATAAAACATGTATATTTAACTTTAAAAAAAAAAAACAGAAATCAAATAAATGTCTACACTATACTATGATGCGAGGAGGTGGTAAAAGAGGGAAAAAGAGAAGGAGGAGAGAGAAAAAACTAATGTATTAAAAAAGAGACGTAATTTAATCGTGATTTAACTGTGAATAAAGAAGAGGGAGCGTCCTTGACATAAGTGGAAATATTATTTCAAAATCGAGGAGCGTGAAAGACGAGGCAAAAATTTGAGCGGTAAATGGGTATTGAAAAAGTTCTCTCGTTATAAGTCCGTGCTGTGATGACAATACGTTTCCCATTTTTGATGTGGTATTCGTTTTGTTTTCTTCACATGTAATTTCGCCTTATGTGTTTTTTGGTAAAAAAATGTAGTTTATTAAACGTGTTAAATAAATAAAAATATGGTACATGCGTATTTATCATGTCTAAAATATAAATAATAAAGACCCAATCAAAATATTGTTGACTCTAATAGTTTTTTTTTGTATAAAATACAGCAATGATGCATTAAAAGGGTAGCATTCTGACGATAATAAAATGTTTTAATTTTTATTTGTGATACTTAAAACATGCACCGGTGCGTGTTTAAAAATTAGATGACATTTTTCTTGAGTCGAATTTTGTTTTTCTGGTTCTCTACTCATTTTAGTTTTAGCGTTGACTTTCAGAACATCCTTTGTAGCATAAACCTTCATATAATCCACTGCTTTGTCTTTTCGTTTTCGTTTCTTTTTTGCTTCAGTTTTTCTATCTATTCTTTGTATTGGATTATTTTGAATTTCATTTATTTTGAAATATAACCAAATATGCATAGCAAAAATCGACTATTTGTCACTGTTTCTTTATCCGGACGGATAAAGAATATAGTCCTACGTGTTAAATTGAATCAGAACCCTAGATCAGGGAAATAAAGTAAATATAATATTATCACATCTTTCACTTTGTTTTTACTATGTTTTTTTATTTATTTTTACAACGTATTTTGCTATATTCAAGAAGAAAAAAAATTTGCCACACACATAATTTTTTTTATACCATGTCTTTTACTATGTTTCTTACTACGTATTTTGTTTTTACTACGCATTTTTCTGAATTTTGAAATATGTTTTTAACTATGTGTTTTATATGTTTTTTACTACGTATTTTACTAAGTTTTCAAATGTGTTTTTTAGTGGGATTATTACAATGTTTTTTAATATCCTTTTTAAATTTTGTTTTAACTATGTTTTTGACTACATTTCAACTATGTCTACTACCTTTATTATAGTTTTCATGTTTTGATGCCTATTTTTTGTATATTTTTTGACCGGCTTAGAGCGGGGTAAACAACTCTAGTTATCTTACTAGGGTCATATATACAAACACATATATGTATATAAAATTATACATTTATACAAAGTTGGTTTGACTATCTAACTAGGTTTATTAACGCCGTTCTAAGCCAATAAAGAAAAACAATGCATAGAAAAAATAAATCAAAATATGAAAAACATAGTAAAGTATATAGTAAAAAACACGTACTAAAAATGTAGTAAAAAACATGTTTATTTATTTTACAGTCATTTTTTTATCCCGAAAAGGTGTATCATTCTATCGAGAAAATTATATAATCTTATTGTTAAATGAAAAAAACATTTAAAACAACAAAAAAAATATATATGCGTTCCTACGATTTACGCAAATATTTAAATTTTGAGGCCATTTTCAACGAGTTGTACATACAACAATGTTTGATATGTCCAAATGCTTGCAGACAGGCTGAATTTTCCCCTAAGGAGCTATTTATATTTAAATTTATTTCAACAGAGAGGGAAAACATTTTTGAGAAGGGAATATGGAAGTCTAGGTATTTACACGGCTTATGACCTGTCATTGGCTGATTTAAGTGGCCACTTTACACACTGTGTAACATTCACCATTCTGCACATGTTTGAACATCCACATCCACATTTACTTAACTCTTCCATCTGTTGATTTTTTTAAACCAGCCGTAAGCCCTGTAAATGCCTAGACTTCCAAATTCCCTTCTCAAAAATGTTTTCCCTCTATGTTGAAATTAATTTAAATAGAGTTGTAAATAACTCAATATTAGAAAATGGGAATCAAGTTGGGGTAGAGTGGGAGTGGGATTTGAACCACGGAACTTTGAGCCGTGAGTCCGAGACTCTAGCCACGGGACTGCAGCCCGATTCAAATATTTTAAATGATTTTTCCCTCATACCACGCGAGCAAAGACGCGGGAAAAAACTAAGTAAAATTAAACTCTGGTAGCACAAAACGTTCTTATTGTGTTTTAATTGAAGGCTGTCGTTTTGTTTTCTAAAATAAATAATTACAATTTCGACTTGAATTGTGTCACTTTCGCGAACGAAAATAATCGTAACTCCCATACATCATTTTCTTGAATTTCCCAAATCCGTTTCGCGCAATTGGTAAACCATTGTAGGACTACAATGCGAAGGTAAATTTTGATAAAGCTGTTAATATTTACCTCATGTGAAGAAAATTCATTTATCACACTTAATCCACACGCAGCTGTCAATGCAAATAATACCCGCGTGTGTAGGGGCTTTAGTGCCACGTCACTTCCCTACCGCTGCATACATACGCAAACACACGACTACAAACACACGCCACATTCCCATGCGCAAAAGTACAGGGATCGTGTGAAATTGCTTACCTAAACGAACGAACAAACAAACCATCACGCCGTTTCTCCGTAAGGGTAGGCAGAGAGGATAGAACGCCACTCACGATCACTCTTTCTTTGCTTACAGATCTCGTTTCCTCTACATTCATACATCTTCTCATGCACGCGCGCCGATTATTCCGACTCTTAACATATCCATTTCGAGTATTTGTTGGATTTAGCCACGCCATGTCTTTCTCGGTCTTCTTCTATTTCTGCATCCATAAACATTTGCATCGTAAATATTTTTAGCCGTTCTTTTGTTCTACATGTCCAAACCAACGCAGAGCTTGTTTCTTGATTTTGTCGATAATGCTTTTCTCAGCCTTGCATAATGTACGAATCTCAACATTTGTGCATCTATCGTACATCACGTAGTTTTACCACACATTCGCCTGAGAGATCGCATTTCGACAGCATTCAGCCTACTTTTATACCTGTTTTTCCAAGTCCATACTTTGCTTCCATTCATCAAGGTTGGGAATCTCCATTGTGAACTGCTAATTTTGCCTCTTGCTAGAAACATTTATTTGCCGAGGTTGATTTCAGTGCACCGATCACTCTGTTCCCGGCACTCACCCTTCTTCAATATCTTTCTCAGTTATTCCATCCCTAGTAAACATACTTTCTAGGTACACAAATTCTTCTACATGTTTTAGTTTAACCCCATTCACAGTGATTTCACATTTAGTCATACTTTCATTTCTTTCGAAAACCATCAGATTCGATTTATGGACATTCATTAGCAAATCGCTTCCCTTGCATACATCGTAGACCTTTGTTACCTTGTTTATGCTTATTTACCTACTTATATTTTTAAAAATTAAAAAAAATACCCATAAACCATTGCCTGGGTGTTCTGTAATGTAATTTGCCACTGTAATTGAGCCTCCTGGCCTGTTGTTTTTACAAAACAAAAACAAAAGTCAACAGATGGTAGAGTTGAGGAAATATGGATGTTTTAACATAGGCATAATGGTGAATGTTACACAGTGTGCTAAATGGCCACTTAAACCATCTAATAACAAGTCATAAACCCTGTAAATCCATGGACTTCCATATTCCCTCCTTAAAACTTGTTTTGCTTTTCTGTTGCAACAAATTCAGGCCTACACGATACCTGTTCATACGTATAGTTGTATTGTTGGGCGCCATTGTAATGGGTGGAAAAAGGTATGTATAGATGGCGTGATCTAGGTATGCTGCCTTAAGAGTACGAATGGGGTGCCCTATGCAACACTTTATAACTAATTGGTGCGAAGCAGACCTTAGTGTGAATAAATTTCTGAGGTATCTTTACTTAAGGAAGTGCGGATATTATCCGTGGTTGTACCCGTCTGACTTCATACTGGGAATGCTTGGCTACAATAGTTTGGAGAAAAGAAGAAACGCATACTTGTTTATGTATTTTTTCCGATTGATCCGTGGTATTACGATCAACATAGGTATAACGGAGAGTATTTTTCTTTATCTTCCTAATGACTACCTTAGACATAGACAGCTTAAGCTGTTTTATTTTCCTGCTTGCCGAACCAACCTGCCGATGGTAATGCCAGAAGGAAAAGCAATGTCTTTACTCAACCGTATCTCTTCGGATATTGACATCTTTCATATTACTAAAAAAAAGTTCAGAGAGGACAGCAGTCTTTCTTTATAATTGCTGGGTATTTTTTTTGGACCATTTTTGTATATTTGAATTTTAGTAATATTTTTTTCGTTTTATGTATGCATTGAACTTTTTTGTAATGTGCATAAAATAAATAAATTGTAAATGAAATTGAAAAAAACACTTGGTATGGATAGAAAAATGATGATGATGTATTTTGAACCACCCGGTACCTACGTCTGTACGTATCGTATCCTTGCTGGGCGCCATTGTAATGGGTGGAAAACGGTAGATGAGTTATTTGTGATAACGCTATTGAATGTACATATTATGTCGCTCTTCCGATCAAATAGTGCCATATCTTCAATAACTCTGATTTTGATTTAAGTGCACAAAATAATTTATAAAAAAACTCTATGCTAAAAAATAAATATACGGGTGATTTGAGCTTGATGATTTAACCACACGTTGGCTTTATGACATACTTTTTCTTCTTTATTTCTAGCCTCCATTTCCCCACTGCTAAATATCAGGGGCGAACCATGTATAGAAGCGATTATGCACAGCTTACCATTATATTTGACTAACCATAATGTTTTATTGTAACTTTATTTACAGAAAAACAAATAAATAATTACCATTTATTTTAAATCATTTCCACCGTTTGTATTTTTATCCTAATATAAATATAAATTTTAATAAAACGCGCCAGCGCCTGCGGTACGCCAAGAAACTGGCCGATTATTCCAGCTTATTTTTTCATACAAATAAGTATACTATATTTTGAATGTTAATACGTTAACCTACATATAGCGCTCCACGCGGCCGTTTTTAGCACTATTAATTACTAGAACAATGCGGCCAGTTGACATTTTAATTGAATACCTAATATCGACTGAATTCATGGTGGTATTTTCTGTTTATTTTTAATGAATTATATATTATTAAAATATTGGAAAATATATCTTTATAATATAATATAAAACAAAGTTACATCGTTTGAGTTGATTTCATTGATGAGAGTTGTTGTATCACACAGAACCACAGAAAAATGTCGATTTATAGTAAATATTACTTGCATTATATTATGTACCTCCTATTTAGATACAAAAGAATGATATTTTTGAATGGCTTACGTGTAAATAAAATCACCATTTGCCACTGCTAGATATATGTCTCTTCTAACTTCTTCCACCCGTCTCTATTTGACTAGAGTTCTGTGTCAGAATCACTCTGTTTTATACCGGTATAATATCATATACTCTACCCTCTCTCCTACAGCAAAAATATTTTCACCCCAAAGCCGTAAGCTCGTGCCAACTTTAAAAACATCCAAATTTTTTATTTACAAAAACGCACTTTTTAATGTGGAGCAAATCCTTAATTTTGTGGACTAGCATCCCTTTCACAAACCCCTCCCTACCCCTATCGTACCCAACCGCATCCCTTATCCGTGTCCGATGAGTATCGCTTCGTTGGTCAAATACTTTTCTTAAAATAAAAAAAATGTAGGGACAGTGTAGGAGTTTGCAGAAAATATGTAAGTCCAAGAAATAAAATATTTACAACATTTTCAAATTATTAAAAAAATCACAAGGAAAAGAGTTTTAAAACAAATATAGAATTATACAGTATTCCTCTGAAGTTTCGCGGTCTGCCCCAGAAACACCGTAAATAATATGGATATAATTTATTGATTTATTCATTCTAAATTACAATCGTTTGCCCTACTCATCAACTGATTAAGGCTTTGGCTGTGCCCGTATTAAGCCATAAAAATTAACAAGAATAAAAAAACATGATAAAACAAATTGAATTATTACATGTGATGCAGCAAAATCCAGAAAAATGAAATTTAAATAGTAAAGAATAAAATAATAAATAATAACTTTCGAAAGAAGATAATATTAAAAAATCAGATATGAAGATTAAAATACAAATGATATGAATTAAGTTCAATACATGATAAAAAATCTGTGCGCTTTGTAGCTGCAACATTTGCTTCATCTAGTTGCATGTGTTTTTTTAACTTAAAATAATCTATTGGAAAAGGGGAACTAAAATTCCAACCACTTATGTGCTCTGTAGCTGCTAGACGTATTAGGATGTTTACAACACCCTTGAGATGTTTTCCACAAAAATAGCACAAAAAAAATATCCGGATTAAATAAAAATTATCATTAAATTCCTAGAAAATAATACAAATACGTAATTAATATGACAAAAAGCAAACGGTTTAGAGAGTAAGAAATGAAAGTAATAAATAATATGCCAAATAATAGTGAGTGCTAAATTAAATAATACAAAAATAAAAAACGAAAAAACATTCAGATATCAAGAAAAATAATAAGCACACAAAATCATAGAAGGAAAACAGATTAGTAAGTTTTCACAAGCATTGAACTTTAAAAAGAAAAATATGTTTATAATACGTAGACGTGTCTTAAAGCAAGTCTTAAAAAATTGTGTCCTACCAAAAAGTCTTCAGACTTAGTGGGTCCTTAACTGATTATAATATGTTATTAAAAACGCTATATAAACGCCGAATAAACTAATTATTATGATTCTCTAGTAGGTGAAATCCAGTCTTTTGTCTGCAAACATTTAGATAAACCAAAAAAATATTATTCAAACAAATTACAGAAGGGATGGAGAACGTTTGAGAGAAGGGAATATGAGTCTAGGCATTTACAGGGCTTATGACCTGTCGTTGGCTGGTTAAAGTGGCCACTTTACACGCTGTGTAACATTCACCTTTGTTTGAACATCCATATTTGGACTTAAATATTGATATATTATTTTAGGTTTAAGAATGGGAGCAAAAATGAGTGGTATAACTGTTAACTGTCTTCTGTATGCGGATGATGCCGTGCTTTTTGCTAGCAGCAAAGAAGACCTTCAATTCTTGGTAACAAAAGGCTACGATGTATGCAAGAAAAGCGATTTGCTTATGAATGGTGATAAATCGAAAGTGATGGTTTTTGAAAGGGATGAAAATATAACTTAATGTGAGATCAGTGTTAACGAAGATATTCTGAATCGGGTAGAAGAATTCGTGTATCTGGAAAGTATGTTTACTAGGGATGGAAAAAGCGAAAAAGATATTGAAAGGAGGGTGAGTGCCGGGAACAGGGTGAACGGTGCACTGATATCTATTTTGGCAAACAAATTTAAATTATCGCAGTGGCTGAACTAGCAGTTCATAATGGAGTTTCTAGTGCCAACTTTAATTGTATGGGAGGCGAAGTATGGAATTGGAAAAATGATGATGAAAGAAGGTTAAATGCTGTCGAAATGCAATCCCTCAGGCGAATGTGTGGTAAAACAATGCATGATAGGTGCACAAATGTCGAGATCCGTGAACTGTGTAAGGCTGAGATATGCATTATCGACAGAATCAAGTAAGGGGTGCCGCATTGGGTTAGACATGTAGAACGAATGGGCAGCGAAAGAACGGCTAAAAGGATCTACGATGCGAATGTTGATAGATGCAGAAAACGAGGAAGGCTGAGAAAGACATGGCACGATCAAGTCTATCAAATACTTGAAGATGAACATGTCAAAAGTAGGAATAATCGGCGTGCGTGCATGAGAAGATGTATGAGTGTAGGTGAAGCGAGGTCTGTGTGTAAAGGTAGAGTGACATGGCGTTCCTATCCTCTCTGCCTACCTCTACGGGAAAACGGCGTGATGGTTTGTTGTTTGTTTTATTTTAGTTTATAGGCTTTTTTTTTTTAAATGCAGATTTTTTGAGTTGCGACTCTATTTTATCGGACATGCGATTAATTTGGAATTACCTTCATATCACATAATGTTGTACATTGATCCATTCTTGAAACTAAGAATTTCCTAATCCTGGCAGTTGGATTTCCGCAAATAGGGTTTATTTTCTAAAAACACCTTTATTTATTTTAAATATATATTTTGGAAATTCAACAAAAGGTCTTATTACAAATAAGAACTTTTATTTTGTTTTTTTTTTCAAATTTGTTTCTTAAGTTCGCTTATATACAATTAGTATAAAAAATAATATTTACATTTACTTTCTTTACATATTTATTAACATCATTTTACAGTACACACAACATTCATTCAAACTCTTTTCATTCTTCATACATTCAGGCATCTTTTCATGCATTTTTAAACCTCTATACAAGGGGGTTAAATCCAGTCCTTGTCTACAAAAATTGGGACCAACTCAAAACACTGTTGATAAATCCACCTAGTCCAAGAAGAAGTATATGAGGGTACTATTTGCAAACCCGGCAAAATCCAAAATCTAAAGAAAGTAAGAAGGTAATTGAGAAAAGAGAGACATTTACCCAAGCGTCAACTACAACCATAATACAAGATACTCTAACAGGGATCTGATACTAAGTGAAGGGGTCAACACTGTTCTGGCATCGAGACAACACTATAACGTGGGCAAAAAGGTCCATAACCTTTTGCCAGACTTGTGGAAAGACGGGAGTGTTGTCAAGTTACGGAAGGTGTTGACCTCGCTCTTTCATGACATTGGTCTGCAACATAGGTTTGCAAATAGTAATATTTCAGAGCTTGTTGGATTACCGTATTTTTATTGTCTTTTATTTTTTCTTATCATTCTTGTTTTCAAATAAGATATTAAAATATTGTTATTGTTTTTTGGTTTTCATTATATGAAATTGTCTAACTTTACTATTATTTTAAGATTCTGTTGACCGATGTTATTATTTGATTGCGTTTAAATATGCCACGTTGTTCGCAAATGTTCGCCTTTTTGACGTTTGCAAAGTCACATTCCACTGTGTAACAATGTGTAAAAAATGAATTAAACACAATATTCCATTTTTGAGATTTGGAATAAAAAAACAGTGGTTATATTTCACTCAAGTAAAAACGCGGGTAAAACAACGCATTGATAGTAGAACGATAGTTAAACTGAATTCGTCAATAAATTAAACTATGGTAAAATTCAACTTTGTTTTAGAAGTACTTGTTTGTGATAAAATTCCGAAATTTAAAATTGTCAACATTAAAAAAATATTGAATTAAAGTAGGTACTTGTTTATGGTGAAGTTCCAAAACATAAAATAAATATTTTTCAAATATGGCATTCTTTTTGCAAGCGTCAAACTCCGGTCGTCTCACCAACAAAGGGATGTACTTATGTAGGAATACAATTTTTTTAAATGAATTGAATTTAATATTTTCTTGTGTTACCAAAAATCCAAACAAAATAAAAAGAAATAAATGGGTAGAAATTATAAGGAATTTAAAGAAAGAATCTGATTGAGATCCACAAAAAACAAATGCTGTTTGTAACAATCAAAAACAAACTTTTTCCATACACAAAAAAACAACACCTTTCCATTTTTTTGCAAATGCGTTCTCCTCGAATGCAACCCTGGTAGATCGATGAATAAAACATTTATGCTCGTACTTAATTTTTACACATTCGATTGGAGATTTTAATATTTACGAACAGGCGCAGCGCAAAGATCTATATTTCTCTGAAAACCGCACGCTAAGCCGTTAAGGAGGAGTACGGTGACATCACACGTACATAGAAATTATACATATTTTGATGTGCAACTGTGTGACCAATATTTAAAAGTAGACATATTTTTAATAATGTGTATTACATTTACATTTTTAGTAATATTATAAGTTTTGTATAACTTTTTTGTGACAACATTTAAAAAACAATATTTTGTGGAAGCCTATAATTGGACTTTATGGCATGTATTTATAATATAATAGTATCTTATAAATTTATAAATGTATTTTGCCTTTCTAATGAAATAAAATAAAATAAGCCCTATTTAGACCTTTAAATTGTCTTTCCTTAAATATTCTCCACCTCTGTTGTAAAACGTTGGAATGTAATACTCAATTCTTGCATAGGTAATCCATCTCAATCCATAACAATATTTTTTTAAATAATAAGGTGCATGACGTCACCTTAACTTGTAAAACTCGTAAATCCACGAATGGTCAAAAATCATATTTTGGCGTTTTCTGTTAGGACTTCAAATAATATACAAACATACATGTGTCTAAAACTTGCTTATTTGTACAGTGATGAATTATTTAAAAGATATATATATATTTAATGATTTTACACAGTGAATTTTTTATTTCAACAATGTTTGAGTATGTCCAAATGCTTGCAACTTTTATTTCAAGAAAATAATATCACAAACATCGTAATATTTTAATTGAATAAACAATTCTTTTGAAATAAATATAAAACAACTTCGTTTTCAACCGCATTTTTATTTTCATAATTATTGTTACAAGCTTTGTATTTATTTTTTATCTTATAGTTGCGATATCGTTAAGTTATTTTTTGCTCTTTTTTACATTTTTCTAAATATTATTTGAAAACATAAATTATGTGTACTTTTTTCGCTCCTTATATTTAAGTTAGTAGTAATTATTATTATACAACTATGTAGTGTTATCATATGTTTGAATGTAAATAATCTTTGCCGACAAGCCAAATTAATTGGGTTGGTGTGTCCTGTAAAAAAAATATAAAAAAATCAATTTTTTTAAGAAAATAATAAAAATAAAACATTGTTTGTAAATAATAAATAAATAAAATAAATAAGTGCGCTAAAAAAAAAGAAGGACGGGTAGGTAGATATAGATAATTTAAGTTTGGACATACTCAAAACATTTTTGAATTAACTAACTCGTAAAAGAAGAAGTATAAAAAATTGGAAATTCGTTTTCAGGCGTTGCTTAGTAGGTGATTTGGTTCAGCGGATGAATCTCACCCACGTGATATAGGTTTCAGCTCTTTTACTTCATAAAAGTCAACAGATGGATGAGTTGAAGAAATGTGCGTGTTCAAACATAGGCAGAATGGTGAATGTTACACAGTGTGTAAAGTGGCCACTTAAACCAGCCAATGACGGGTCATAAGCCCTGTAAATGCTCAGACTTCCATATTCTCTTCTCAAAAATGTTTTCTCTCTGTGTTGAAATAAATTCGTTTTTTTTTTTGTTTAAAGACTATCAAACTAACCCAAAACATTTTAATAATTTGTGCATCGTATTATTATCGCGGTGATTTTTTTAAGCTTTGTAATTTTGAAATTACATTATAAATAAATAAATAAATATTTTCGTCAGGAAAAATCGAATTGACTTTTTTTTACATTTTTTTTTTTGCACCACAACAGGCCAGGAGGCCTAATTACAGTGGTGAATTACATCACAGAGCACCCAGGCTTGAGAAAAATCACATTTGAATTTTTGTGTTCTCACCGGGAATCGAACCCGGAACCTTCCGTGCGTGAGTCAAGCGTCTTGACCACTACACCACGGAGGCCACCGTGACTCCACCCGTGACGTCACAAATTCTCGTCGGTAAGTTCTGTTGACATCTAAAAGTAGAGTCTGGACTTTACTGGTACGCTGGTGCTGGTTACGCTACTGGTAGCGTAGAAATGCACTAAACATTGAAAAAAGTGGCTGACGGAAACCGGAAATCTATCACAACAAATAACAACCTTTTTAAAAAATTGAATTCAATTAATGTATTTAAAAAATAACATGTACAAAACAAACTAAAATTATATGTCAAAGTAATTGGAGAATCCTGCTCCGCAAAACCCCTTCGGATACATGGAACAGATTAACATCCAAAGCAATGCTGTTCAGCATAGCTGTAGCCCTTCTAACAGGCATAACCATTAGCATACTAGTCCTGTATATCGGAATATGAAACAATCTATGCTGACGCTATCTTAGGTAATTATCAGAAACATACAAACAAATGCTCCTTATAATCTCAGAATTATCGACCATATAGCGCAACAATCGATAAAAATGTGTGGTCAAATACACATTCCTTCTAGTCTCTAAACTGTTGTAGCCAAGCATACCCTGGAGGAACTCGGTCGGGTAGAGTCAAGGATAATACCCGCGCTCTCTCATATAGAGATATCTCAGAAACTTCTTTTGAAAATGATTGGTTGATTCTTAAGAACTTGTGTCGTAGTTCGAAGTAGTTTGTTATTATTAAAACCATATTTATCAATTTTAAACTATTTTCGTGAAACTTCATGGTACAATTAAATGCTCTAAATATTTATAACCGCGTTCATACGAAAAGGTTTTTTTTATAAACAGTTTTCCATAGCACTGAACTACCTCACTTTCTTCGTATTATCGTTGTTTTTTTATTCTTTTATATTTATACAATAACTGCATTTATTACATATTATTTTCATACACATTTACAAAAATATTTTTTTTATTACAAGACTTACCAAAGCCGATGAATTATATTGTGGAGATCGGTAAAGATCCTTTACATAAAAACATATGATAACACCTTAACATATTACAACAGAGATGAAGAACATTTTAGAGAAGGTGATATAGAAGTCTAGGCATCTACAGGGCTTATGACCTGTCATTGGCTGGTTTAAGTGGCCACTTTACACACTGTAACATTCACCATTCTGTCCATATTTGAACATCTATATTCGTTCAACTCTTTCATCTGTTGATGTTTGTGAAGTTAAAGAGCTGAAACCTCTTGGAAACCTCTTAGAAACCTCTTGAAACCTCTTGAGGTTTCAGCTCTTTAACTTCACAAACATCAACAGATGAAAGAATTGAAGGAATATAGATGTTCAAATATGGGCAGAATGGTGAATGTTACAGTGTGTAAAGTGGCCACTCAAACCAGCTTAAATCTTTCTCATTTAACCTCGAATCAATTCACGTGCACCCGTCCATACAATTGATCTATATAGTACACTTCGATAACTCCTCATTTTGTACTATTTTTCTAATGATATAATACTGTAAACTCGGTATCATTTTTAAATTAAATCATTGTAAATTCTGTATAATTTTTATGTACCGAGGTAAAAACTGCTTTTACTCTCAACTGAAAAAAGTCAGTTTGGGATTTACGAGTTTTACAAGTTAAGGTGACGATATTAAATGCTTTTATTGATCCGTTTTTGTTTACATTAATTTCACGGTATATTTAATAAGAAAAGGATGTTGACTTACGAAAACCTACCATTGAAATTTGGGGGCACGTTTTCCGATAATAATATGAGATTTAGCCTGTCCACCTCTTTTCATGGTGGACAGAGCACAATATATAACTAGACTCAACAAATATTATGAATAAGGAAAAAACCATGAAATGCTGGTACTACAAATAAGAATAAAAAGTACATTGATAAATCGTCACGTTGGGGAAACGAGGTTCTATGTAGATTCATAACATTTTTGAGACAATGAAAGTATGAAATAAAGACATGTTTTTTTGTAATATTTTTTATGAATATTATCTTAGTCATAATTAGGGATTAATATCCCTTTAAAAAAAATAATGCAGATAAAACCTCAGAGTAATAATGCGCCAAGCTATAGAGGAGCCCAAACGTAGGAAAACCATTCTATGACTATCGGGTATTAAGTTAGCTACAGTTCGCAGCAAAACAATGGGCCGTACTCAGGTCGAGAATTATCAAATGGATATTAATTTGCATTGTTAATACTATAAAATATGTACCTGTGTATTTATTATTGCAGGGTTATTCCAATTTATTTTTCTATAATTCGCCTATATTTATTTTATAAAACTGAAAATACATGTGTGTGTAGATTTTTTTAAATTTTTTTTTTTTATTCATTTTATTCTCAAAATATTTATGTTACATTTATTGAGACATAAATCCCAACTCCATAGAACCAGAGTCCTGTGTTGAGTTTGTTTGTTTGTTCGTCACATCTTCGAAATGGCAAATCGTAGCGGCCTGAAATTTGGACAGGTCATTTTAGATACAATTTCACGGTTAACATTGCTATTTTCGAGCGAAATTTGAATCGACCTCTACTCGATAAAAACTCAAACTTTATATGGATGCCTAGTGCGGCCCCGACATATTGCCCGTAATCAACTGACAGTATCAACAGTAAACATACTTTAATTCGCAAATTTATCTCCTAAATTGAGAAAAAATAGTATCTGAAGTAAATATGTTGATATTAGGAAAGTTTTTAAGCAATATAATACACGTGTCGGGACAATAAATGCCAAAACTCAATGTGAATTATGGGAAAATATTTGAAATGAATTACCTGTGAAAACTGTCTCCTTTAACACCTTTGACTCTTCTACTGCTGCAACCAAACATACTGCAATTCACCATCGTCGATTTTTATTTGATATAAAGTAAATACCCAAGTTGTTTACAAACAAAGCCAAGTACAGCTACAAAAGCATCCGATCGAACCGTTATGTTTATGTTGTCAAAAAAAACTAAGTGGCCACCAATTTGTTGCTATGTAACAAATCAACATACATAGCTTGCGTTCTATGAAACATAGTGATAGGGCTTCTCTATAGGTTCACGCATTATTACTGTGAGTATAAAATCGATATTTAAATATAAATATAATAAAAGTATAATGTGGTTTTTATCCTAGAGAGTCATGTAAATGTAAATTTCCAACTTAAAGGTGTCAATATTGAGAAAGTGAAGCAATGCAGGAACTTATCATCACTGAAAATCTAGACCTCGACATTGAGATAAAATGCAGAATGGAAGCAGCCCGAATAGGATTTAACAAAATAAAAAATCTTCTTTGTGACGATAAAATAAACCTTAAGCTGAGACAACGAATGGTCAAGTGTTATATATGGTCTGTCTTATTGTACGGTGTAGAGGCGTGGACTCTAAAAGTTAATATTATAACCGCCTTGAAGCATTTAAATGTGGACTCACCGTAGAATGTTAAGAATATCTTGGACCGATATGATAACCAACAATGAAGTATTACGTAGAGCCAATGCTAATAGAGAAGTATTCACCACTGTTAAGCTCCGTAAGATTTCAAATTTTGGCCATGTGTTGAGAGGTGATAAATATGCCATACTTCAGCTCGTCATGAAGGGGAAGATCGAGGGACGTAGAGAGGTCGGAAGAAAACAGCTTTCGCATGGACCAGGATTAGAAATGTGGAGGAGCTGCTTCGTCAACGTCGAGGGGACCCGACATGACACGTGAAGAAGATAATAAAAGTTCAATATCAAAAAACGTGTTTTGTTTTATAGAAACTTGTTTCCGCAACGCGACGAAGTGTCAAATATTTGTGTTCAGTCACTTGCTAAATTTTCTATGTTTACCAGTTTCGAAACGTACCCTCTCTTCATTACGACACTAATTACATTAATATGCGAATTCTATTAACATCCTCCCCCATAGTAGTTGCACAAAAATAGGATACATGGTGTTAGAAGCTAACACAAAGATGCACTGATTATAAAAAAAATATGTTTACAAAGACATCATTCATTCTGTTTACAAATCAGGAACAGAGTAGATAAATCTTTTTTATTTCTTGTTGTGCAACAAACGTAACGTTGATCAAGTTAGCAAATTAAAAGTCAAACTTTACTTAACAAACTTAAAGTTTGTCAAGAGTTGGTGTGTTTTTTACCGTAACGTTTGTCAAAAAAAATATTAACAAGCATTACGTTTGTCTTCAAATAGGGTGCTTACTAATGTATCGACTACGTCTACTAATGTATGTGGGTAATATATGTACACACATACATACATACATACAAACACATATATGCACACATACATCATCATCATTTTCTATCCGCACCTAATGGTGCATAGGGCACTGCATTGGTACATCAATCGCGGTGTATCTTGATCATGTATATTATTTTTACATGAAGGTAAGACGATCGGTCTTACGCTTCAGTTACCAGTCCAGGTACTATGAAATATTCTAGTGTAAAAACACCTTTTTAAATAAATATTTCAAGTCAAGTCGGTCAGTTATCGAGCCCGAGAGCTCTTGCATGGTAGGCAAACGCGCTAACCACTACACCACGAGGCCGACATGCATAGTTATGTAAACAAACCTAAGGTTTGTCTACAAGTAAATGTGTTTACAGAAGTAGCTTTTGTTAAAATGTGGATTTTTTTTTTGTCTAAAAAGTGCGATTGCCCATTTCACTGTCAATTTTAAATTCCCTCAAATAAAGGTAGTGATCTTTTATGAAAATGTAAAAATGATACTCAAAACGAGCCACCATTTTGTATTGATTATCGCTTAGCGGTTTATTCTACACAGAAACAGAATATTATTCAACCCCTTGTGATTTCAATTGGCTAAAATTAGGAGACTCAATATACATTATGTGACGTCAGAAATGAGCGCTTCACTCTTAACACTTTGAGTACCGGCCGAATACACATAGAATTTACCCTGTGCCCGGCCTATTTTTGTGAAATTTCATGCTTTGTGAAGGGTTTCTTAAAAGTGTCATAATTATGAAAATACTGGGTTAAATCAATTGCAACTTCTCATATTTATTTCAAACAATTTAATAAGTATTTTTTGTTTGATAGTTTTGCCAACATTGGCCTTTATAAAGAGAGCCACGTTGCAATGTTCGCACATATACAGGTGAAGGGTCTCACTCCTTTTATTGTGCTTTGACAGTATTTTTTTTTTTTGGTTTCGAATTAAATGTCGAATTTACGTCAAAACCCCACTGGCGGTTAAAAAATGACAGAATTCGCGTTGAGCATGAGTTGAGTGTCATAATTTTAGAATGCTCCGGGTAGAACGCTGTCTGACTTTTCTTCATTAACACATATTCCCGTATTTTCTCCATGGATTATGGCACTAGAGTAGTGATTTTTGCAAAATTTCAATTTGGGCACGACAAAGCCTCTTAGCCAATCACATGAGTAGATGAAACGAAAAACTAACCCTTATTACAAATATATAAATAGTTCAAAAAAGTCCGCAATAATAAAATAATTGAACTCTTTCAACTAAAACCCTTTAATAAATATTTATTAATAAATATGGCACTGGCTGAATTGTAGACGAATAACTAAAACATGAAAAAAATTGTAGTAAAGATGGACACAATATGAGAATATCAGAACAAAACTAAAAAAAAAAAAAAAAAACGAGACAAGGATAGTCGAGACTAATAAACCAGTCTACTATTACTACTACTACTACCATCACGCCATTTCTCCGTAGGGGTAGGCAGAGAGAATGGACCTCTACACACGTCTGTCCTGGCATACATTCCTAGCTTCTTCCACATTTAGACATCTTAAATACATCTATGTTGCTGGCACGTTGGTTTGCAAGTATGTACACGCATCCGAACTACTGGTGAATTCGCGCTATAATTAGTCAATGATTGACCATTTTGCATGTTAGTTTGATTGAGATCCTGACGAAGAGACGAGTACGTCTTGAAACCGGTAGACATAAAAAAGTCAGTAAGTGGTTATGTACTAATATTTACTACCATTTAGTAAAATTTTTGACCACAACGTTAATACTTATAATATTTACAATACATACTGTTTCCAAGTGATCGCGGTCACGTCCTTCACTAGGGCCCAAAAAACTTTATTTTTTCGCTACAAAATGAATGACCAGAATCTTATACGAACACGTTAAGGATCTGGGCGTTAAATTTGTGAGAACCCTGACATTTCATGAACATATAGAGGCAATCAGTGGTAATGCATTGAAGTTGAAAAGATTTGTTCTGTGTTCTGCCAGGGTTTCCGAAAATACCAGCGTAATAAGAACTGTTTACAACTCCTTGGTGCGAAGTAGACTCGAGAGGGGCTCGATGATTTGGGGGCCACATGAACTGAAGTACTCTCTTATGATAAAAAGATCCAAAATAAGTTTCTGAGGTATCTCTACATGAGAGAGTGCGGGTATTATCCTTGGCTCTACCCGACCGAGTTTCTCCAGGATATGCTTGGCCACAGCAGTTTAGAGACTAGAAGGAATGTGTATTTGACTACACATTTTTATCGATTTTTGCGCGGTATGATCGATAATTCTGAGATTATGATGAGCATTGGTTCGTATGTTCCTGATAATTACCTAAGACAGCGTCAGCATAGATTATTTCATATTCCAATATACAGGATCAACCTGCCTATGGTTATGCCCGTTGGAAGAGCTACCGATAGCGGCATAGGCTGAACAACATCGCTCTGGATATTGATCTGTTCCATGTATCCGAAGGGGTTTTCCGGAGCAGGATTCTCCTACTACTTTGACATGAGTCTCTTAAATGTATTTTTTCTTTTTTATAATATGTGCGTATTGAATATATGTTCGTAATGTAAATGTTTAAGATAAAATAAATTAATTGAATTTAAATGAATTGAATACTATGAACTCTGCTGGTACATTTCATACATGTAATATTATATTTTTTCTGATGTGTCTACATTACTTATAGCAAGACTTATTTCACAAATAAAATACCCTGTCAGTAAGAAAAATGAATTGTCACGTCTACATTAGTACTTCCACTTCACAATCGGTAATAACGTCACTACAATTAATCATTTTTTTCATAAGAAACGAAGCATTATTTTTCCGCCTCAGAACGTTTATTTTAAGAAAATAATATCACAAAAATCATATCATTTTAAATAAATAATAATTCTAATAAAATAAATATAAAACAAACTTGTTTTCAACCCCTTTTTTCTACTTGCCGGTTTCAAAGCTACACAAGCTTCATTATTAAGGTATAATTAACTAATGAATCTTTTACAATTTATTTTAACAGTGATAACTAAATATTACATCGTAACATATGGAGCTTGTTGAGGAGTGGACGAGATGTTAAGAATACCTCATCCTAGGAGGAGGAAAATTTAGTAAGTGGACTGTATTGTTGGGAAGGAAGGTTGCGCAGCTCCACTTACCTGCTGATGATGAGGCGTGATGAGTGCTGGAACCATGGTGAAGCTGGCGGTCGCGAGACGCTGGCACAGCTTGTATGGAGCTGGTGGTCTAAAAGGTCGCAGGCACAGATCGCTTGAGGAAATATAAGTTGTGCACTTCACTTGTTTGATGTTAGATTAGTACTGATAATATAATGTTTTTATAATGTAGAATTATTGTTACACGGAGTGCGCTAAAAAATATGAAGAACGGGTAGGTAGATATGAATTATTTAAATTTGGACAAACTCAAAACATTGTTGAATCAATACCTGGTAAAAGAAGAAGTATAAAAAATTGGAAAATTGTTTTCAGGCGTTGCCTAGTAGGTGAATTGGTTCAGCCGGATGAATCTCACCCACATGATAAAGGTTTCAGCTCTTTTACTTCACAAAAGTCAACAGATGGAAGAGTTAAAAAAACGTGGATGTTCAAACATAGGCTGAATGCTGAATGTTACACAGTGGTGAAGTGGCCACTAAAACCAGCCAATGACAGGTCATAAGCCCTGAAAATGTCTAGACTCCCATATTTCCTTCTCAAAAATGTTGTCCTTCTTTGTTGCAACAAATTTAAATATGACTCCTTAGGAAAGAAATCCAGCCAGTCTGCAAGCATTTGGACATACTCAAAACATTGTTGAGATATGGATTAGACTGAGAATTTGTCCGAACAGAGCCAATAAGTCAAGTCTTCATGTCGATCTTAAGACGTCAACTGTAAAGTGAGATGGATACGATCTTCAATATAAGACAGGAGTAGACTTAAGGAAATATTGTTTATTTGGTGATTAATTATTTTTTTCTTATTAAGATTTCCTAATTGTCTAATTTCAATATTTTATTTTCAACATGAATCCAGTGTCTTTAATAAAATTTTAATTATTTTCTTTAAGATGGGTAGTAAACAATTATTTAAATATAAAATGTTACGCGTCATCGTCGTACCCGTATCTGCACCAGATGGTGCATAGGGAACTGCTTCGGTACATGAAGTGCAGTGTATTTTGATCATTTTTGTTACATGAAGGTAAGATGATCAGTCTCGGGAATTATGACGATGAAGATGTTCTGTCATTGACTGGTTGTTGTGGACACTTTAGACACTGTGTAACATTCTTCGTGCAGCTATATTTCAACAATTCTTCCATCTTTTCATTTTTTTTAAGTGAAAGAGCTGAAAATTTTGATGTGGGTGATGTTCATTCGAATTTTTTTAAAATTTATTCGTCAACAGTTCAAAGAACCGTAAAAAAAATACAGAAATAATCACTGCAGTGAACAATTTATACTGTAATAAATAATAGAAAATATAATCGAAAAGTTGAAACTAAAGAAGATAAGTGAAAATAAAATACAAATAAAAACCAAAAAAAAATTAAAAGATACATAACGCCTGTAAATATACAAATTTATGTATTTTTAAAGTCATCAACCGAATGTTTTCAAAAGATCTCTAAGATAAGAAAGACCATTTGCGAAAGATTTATCGACATTAACCTATTTGCTACCAACACTCGTTTGAGAAGCATTAAGTTTTATAGAATCGAACTCCGGCTTTTTACAACATCGAAATACTGTTATGCACCCCCGATTTGTAAAAGTTCTGGTTATATTTCACTGTCAAAATCGCACAAATGGCTTCATCAGTTGTCATTTGACACGCAAAAGAAGTGGGTTTATTGCATGTTTTTCAGATCGATAAATGCGCAGTAATCGTATGATACGATCTGAACCCAGCAATGCTTTGCTATTGCTAGATATTACTATGGGGAACAGGATATCAAAATGACATAAACAGACTACAAAGACAGCAAAATAAAATATTAAAGTTAGTATATGACCTTCCCTATCTAACAGCAACTAAAGAACTTTTTGAACAAACTAAACAATTAAACGTAACTGAACTCTTTAAACTAGAATCATTAAAATTTATTTATAAATTAGCCACTGATGAAATTGTAGACGAAGAATTAAAACTTGAAAAAAATTGTAGTAAACATGAACACAATACGAGAATATCAGAAAAATATCATATACAATCTTTTAAAACGAGAAAAGGACAATCGAGACTTATAAACCATGGACTGAAATTATACAATAAACTACCAGACAAAACTAAACAAAAGACTCAGACAACCTTTACAAAAGATGTTAAAAATATTATTATTAACAATAGAATGTGAATTTTAAAAGTGAAAACATTTTGTTAAATGTATGTAACCCGTAAGGGTTTATCAATAAAATTTAAATAAATAAAAAAATTGAAAAAAAGATTATATTATATTATATATTCGTATAAAGATCAACACGATCGAAAGTTTGATATAAATTATTGTATCGAATTAAAATCAGATATGTACATATACATCATTATAACCAGGTTTCCGATTACATCAATTGTGAGGATATGCGGTGACAGGTAATTTTGATAAACAGGTATTTGAACATTGTTTTTCTGTCACTGTTTTGCAGATGCATCCTAGATATTGTGCATATTAAAAGGTTCCTAACTAAAAAACATCTAACTTAAATAGACAAAATCGATAAAATCGACGTTTCGTTATCTTGTTTTCCGCATCTCAATACTGAACCGATTTTGTTTTTTTTTAGATAAGAGTATCAGAATGAAATTTTACACAGTGTGTAAAGTGGCCACTTAAACCAGCCAATGACGGGTCATAAGCCCTGTAAATGCCTATACTCCCATATTCCCCTCTCAAAAATGTTTTCCCTCTCTGTTGCAACAAATGCAAAAAAGAAAACGGCCTGAGCCAAATACAAAGGTTACATGAAGAAACATAAATGCAAGAAACTGAACAAAAATAACAGAAAACTATGTACCAAAGACAAACAAGGGCAAAACAATAATGGTTAACAAAATATTTATAAAAACGAAAGACATAAGACTTCGAGCTAAACCATGCCAATCCAACTTCATCCCACACTGTTTGGTCGCGAAGAGATCTACGAAAAGCCGGAAGATCTATCCCAAAGAATTCCAAGTCGTGTGATGAATTGACTAATCTACACATTATAAGGGTTTTATTATTTTTTAATGTGAAATACCTCCATGTTGTTTTTTAGATTTTTCAAACTTATTTTTTAATGGAAATTTAAGTACAATCACGAAAATAAAATCTGTGTTTAGAAAAGTACTAATATCGCATTTTCGAATCGTATGTTAAGTTTAGCAGGCGTTTTAGTACGGGTATTCCCTCTTGTGAAATACCAAAAAACAATTTTAAAAAGTTGGGACCAAAAGGGTGAAAGCATCGGAATTCAGTAATATAGAATAATACGGAACGATAATGAAATATTTTCCTCCCCTGTCGGATTAAGGGGAGATATATTTATTATGGAATACGAATTCTTCGAGAAGAAAGTTAAAGCAAATGTCTATCTAAATTGGAAGCGGATTTGGAATACTTAGCGACCTTTGACTTGTGACATTTTGATTTTTTTATTTATTTATTTATATTTCGACGGTTCAAAGAACCTTTTACAATAAAAAAGTTTTACAGAAATAATCACAGCATGAACAATTCATAATGTAATATACAATATGAAATATAACTATATAATTCAACTAAATAATTAAAAGAATTTTTTTTTTTTTTTAAGCGTGTAAAGTGGCCACTTAAACCAGCCAATGACAAGTCATAAGCCCTGTAAATGCCTTGACTTCCATATTCGCTTATTTAAGGTATTCTCCATCCCTGTTATAATTTGTTAATCTTAATGACCCCCGAGGTGGTGAAATCCAGTCTTTTGTCTATGAACATTTGGACAAACTCAAATATTGCAATGAAACCAACTGGTCCAAGAAGAAGGTTAAAAATTGAAAAATTGTTTTCAGGCGTTGCCTAGTATGTGAAATAATTCAGTCAAATGAATCTCTTCACAACAATAAAGGTTTCAGCTCTTTGACTTCACTAAAATCAACAGATGGAAGAATTGAAGAAATATGGATGTTCAAACATAGGCAAAATGATGAATGTTACACAGTGTGTAAAGTGGTCACTTAAACCAGCCAATGACAGGTCATAAGCCCTGTAAATGCCTTGACTTCCATATTCCCTTATTTAAGGTATTTTCCATCCCTGTTGTAATTTGTTTATATTCATTATTGTTCATTGTAATTGCTCAAATGCTTAGCATGTTTTTAAGCACGTCGATAGTTATTTGTAATTGAGTAACTGGCCGATTTCAAACCAAAAATTGTAAAAATCACCTTCTTCAAATAGTGTTATTTTATTTATTGATTTATTGTGTTAACGTATACGGCAAAATGCCTTTTACAAAAATTTTAATATAAAAATATTTAGTTTAATTAACGCATACAATACTTTTTACCCAAGATTAAAAAAACATAAATTAAATCTAAAAATTATAGAACTCATTAAAAAAAAGTTTAAAACAATTAAAAAAAAAAAAAAATTAGAAAGTAAAATAATTTGAAGGATTAATATAACAAGAAAATCATAAAGTACTGTTTCAAAAATATAATAATAGAGTTTTAATTACCATTCTCTATCTTTGAAAAAGTTTAATAGGTTTGTTCTACAAGAACAATTCATTCATCATTATTGCCTTTCAACACCTGATGGTGCATAGGGCACTGTGTTGGTGAACCAATTTATAGCGTTTCTTGATCATTTTTGTTACATGAAGGTAAGATAATCAGTCTTACGCTTCAGGTACCAGTCCAGGGACTATAAAATATTCTAGTGTGGAAACACCCTATTTAATAAATAATTAATATCAACCATGTCGGGAATCGAACCCGAGACCTCTTGAATGGTAGGCATATGCACTGACCATTACACTACCAGGCCGACAAAAATAAAACAATACGTATTCTAATTTCGAAAAATTATTAATTTAAAAATACCTGCAGTAAAAGAACATATACAGAATGTCAAATCTTACATTTAAAGTTTGAATGAGGTTTAATTCAATATTAGATCTGGCTGTTTTCTGCGAAATGCATATTCGAGATTGTGTGGTCTAGCCAGACTATAAAAATCATTAAAACTGGTCAAATACATAGTAAAATTATTTTTTGTGTTATAAAAAAAACATTATTTATCATTTGTCAAAGTCAAAAAACAGACCAACTGTTGGGTAGATTGAATTATTTACGCTTTTCACAAACGTGCTATTATCTCAGTTTCACTTTTCTATGGCGGGCAGCTTTTTGCATAACTACGTACAATTCACAGTTGAATTAAAAGCAATCGGAGCGTAAAAAATTATATAAAATCTTACATAATTATGGTGGTTATAAAATAACATAAAATTACATTATAATTTTTAAAGTTTTCTTCAAAATTCATACATTTTTTTATAAAAAACTGTTGGGAAAGGATGTTATATGACACCTCGGTGCTCTTGTTGTGACACGTTGAATAGCATTGATCTAGTCACGCGACCCGTTAGCGGTGAGGTACATACAGTGGGGAGTTGGGAGGCGGAATGTTTGTTTAATTAAACACACGAAATCCGGATTTTTTGGTTATTGCTGGAAATAAGCGCCTAATTAGCAAAAAGCTCACTAACCAATGTATTGAAGATTACTTAACTAAAAAGCGAATGAATTGTTCTGCTTGCTGTTGCAAGAAAATGGGAGAAAAGCAAACATACATGTAAATTATGATAAAAAGAATAAAGTGGAAAAATATTTTTTAAATTTTGATAAAAACAGTATGAGGTAGGATGTGTGAAAAGTAAAATCAATAAAAAAAAACTATTGAAAATAATATGTTTCCTGTGAGATAATAGGTATCTTTTTTAGACCCGGATAAGTTAAATAGGATTGAAAATTGCATACCAAATTGCTGCACTAGAAACTGCCAATTATCTCGTCAAAGTTCTCAATTTGAAGACACCAATCACCGATGACGTATAATTAAATAGACACGTTCATAGCAGGAAGAATACGTAATTTCGATTTGTAGGTAATTGCATTTCGCGCCTTCATTTTCCAACGAACTTTTATCGTGATCAGACGTGATTTACGCAGAAACATGCTGTGTTGTAAAAAGTTTATTTTTTTTAAAGTTTTCATCAAAAAAATATTTTTATTTAGGTATATTGGGCCATCGCATCGTTTGCTAAGTTTCCTACAATATCCGAATCCGAGTTACATAAAGTCCATTTCACTTTATACTCTCCGATTACATTATTCCTCATTTCTCCCTGATCATATTGGATCGTCTGTAATCCCTGCAGGGGAAAATGATACTTGGGATCTATTTGAATTAATCTCTGAAAAATTTAAGTCTCGGCCGAAAAGTTTTATTGAGCGATCGGCTAGTTTAGTTTTATAAGTAATATCTTTATTATTAGCGAAATTAAAATAACTCATTAATCTGGCAAAATCTTTATTTTAAAGCCTTGAAAAATATTGAAGGAGGCCTTTGAAAAGGTTTAATTAAAAAGTTTATTAGTTTGAAAATTTTTATCAAACGAATTATTATAATGTCATTGACCTTTTTTTCACCTGCTCGGGCACGATAGGTAAAAACGGTTACTACTAGACCACGATGTAGGCTAATTTTTACACGATTCTTTTATTAAACTGATAATTTGAGAGAATCCGGTAGAAAATATTCGCCAGGTTCGTAAAATGGGCAAAACACAAAACGATACAACGCAAAAACGGTTTAAGTGTTTTAAAAGAGAAAGAAATATTATTTATTTAATTTTATAGGGTAATTCAGCAAAAAACATATATTGAATAGAAAACATACAATTTGAAGGTAATTGTTGATACCATTTCGTATTCATATAGGTATTTCTTCTATCATAGAATTACACAAAATAGAAAGAATTTCATTTGTTGTTTTTTTGTATTACTATTTTTTTTTATGCAGCATATAATCTTATTTTTAGTGGCGGGAGTCAGTGCTATGCAAGCTTTTATGAAAATCTATTGTGGCGGGTCCCCGTGAATAGTTCTCGCTCTCCGAGGCGAGAGCTTACATTTTGCCAAATCTCCCCCTCGGGATCTTAGGCAGGGAGCGAGCTCTTTAACATCCACAGGTTTAACCAGTGGTCCTCTGAGGATGACGCTCCATTCATAATGCAAAACCTCATACTCACATATAATGTGTATAGCAGGGGCGAACAGTGTATAGAAGCGATTATACGCAGCTGACCATTATATTTGACTTACCATAGTAATGTTTTACTCTAACTTTATTTACAGAAAAACAAATAAATAATTACCATTTATTTTAAATCATTTCCACCGTTTGTATTTTTATCCTAATATAAATATAAATTTTTATAAAGCGCGCCCAGCGCCTGCGGTGAGCCAAGAAACTAGCCGATTATTTCGGCTTATTTTTTTATACAAATAAGTATACTATATTTAGAATGTATTAACCCCAGTGCGGGTTTTTTCTCCTAGATTAAACTAGCAGATTACACAAATTATTTAAAGATTCTTGATTTGGGAAACAGTATTTTAAACATTTTTTTTTAAGGACTATTTTTCTTTGAGATGGTACTTTTGACATAAGACCATAATTACTTTCATGCGTCATATTGCAGGACATATAGCGCTCCACGCGGCCATTTTTAGCACTATTAATTACTATGACAATGCGGCCAGTTGACATTTCAATTGAATACCTAATATCGACTGAATTCATAGTGGTATTTTTTTTTTTTTTTAATGAATTGTATATTAAAGTAATGGATAATGTATATATAATCACCATTCGCCACTGGTGTATAGATGTCATGCAATTATTTACTAAGATTTATTTCTAAGAGATAATTTGCAGAAGTTGAGAAAGAATCATGAAAAATTAAAATTTTGCTGCTTAGGCAGTATATATAATATAATATAATATTTTTTCTTCTTCCCAAGTCAATCCAGCGCCCCTTAAATCCGCCGAATAAAGTCGAATAATCGTCATCGATGAACCTACAGGATTGCGTGTGCCCACAGGTTTAAAGATGCGTATTATCTGAAACTCTAGTCTATACTCGGTTAAAACGAAATGCCGATTATTCAACTCCTGTGTAATGCCAGTACTCCTATTTGGGTGCGAATCTTATCACCTTACCAAAGCTCAAAACAGCAAACTTCTGAGTTTTGAGAGTAAGTGCTTGAGAAGAATATTAGGTATAAGGTGAATTAGTTTTATAACTAACATTGAAGTCCGAGAACGGACGCAGCAGCCTCCTATAACGAGCGTCTTAAGAATGCGGCGGTGGACCTTCCTTGAAAACGTGCTGCACATGCCTCAAGAGAACTTAAACCCAAGACCCTTAAACCTCTTCCATATTTTATTCCTGACTGAAAATATTGTTGAAAAAGTAACTAATTTTTTTCTGCAGCACTGACACCTGAAGCGTAAGACTGATAAACTCTAAACTTTACCTTCTCAAAAACAATTTGATTGCCGTTTTTTTCTTTTCTTAATACCTGCCACGGAAAATACTTGTAATAATTTTCTTTACAGCCCGCAACTTGACCTTACGTAAAGTCATCATATCGATTTTCTCGCTACATTTTATAGCGGGCTTAAGCGCGAAAGTGCCATAAATTGAAACGGTTAATGGAACTTATGTTATAATAGACCGTACTCATAATGGTTTTAATTATGTACATATAACAAAAATAATATGTCCATGAACACGACAAGGGTCTCGTAAAAAGGCGTTTCTCTATAGTGGCTAATCCGAGACTAATAAATTTATAAAATTATGCATTACAAAAAGTAGATTGATTATCCAAAATATTTTTTATTCTTCCGAATCTTTATAGGCAAGATTTGAAATTTACTTTGAAAAATAAACAAATAAAATAAATTATTTCTTAAAAGTGGTATTTTTTTACAACTATTAAAAAAAATAAGTAAAAAATCTCAATTAACAAATTATTATTTTATGTTTTTTCTTTTTTATTATTATTTTTGAATTTTTCTTTGTGAGGGAACAATAGTTTAAAAATGGCTATGTACAATTATTTACTAACATAAAGTGTTTAACCACGAGTTATTGCATTAAATAAAAGTATAAATTCAAAAGGTTTTAAAGTAAATTATATAAAAATATATACCAGAACCTGCTGACGTATACTGCCGTCATAAGAAACAGTGACGTTTCTACAAAACACAAAAAACGGAGAAAATAAATATTTTGTAACTCGGAGATTAAAAAAATTCGCTGTGTGAAAAATACCACAAAAATTAAGTAAATTATTATGCGACATTGTGTATTATGGTTTGCTTTAACGAAATATTCATATTAATTTTAATAAATTTTACGTTATTTATTAAAAAATCAATATTTTCATCTTTTTTTTAGTAAAAAAAACAAAAAAAATGTTATACTGCAATGAAAAGACGTTTCTAGCTAGAAACGCCCTTTTTATTTAGTAATTAAGTAAACGTATTTATTTTTTAGTGTTAATATGCCTATTGATTCTACTTAACTAAATAAAATAGACGTTACTGGTCATTTACTGTTTTTAAAACTAGTAACGCCGACCTAATAATCAATTAACTTCGAAATTACCAGCAGATCTTAAATTTAATTGAAAACGAGTAGGCACATTCATTTAAGATGTTTTTAAAAAAGGAATAGAAGAAAAAATAAGTATATTGATCACTCTTTAATAATTATATATGTCAGAACAGCCTTTTATATTTAGTAATCTTCAAGACTTTTTGCAGTTAAGTCTCATTTATTAGTGAAAATAATAGAGTTGTGGTTATTTAAGGAATATAGGTGTATTTTTAATACATGCGTATTTTTTTCCTGATTCCGAAAATGTATTTAACTAATTTTCGAAAAAAAAAATTAGATTCGTCCTTCTTTCTTGAGACGGTAGTATAGCGTGCTTGTAATTCCGCAGGACTTTAATTTTGAAAAAAGAAACACCTGAAAAAAACCGTTCTTACAGCCCATGTGACAAGTGATATGTGATGTTATTTTATCGACTTTTTATTTATACTATTATGTAATAATGCATTAAATTCCTTCAAACCAGCACTTGTGATGATTAAGAACATTTTGCGGAAATAAAACTTGTAATATAATATGTAATGTTATAAGTAAAGTAAATATATGTATTTTGTCATAAATAAAAATTTAAAGAATTATAGATTTTTGAAAATATGTAAAACCATATATCTAAAATATATGTGTAAAACATTAATATACATACTCGTATATAATATATATAACGATGCAGCACTAATGGGCAGGTCTACCAACGAATAAAATGACTCGCCTACAGTTTGTATTGAATGCCGCAGCGAGACTTATTTTTGGAATCTCTTAAGTTCAGTCATATCACTCCACTACTTTGGGAATTACACTGGCTACGTTTTCCACAGAGGGTGGAGTACAAACTCTGTTGGCTTATGTATAAGTCACTGCACGACTCTGCTTCAGAATATCTAAGGGAACTCTGCATTCTAGATGAACTAGCTGACAGACGTCTTACGCTCTTAGATCAGCTACATCTACGTCGAAAGGAAAAGTTATTATACCTCTAAGCAAACAGCGCTCTAAATTCGACGAACGTGCATTTGCGGTCGCAGGCTCTACGGCATGGAATGCTCTCCCAGCAGAAGTCCGAAACTGTGAGAGTGAAGTGATGTTACGGAAGAAACTTAAAACCCACTTGTTCTCTAAATCATTTGAATAAATTCTTAGCATGTGGTGACAAAGTACATTATTTTTCTTAAATTAAAAAGTTAAAATTAAATTTATATCTTTATACAATCACTTTGTAAAGTGCCCTTGAGGTATTATATTACAAAAGTGGCGCTTAATGAGTTATCCATAATATTTATTATTATAAGCACCCATCTTGTGGTCCATTCAACTGAAGTTCCGGTGCATACCTTGTAGTCGGCGTAAAAAGGCGTGACGTACAGCTGGCATAGACAGTTTGTTTTTTTTAAACTATATTACGGTCTTTTGCACAGCAATAAGAATATAATTCCAAAAAATCATTCCATAAAGCGTTATCTGTATTTACCTCAGTGGTGTAAAAACGCCTGTTAATATTTTCAATTTTGAAAAAAAAAAAAATTATTTCAATCGAATTTTATGATTTAGTTTTATTGATCAACGAGCGCTTTCTCCAAAGTAGGGATGAAGCTTTTCTCCTAAAGGTAAATATTTGTTTTTACTTTTAAGTATGTATCCAGTACAATGGTACTTAAGGGCTGAAACCTTTATTTATGTGCGTTGCCTAGTATGTACGTGTAATAATTCAATTAGATGAATCTCACCCCCAAAAATAAATGTCTCAGCTCCCTAACTTCAAAAATATCAACAGATGATAGGATTGAAGGAATAAAGATGTAAAAATATAGGCAGAATTGTGATTGCTACACAGTGTGCAAAGTGGCCACATAAACCATATGTCCATGTACTTGTAATTTTCTCAAACTGAACGGTTTGGGTAGGTAGGAAGAAATTGCCTTAAGGCAATATGCCCGCCCTTATATGCAAATAAACTGTACATGTATAAAAACTGTTAAATAAATAAATCCAGCCAATGACAGGTCATAAGCCCTGTAGATGCCTAGACTTTTTGAAAATGTTCTTCATCTCTGTTGTAATATGTTAATATTAACAGCTCCCCGGGGAGTTGAATCCAGTCCTTGTCTACAAAACTGTGGACTAACCAAAGCTTTATTGATAATCAGATACTTTGTTTAAAAATTTACAAAGTATGTCTTTATAATACTTATTTTTCTATTATTTTTTTTTCTATTATTTTTTTTTTTTTTTGCACCACAACAGGCCAGGAGGCCCAATTACAGTGGTGAATTACATCACAGAGCACCCAGGCTTGAGAAAAATCACATTATATATTTTTTTGTGTTCTCACCGGGAATCGAACCCGGAACCTTTCGTGTGTGAGTCAAGCGTCTTGACCACTACACCACGGAGGCCGCCTTATATATTCGCATATAATTGATTAACATAATGTTACAGTATAATATACAATTTCATACGTACATAATATACCCGCATAATAATATACTTTATCTGTATTTGCTTTATTTCCGAAGATAAATAAATATATAGATAAATATAATGATGAGTCTAAAACAAAAATACAATATCAGCAATATTAAGATTTCTAACCGTGAAGGGGTGAGTTGGGCAAATAAAGCGAGTAAAGGGCTGAAATTGGAATACCCCCGTCAGCATATTATTTCACATCACGGTATGAACACATTGTACAATAAAATTAGGGATGGAATGGACAACGCATTCATACATCATAGACCAAATCGATCGAACCGCGGGTTAATTTGGTTAGATGCGTATGAAAATAGCATACTCGTATATACTCCCTCAACAATGTTTTGAATTTGTTTCAATGTTTGTAGACAAGCTGGACTTATTCCTTAGGGAGTTATTGAGATATAAAGTTGTTGCAACAAGGAGAGAAAACATTTTTGAGAAGGGAATATGGTAGTCTAAATATTTACAGGATTTATGACCTGACATTTATCATTCATTTAATTATTACACATAAAACTTTTATATGAACAGTGAGCCGACGATGTGTGAAGTTTTTTTTTTTATACACCAAAGTGAAATGGGTCAAAAAAGTTGCGTTTTTGATCACATTGAACGTAAAAAATATTTAAAAAAATATTTCATTCTTCTTATGGCCCTCAATCGAGGTTTAAATGTATGACTGTCTGAATGTTTTGTTCAGTATCTATATTGATAAAATATTTTTTTGTTTCTTAAGATATAACTTAATTACGTCACAAATTAGAAAACGTTTTAAAACTACCGAAATGCAAAAAGTTTCTACTCCCGGAACTAATTCCGTTGAGCGCCCGGCTAATATTGACAAAAACAATGGCTCATTAAAACAATGCTTTCCATTTATTAGAAAACAAAATGCAAAAAATTTACTTTTTGGAAAACTTCAAGCTCTGGTTAAGGGCGAAAAGTAGTATCAAATATTTTTTGCGTTCTGAGTAATCCAAAAGGCAGCTTTCTTTACCCCTTTCATTTCTAAATTCGGAAAAAAAATACCGGCCCATTCTAGTGAGCACTTCGCTGGGTAACCCGTGTCGAGGCATTCATTGACATTATTTTAATATTATGTTCTAGTTACAGTAGTTGGCAGTTATAATAATATATGCGCATACATACATACACGTAAATGTATGCAAGATGTACACATACCTACATATCTCTACCCGACCGAGTTTCTCCAGGGTATGCTTGGCTACGACAGTTTAGAGACTAGAAGGAATGTGTATTTGACTACACATTTTTATCGATTGTTGCGCGGTATGATCGATAATTCTGAGATTATGATGAGCATTGGTTTGTATGTTCCTGACAATTACCTAAGACAGCGTCAGCATAGATTGTTTTATATTCCGATATACAGGACCAACCTGCTCATGGTGGTGCCTGTTGGAAGGGCTACCGCTATGCTGAACAACATCGCTCTGGATATTGATCTGTTCCATGTATCCGAAGGGGTTTTCCGGAGCAGGATTCTCCTACTACTTTGACATGAGTCTCTTTCATGTTTTTTTTTCTTTTTTATAATATGTACGTATTGAATATATGTTTATAATGTATATTATAATAATAAAAATTCGTTTGTAGTTTTATTTCACTTTTATTTGTATACTTCTTAAAAAATGTATTACCAGTAACCGGGTTTCATCGTAACCGACATCGTCAGACTGGTGGGAGACTAAACAAATTTTGAATTAAAAAAATATGGATGTTTAAACATAGACAAAATGGTGAATGTTACACAGTGTGTAACGTGGCCACTTAAACCAGCCAATGACAGGTCATAAGCCTTGTAAATGCCTAGACTTCCATATTCCCTTATTTAAGGTATTCTCCATCCCTGTTGAATTTGTTAAATTTATTTTTATTTATATTATTTTATTTTATTGAAATAAACGTCACTTAGTGCCTTTTACATTTAAGTTGCAAATACAATAAAATACATACACGCAAGTAGAATAAGTAAAATATCGTAATTAAAATAAATTATTACTAAACAGTTATTTACAAATTAAGGAGTCAAAAAAAAGTTAAAACAGAGTAATGAGGATCTTAAAACATTTAATTAAAAAAAAGCTAGATATAAATATAAATATTTACAATTCAAATAAAAACATGTGTTGGAAATCTAACAGCCACCATCGACCACTATCAAGATGCTACGAGTTATTGACTGATTCGTTGTAAAATATTGAAGAAAAATGCAGTACTGACTTATCTCGTGAAATGGAAATTTTTATTTCGAATGACGTTTAATTTATCGCATCTTTACTATTTTGCTTTACTTTTTATGATCATTCTAAAATGACTCAATCTACACGGACTTTAGTAAAGCCTTCGATAAAGTTGATCATAAAACTTTATTATTAAAAATGAAACTACTTGGCATCAGTGGTGATTTATACCGATGAATATGTTCTTACATTGATAACAAATCACAAGCTGTAGTAATTTCTAGATATAAATCCAACTCTTTTTCTGTTACATCTGGCGTACCACAGGGATCAATTCTAGGACCCCTTCTATTTAATTTATTTACTAACGACATTCAGGAATGCTTTCATCATGCCAAATCTGTACTCTTTGCTGATGATAGTAAAATATTTATGAAAATAAATTCAATTGAGGACTGCAACCTTCTACAATCTGATTTGAGCCGCCTCTTAGATTATTGCCTTATAAATCATCTTACCCTTAACATTAATAAATGCACTTGTCTATCTTTCTCGCGTAAACATAATCCTTCAAATTTTCAGTATACTTTAATGAATGAAATGATTCCAAGAAAAAAACGTTATCAGAGGTTTAGGAATAGTGTAAGATTCCAAGCTTGTGTTTGATATTCACATTAATGGAATTATTAATAAGGCATACAAAATGCTAGGTTTTTTAATGCAAATGTCTAATGACTTCAAAAGCATTAAAACATTTATATTACTATATAACACATATGTGAGAAGTCAATTAGAATATGCTTCAATTATATGGAATCCCCAATATAAAATATATATATAAAAAAAATTAGAAAGGATACAGAAGAGATTCATTTATTTAATAAAATATAAATTTCCCTGTACACCAAATTCATTTCAAACTCTGGAGTATAGAAGAGTGATTGCAGAACAAATATTCATATTTAAACTAGTAAACAACATCGTAGACTGCCCTTTACTTACAAGTTCTTTAGAATACCTTGTACCCAACAGAACAAGACTCCATACTACGTTTAATTTGCCAGTTCCTAGGACAAACTCAAGGAAAAACGACTTTTTCTTTAGAGCATGTCATAATAATACTGTTTTCTCCGGTCAAGCAGACATTTTTCATCTCTCTTATATGAAATATAGAAAAATACTTATAGACAGAACGCCCGTTCAGTTTTACTTTGTCAGTAATTATGTATGTATTCGTATGTTCATTATTATATTTTTGTACCTTTTACATTATTTTTATATATTTTTTTTATTTTCTTATTCTTTAAATTTAAATTTATCTTGTTTCTATTAACTTTATTTTTATAACTGTATAAAAGTATATGTATTTTTATTTTATTTGCAACTTCCAAGTGCCTAACAATTGTTAATTGCTTTTATTTTGATACCGATAATGTACTTAATCAATATCTTACACCACTGTGGAAAATTTTTATTGACTGTTTTCACCATTTTCGTTCATATGTATTCTTATTTTCTGTATAAATATATGTAAAAACTGTTGTTTTTTTCCCAAATAAAAAAAAAATAAATAAATAAAATTTGGAAAACAACGGACACAACTCATGTAAACACTTAATGCTTCAAAACTTTTAGTCTGAAATCATCACAAGTTTTAACTGAAAGCGTTCAGTCTGAACTCAGCACCGCCACCGGTTTGCACTGCCGCGCCGGTGTGTGATGACCTAAGGGTTAGCACTAAATTCTTCAAGTAATTTCTTAACTTCCGCAGCTAGGAGAAGGACTTATGTTGGATAATTTATATTCTACTGACGCTTAAACTTGGAATAATTTAAGCGAATTCCCGGCCGTATTTTAACGCAACTTAACGCGCTATTAAACGTTTGTAACAAGTTACAATATACCGGCGTGTTTTATTTAGGAACCTTCACAGATACAAAGTTTATTAACAAACATTACTTCCTGGCCTAAATAAATTATAATTTGCTGACAAGAGAAGCTGATACACAATCACAACTCCACCACATACAAAACCATGGACGAATCCCAAACGATGGACTAAAAATGTACAATGACTTACCTCACAATATTAAAACAGCGACTATGCTTAAATTCAAAAATGAACTTAAAATCTGATGAAAACCAACAAACTTACCTGAAGATGAACAATACATATTATTACATTTAATAAAAAAGAAAAAAAAACATGAAAGAGACTCATGTCAAAGTAGTAGGAGAATCCTGCTCCGGAAAACCCCTTCGGATACATGGAACAGATCAATATCCAGAGCGATGTTGTTCAGCATAGCGGTAGCCCTTCCAACAGGCATCACCATGAGCAGGTTGGTCCTGTATATCGGAAAATAAAACAATCTATGCTGGCGCTGTTTTAGGTAATTATCAGAAATATACAAACCAGCGCTCATCATAATCTCATAATTATCGACCATATCGCGCAATAATCAATAAAAATGTGTAGTCAAATACACATTATTTTTAGACGCTAACTAACTGTTGTAGCTATGCGTACCCTGGAAAACTCGGTGCACCCAATGATGCAAAGGGTACGTATAAGCCTCAAATAAAAACAAAATTATTTAATCAAAAATCTTACAATTATATTGTTTTCCACACAAAAAATATTTTTGCATTATTTCACAACGTTAACCATAATATGTTAATCTGAAATATTACTGCAAAATTTACGACGCACGTCCGTTCGGTAGGCGTCTGCCGGCAGAGTGACAAAAAGTTCCTAGTGAGCGCACTCCCATAGCAATGTACAGGCCGGGGCCGGGTGACAGTCACGTCACGCTGGAACTTTTTGTCACCGTATTGTCATGTCGCCACAGTGTGCGCACTCTCATATATCTCCGTAGCACTTGACATCAGCGGGGACTCTTAGTTTGGATTTAAATACATCTATACTAACTATAAATATATTTATATATATATATATATGTATAAATGATTGAAGAAAAATGGATGTTCAAACATAGGCAACATAGTGAATGCGCCGCAGTGTGTAAACCTTCTCTAAAATGTTGTCCATCGCTGTTGTTATTTGTTAATCTTGACGACTCTCACTTGACGCTCTACGAGTGAAATTCAGTTTTTTGTCTACAAACTCAAGATATTTTAATTTTCAATAATTTTTATTTCGGAAGGTAATTTATCAAAAAATTTCACTAGAAGGACTACTAGAAGCCACGCAGATGGGAATATCTGTGTATTTTTTTCACCATAGCTACGACACTAGCTCTAAGTAATTCAATTTTATTTTATGTACTTTAAAATAAAAAAGACGAAAACAATCACCTTTTTTTAAAAATCAATCCGATTTAATTTAATTATTATTATTTATTTATAAGTAGTTTATTACACATGAATTGAACGATATGTAAGTTCTGTTTTTTGCTGTTGCAGTGTAGTTAAAATGACACACATTGCCAGTTTTCTGCGTAGCGTTACGTCTTATAACGATGAAGGTCCGTTAGAGAATTGAGCTTAGGAAGGCAGTTACCCACCAGTTGATCTGGCATATATTACGCGCTGGTAACGGACTATTTAATAATATCTCACCAACGAGAAAACTGAAAATATTTTTTAAAATATCCAGACTGCGCCTCGACGCACATAAAACTCTTTGTTACATTGATTTCGAATACAATTTTTTCAAGACGTGGCTGTTTTAAGAATGCCTAAATTTTTGTTTTCAGGCGCTTGATTTGAAATTCATCCGTATAACGTTTGTCTAAATTGTTTTTGTCAGAAATCAATTCATTTTGTATGAAACTCAAAAACAAGGTATTATGTACGAACTTTATGTTCCTTTACGATGTGCGTGCCTGAAAATGAAGCATACATAAAAAGAGAATAATAGGTATTGTGAAGATATATAAACAGCATCTTTGCAAGATGATCTTTTGTCACGCGATATTCTAAAGCGAGTCTCTTTTGAAAAAAATGAATCTGCAAATAACGTATTGACAAAAATTGTAATAAAAGTAAAATTTAACTGTGCAACAAAGCTTGTCCTGACCCTGATCAGCCTCTCTATAATAATGGACAGAGGATCGAGAAAGTTGACAGCTTTCAATACTTGGGCTTTATAATGCCAGTCCTTCAATATGGGTGTGAATCTTGGCACCTTACCAAAGCTCAGAAGACCAAACTTCTGATTATGACATAAATATCTGATTATTAGCAATCGATAAAGCTTAATTTTTTTCATATGGGAGTTGCGTTTGTTATTTACATTTCTTATCATGTACAAGGTTTATAGTTTCATGATGGATTTATTATAAAACAAAAAGTAACGTAAATGACGTCTTAGCCCCGCTGGACCCTCTTATTAGTTTAAAATGCTATTTTCACTGGCCCGATCAACATGTCCTCTCACTAGCACATTTGCACCTCGACTAAAGGAAGGTACTGAGAAGGGGGGGGGGTCACTTCCGCAAAAAAGGCGAGATTAGTGGAATAAAAAAAATCTTCTTGGGTCCAAAGGGGCAAGGACGCCAGTTAAGAGTTAGAACTGATTAGACCTATTTATTTAATTTCAGATCTGGCGAGCAGACCCATGTGAGTTCTGCTTGTGCCTGGATGGAGAGATGTTCTGCTGGTGGCAAGATTGTCCCCCTACCGCTCCGGGACCCTGCCCGGGACCACAACCCTTTTCTCTCTGTGGTAAAAACATGTTTTTGGAAATATTTTTTTTTATAGAGTCTTTATTCGATAAAATTCACGCATATAGTACATTATAAAAAGAAAACAAAGTATTAAAACATATTTTGGCTCGATAATGATAGTTTGTCATCGGGTGCTCAGACATAAGTTTCAATTAAGAATCAAATTAAAGAGTACAGACATAATACTGTATACGTATAAAATAATGAATATATTATTTTGTGTTTGATGCATTGAAAAATTAAAAATACCATCAAGAAGATAGAAAAGAAAAAAACAAAAAAAGACAGATAAAATAGTTTAAAATAGTTTTTTTTTTAAAGAAAGAAAATAGGGAAAATTAATATAATTAAAATTAAAGAATAGCCATTTACTTAAATACATTTTAAAACAAAGGAAAAAAAAAATATATATATATATATATAGTGTGTGTTCATAAATGTAATCAAAATAAGATAAAAAACAAAACAAAGTAAATCGTTAATTTAAATTCATGTCCACAGAAAAAATAAATCAAAATTAATTTAAAATACGTATTTAAATTAAGATATAAAAAGTGTAGATAAAATAAGAAAGAATTTTAAAAAGGTTAACCTAAGAAAATAACAATGTAAGAACATAAAAAAACCTAAGAAAATTTAGAAAATGAGAGATAAAAATACTGAGTTAAATAATGTTTTACTGTCTTCTTAATTTAGTGAGGAACATAATATAAAAAATAAGAGATGCTAATCAGAACTAGAAACAAACAACTCTTGTTTCATACTATATCAAAAAGTCCTGTCTATTGGACCGGTCACATTTTGAGCCACGAAATTCTTTGTTATTATATTTTGAAAGGCACGAACCTTAAAAAATGACCAACATCATCAAATTGAGGGTATTCATTTTTGGTTAGGAACTAAAAATTTATTTATTTATTTACTTACAATTGGTTTATTACACATTTTTTGAGACGTAAGTCCCAACTCCACGGGACTAAAAATCCTGTGTTGAGTTATGACGAGTAATTGGTTGACACTGATATACGAGTATATATCACCACAAATATTATATTGGGTTGTAAACATAATGTTTTATTTTATTTATTATATACACGGCCTAAGCCAATTACAACAGTTACACGAAGAAACATAAATACAAGAAACTGAACAAAAATAATATTAAACTATGCAGCAAAGAAAAACAAGGGTAATAATAAATGGTAAGGGTAATAATAAATAAATGGTATACAATTTATTCATAAAAATATAGACCAATGCCAATCCACCTTCATTCCACACTGTTTTAGTCACGAAGAGATCTACAAAAAGCCGGAAGATCGATCCCCAAGAATTCCAAGTCATATGAATTAAGTATTCTACACATTCTAGACATTGAGGCATAAAAACAAAAGTTGCTTTTAGAAGATTTAATAAATAGCAGATTTTGACTTCTGGTAACATGGTTGGGAACATGAAAAGAAATTGTTTGCAACAGAGATGTGACATCACTTATAGCATTAAGTATTTTGAAAATGCATATAAGGTCCATCTCAGTTCTTCGTTTCTCCAATGAAGACAGATTAAGAGATTGCTCTTTTTCAAAATGGGAATAATTACCCCTTTGTAATCCGAGCAACTTTGCCACTTTTCTAAGAAAACGGTGTTGGATAGACTCGATATGGTCAATATGAGTTCTGTAGAATGGAGACCAAATAGGGAAAGCGAATTGGAATTATTAGCAAATATGGAATAATAATTTTTAAAAAATATATGGCATACATTAAATCAAACACTGGTTTGAGTTTGCGTATTTTTTTGACAAAATGGACCAAGTGTTTCGCCTTAAGGGATTTTAAAAAATCGTAGAAATTAAATTGACAGAGGGTTTTTACTCGTATGTACACTAATGGTACATAAATAGTTCATTAACGAATCATGCTTGCCGTGTACATAGATTATCACCATGGAAAATAAAAAACAAGGTTGTTTTAAACTCCGTACAATTTTGTTTCAACAAAAACATAACGCTATAATTCATTAGTTATTGTAAACACGTGTTCACATGAATCTGTGACGTTTCTAAGTAGTAGTTCATGTTTATTAAAAACATCTTTTTTTTTCATACGTTTTGGAGAAGCTTTTCCGTATAATTAAATACCCTTATTTAGAACTTTATCATTAAAATTTCAGAACAAGAGAAAATTATCGTTCTGGGAATATAATTTATGAATATTTATTTGTAATCTATTGTTAACATAATATATTGGTACATACATTAATAAAATCATTATATTTGTGTGTGTATGTGAGTGCTTATTCTTATTATTATTCTGAGAGGTGGGGGGGGGGGTCATTGCTTTTCAAAATTCTTGCCGTCACTGCGACCAACAGATCCCAGTGAATAATGAGTACTTACAAATACACCCATGGACAAAAAAAAGTTTGCACTTGTAATAAAATTCTTAATTTAAAATAATATATATTCTCCATTGCTTGGATTTTTTCAAATATATATTTTTGTAGATTTGATGACTAAGTACTGTTTCCAAGTAAAATATAAAAATAAAAGCTTAATATATATTTATAAATAGGGGTTTTTCCAGGTATTCTATATTTGAACATCTTTATTCCTTCAATTCTTTCATCTGTTGATGTTTGTGAAGTTAAAGAGCTGAAACCTTTATTTATGCGGGTGAGATTCATCCAATTAAATTATTTCACCTACATACTAAGCAACGCCTGAAAATATTATTTTTTCAATTTCTATAATTCTTCATGGACCAGGTAATTTATCAACAATATTTTGAGTTTTTCCAAATTTTTGTAGACAAGGACTGATTCAATTAGATGAATCTCACCCGCATAAATAAAGGTTTCAGCTCTTTAACTTCACAAACGTCAACAGATGAAAGAATTGAAGGAATATAGGTGTTCACACAGCTCCCCAGGGAGTTAAATCCAGTCCTTGTCTACAAAAATTTGGACAAACTCACAATATTGTTGATAAATTACCTGGTCCATGAAGAAGTATAGAAATTGAAAAAATAATATTTTCAGGTGTTGCCTAGTATGTAGGTGAAATAATTCAATTTGATGAATCTCACCCGCATAAATAAAGGTTTCAGTTCTTTAACTTCGCAAACATTAACAGATGAAATAATTGAATGAATATAGATGTTCAAATATAGGCAGAATGGTGAATGTTACACAGTGTGTAAAGTGGCCACTTAAACCAGCCATCGACAGGTCATAAGCCCTGTAGATTCCTGGACTTCTATATTACATTCTCTGAAATGTTCTTCATCTCTGTTGTAATATGTTTATATAAACAGCTCCCCGAGGAGTTGAATCCAGTCCTTGTCTACAAAAATTTGGACAAACTCAAAATATTGTTGATTTCTTTTACTGTTTGTGAACTGAAAATAAATTAATAAACATACAAAATTACGGATTTAAACCTTTTTTTGTTTTGTTCTAGGAAACTCTTCTGGCACATTAGTAAAAAGGCCATCAACAGCACCAAAAAGAAATAAAAAAATCGGAAAGAAAGATAGTGAAATAAAGAAGAAACCAAAGCAATTGACCAAAAATAACTTGAAGCCCCTTGTTACAAAGTCTCAAGACGTAAATCCCACATATCGTAGTGAAGGATTGTCAAATAAAACATTAGAAACACCAACAAGTCTACTGGGTGAAAAGCCGCCAACCACAAAGTCGACAAAACTAGCCAATCACAGATCAGATAAAGCGACCAATGAGGAATCGATTTCCATTGACCTCCGCACTCAAATGACGTCGGTTGATTACACGGTAAACTACACATCGGATATCAAACATGGCGATCTTCAAACTCCCACTACGATTTTTGAAAACAGCGGAAAAACAAAAGAAGGGAACTGGGCGATGTCGAGTGGGGGGGATGACAGTCTTTCTTTCAAGATTGGAGTGGGAGACAGAAAAGATACGACGAAAACTTCTGGAACAGAAATACCTGGATGCTTAGTCATGGGTAAGTTCCAGCTTGTTATGTTTTAATTTATTTATTTATGTAATCGTTATAATTTTTTATCCATCGCCATCCAGTGGACCGTGAAGATCTGCAGCGGTACTTCAATTGCAACGTATCTTGATGATTTTGGTTACATGGAAGGTAAGGCGATCAGACGTACGCTTCAGGTGGCGGTCCGGGAAAAATGAAGTACTGGAGTGAAGAACTACATTTAAAATCAATATTTCACATCCAATATGACAGGGATCGAACCGTGGGCCTCAACCATGAGCGACCCCGTTAACCATTGCACTACGAAGCGGAGTTATCTTCACTCGATTGAATCTTTCAGAACATTTATCTGAGAGTAGCCATCGAGTCAAAAACACTCAACTTTGTTCTTGATCTATTCCACACATAGTCGTGTATTCTTCATTTGCCAGAACGCACAACGTTAAAGCTCAGTAGGGAGATACATTTTTTTTCATAGAGTCTTTATTCATTAAAATATACACATTATTACAATATTAATACATTATAAAGAAAACAAAGTATAAAAATATAATAAAATAAATCAAACAACTTTGTTTTTAACCACAATTTTTTGTTTTTCACCGACCGGTTTTAAAGCACATATAAACTTTATATAAAAATATATTTTGTCCCGATAAACTATTCAATAATAGTTTGTCATCGGGTACTCAGACATTAGTTTTAATTAATAATCAAATAAAAAGAGTACAGACATAATACTGTATACGTATAAAATAATATGCATAAAATAAAATAAAATAATGAACAGATAAAAATAGTTTAAAGAAATTAAAAAAATAAAAAGTAAGAAAATAGAGTATAACATTACAATTAAAATTAAAGAATAGCAATTTACTTGCATATATTTTAAATATAAGAAAAAAATTAAACACATATATAAATAGTGTGTACTCATAAAT